>NW_012284233.1:197500-721659 GCF_000151885.1 Dipodomys ordii
GGCTAACTGGAGCTGTATAGTAGACAGGCCTTTAAGTCCCCAAGCCTGGGAAAGAGAATTTTGAGTTAGAAATTGCATTTGGTGATCACCAGGAGGAAGGGATCATTTAAAGCCTGGAAAGTGTGGAATATCACCAAAGGAGGAAAAAGAGGCAAGCATACTGCCCAAACTTTGTTCTTAGTCTCCACATTAATCACTAGGTGTGGTCAAATACTACAGTCACTGAAACTAGCTACAACTATTGTATTATTTTTTTTTAGGTGTGCCAGTCCTGAGGCTTGAACCCAGGGCCTAGGTACTGTGCCTACATGGAAGATTCCTGACTTCCATGATCAGACTTACTGTTTTCCTTCTGACTTTCCTGCCTCAGTCATCTTTCCATGGCTTACAGCAAAGGAGCTTGTCTTGGATGTAAGTGTAAGCCAGTTATCAACAAACCACAGGGTATGTTCAGAAGCAGCCATCTAGGATCTGCTGACTTTGCCCTGGGTCTGCACGCTCCATCCCTGGTCCATAGCAAAGGAACCACAAATGCATAAGTTGATGAACTAATGCTAAAGTGGATGGTTGTGGCTGGGCATGGTTTGGATGTACTGATGAAGCCACTCTAAGGTGGCTTAGGCATCACTGTTGGACCAGGTTTGTTAGATTTTAGAATACATGTTTCAATACATGTTCTAGTCATGACTGCATACCTTTGTCTCTCCCAATCATCTCACATCCCAAGCAGGGCACACCCCCAAGTTCTCATCTCATTACCCAGTTAAGACTGCTTTGCCCATTTTCTGTGCATAGATTCATTTTTCTGAGTAATTCCTTCTTTATTTTATTTATAACACTTAGTACTAAACCACTGGCATTTAATGATTCAGTCTCTCATCATTCTCTGAGAATGTCTTTTATTCTATGGATCTATGAAATCCTTTGGGGCAAAATCTGTGACTTAAAACCATGGCCCCACCCTACACCATAGGACATTGAACATTAATAAGCCCTGAAGCAAGGCCTGTTGTTTTAGAGGTCATCTTTTTAGGAAATCCTTTTCCCAACTCTAATTAAATTAGGCTTTTTAAAATTTAAGTTTGAAACACATTTCACCCTCTAGGTAACTATTTTGATTGCATTGGTCTGTTACAGGCTATAAGTCCCTCTCTGCTCCTGGTGATATACAAGGTTTCTACTTAACATGTGAAAAATGGAATGCATAAAAAGATCAGTGAAGGCTGGGAATGTGGCTTAGTGGTAGAGTGCTTTCCTAGCATGCATGAAGTGTGACATAAACAGAAAAAGCCAGAAGTAGTGATGGGTTTAAGTTGCAGAATTCTACCTTTGAGCAAAAAAGCTTAGTGGCAGTTCCCAGGCTGAGTTCAAGCCCCACAACTGGCAAAAAATATCAGTGGAGATGGGCTGTGAATGCAGTGGCCTCATGAACAATTATCTGTGTGGCTGTGGTTTTCAAAAGAGCAATAAAATTCACAGTGCAAATTACAGCACACCAGGTCATTCTTTCCAATCTGCATCCCTTCTTCTTGGGAACAAACTCTTCCCTGCAGCATGGGTCTTCCATGGACAGGAGGCCTCATGAAGGCTGATTTATCCTTACCGAGTATGCTTGAATCCTTTGGTTTGCACATCTTAGCTCCACAGAAAGCAGCGTTCCCAAATGTTAGGGAGAATAAGCAAGTTGGCAGTAGCCAAGCTGGGCTAGGCAGATGGGGTAATGTGTATTTACACATATATACTTTGCCTAGTCCATAGGTTTCAGAGAAAGCATGAAAACTCAAAAACAATTGGAATTTAAGGGGCTTTGCAGAGGCTTAATTCCTTAATGAAAATTAGCATCATTGTTTTTTAGCTATGAATGACTTCAGGAAAAAAACTAAAAATTATATTATTTGAAACTGGGTACTAATGGCTCATACCTCTAATCCTAGTGACACAGGAAGGTGAGATCTGAGGAGTGTGGTTCAAAGCCAGCCTAGATAGGAAAATCCATGAGACTCTTATCTCTAGTTAACTATCAAAAAGCCAGAATTGAAGTTGTTGTTCAAATGATAGGCCATCATATTTGAGAAAAAAAGAACTAAGCCAATGAGACCCCATCCTGACCCTGAGTTCAAAACCCACAAGGAAGGAGAGAGAGAGAGAGAGAGAGAGAGAGAGAAAGAAAAAAGGAAGAGGGTAGAGAGAGAGAGAAAGGTAGAGAGAGTGAGGCAGTGATGGGGGAAGTAATAATAATAGAAATGTAATGACAACAAATGTAAAGAATGTGGCAAAGCCTTTAATAAGTTCTTGAAAAACAAGGGATAAGAGCTCTGCACAAGTAATGACTGAGGAAGCTTTATTGAAGTAGGATGCCTAAACTGGGCACCTAAGACTCATACCTGAAATCCTAGCTACTTAGGAGGTTTATGGTACAAATCCAGCCTGGGCAGGAAAGTCTGTGAGATTTTTACCTCCTTTTTTTCTTTCCAGTCCTGGGGCTTGAACTCTGGGCCTGGGCAATGTCCCTGAGCATTTTTTGCTCAAGGTTAGCACCCTACCACTTGAACCACAGCACCACTTCCAGCTTTTTCTGTTTATGTGGTACTGAGGAATCAAACCTGGGCCTTCATAAGCATGAAATTCTGGAAGTAGAACTGTGGCTCAAGTGGTAGAGCACAAAAGCTCAGGGATAGCACCCAAGAAAGAGATGGAGCACTAGGACTGGCAACAAAAAGAAAATATGAACTATTTACTTTGTGCCACATCAAGTATTTTGGACTATTTAAAGTATCAAAAGATAGTTCTACTTAAGAAATCATGGCTTAAATGTCTGGTGTGTGTGTGTGTGTGTGTGTGTGTGTGTGTGTGTGTGTGTTTGTGGTACAGAGAGAGGAGACAGCATGGAAAGCCAAGAGAGTTCTAAATCTAAGACTTCAGAGGCCATCTTTCAGAGAAAGCCTGCAGAACTGGGAGTAAACTAGATCCAATGCTGTGCTTTGGTCAACTAGTTGTAAGAAAGCCCCAACTGGCCACTGGTGTGGATTGCAGGAAAGAGGATAAGGCAGTAAGAATAGAATTAAAGGGGTCTGAGCCTCTCACACAAATTCCAGGTATCATTTCCTGGTTATATGTAGGCCCAACCTTTGATCTTCAGTAAAACCAGGAATTCACAAAAGTGAAAACTTGTAAGAAATAACTGAAATAAATAAATGACTAGAGGTGTTCAGCAGCAAATTTTGGCAAGCAGAACACATGTGAACAGAGCAAAATGGAAATGATCAACTCTGACAAGTGGTGGGGGGGAGCACAGAGAGACTCATGCACAGAGCTAGGCTCTGAGTTCAAGGCCCACGACACAAAAAGGAAGGAGTAATGATCAAAACTTTTCCAATTTTGATTTCTAGCATGAGCCTATATATTCAAGCATTTAGCAGCCCAATAGACTTCAAGTAGAACAAACTGTGATCACTTAACACATTGTAATTAAACCATCAAAGATAGAGAACCTCCAAAATCACACAATTCATCACACACAAGACTTCTTCAATGAGATTATGAACAATTTCACGTAAGAAACCAAGGATGTCAACACACAACAAGTGCAGCAAATTTACAATGCTAAAAGCTAGACTACACAGAGAAATGAATGAGGTCTTATCTCCAGTAAGCAGCAAAGTGCCGAGCTGGAGGTTTGCTTCAAGTGACAGAGTACTATGGAAACCCAGAAAGCCAAACAAAGCTAGGTATTCGTTGGTGGCTCATTCCTGCTATTCTAGATAGTCAGAAGCCTGAGATCTGAGGATCACAATTCAAAGCCACCTTGGGCAGGGAAATCTATGAGACTCTTCTTGCCTATTAACGACAACAACAAAGAATAAAAGCCAAAGTAGAGCTGTGGCTTTACCTTGGGTAAAAGTCTCAAGGACTGGAACTAGGCCATTATTTCAAGCCTAGAACTAGCACCTAAAGAAAGAAAGAGAAAAGGAGAGAAAGAAAACAAAACCAAAACAGAAAGCCAAACAAGAGCACAGATCTATAACTTCAAGCCCCAGCATGCATGTGTAGGTACACACACACACACACACCCCAAGATTGAAATACAAGCAGTAATGAGGTTATGTTGAGTAAATCATTGGTGTCCTGAAATCATGAATATAAATGACAACTAGATACCAATAGATATAGATATAGATAGATAAACTCTATAGATTATCTATCTGCTATAGATAACAGATATCTGTAACAGATTATCTGTAGAAATTTTATCTATCATCTCTCTCTCTCTCTCTCTCTCTATGTATCTACCTATCTATCTGACTATCTGTCTACATAGAGAGTGCGAGACAGAGAGAAAACAATCCTGGGGCTTGAACTCAGGCCCTGGGCACTGTCCCTGAGCATCTCTAACTCACGGCTAGCACTCTACCACTTGAGCCACAGCCCCAATTCTGGCTTTTTCTTTTTAGGTGGTACTGAAAAACTGAACACAAGGCTTCATGCCTGCTAGGCAAGCACTCTAACACTAAGCCCCATTCCTAGCCCCTAGTTAAAGGTTTTTAAACAGAAGTACTAGAGTTCAAACTGAGAGCCTCTAGCTACTAACTAGATCCCTCTTCCTCTGCAGGGGATCTTGTACTTGAGCTGACTCCCCTAGCCCCTACCCTTCATCACTTTGGATTACAAAGCAATTGATGAGGACCTAATAGGAAATGTTGATGTTTTCTTTTACCTCATCGATGGTAGTGACTACTGGTAACTCCTACCAGAAGTGGATTTTGACCATGAGTTGCTCCTATTTTCACCACCAAGTTAAGTGAAAGAGAATGGAGAGATGCCCTGTGACCCAGTGATCCTAGTGCAGGGAATCCTGAATAAAAGGAAAGAATTGTGCATACAAATGTGGTAAATTCACAAAAGGAAGAGAAAAGCATCCTGTACCTGGCTTTACCTCCTGATTCCCCCTTCACCTCCATGGTTGAATCTTACTTGGCCATATTTGCAACAATGTATCCTTCTTAGCAGTACTTCCTGTGCCTCAGCCACAGGTTTCAAGTTGCTTTTATTTTCAGGGTTTGTTTTGTGACTTCATCTTTTCGTATGGCCTTTTAATTTATTTTTTGTATTTTTTTGTCCATCGTGGGGCCTGAATTCTGGGCCTGGGCACTGTCTCTGAACTCTTCAGTTCAAGACTAGCTAGCACTCTACTACTTGAGCCACAGTGCCATTTCTGTTTTTTTTTCTGCTTATGCGGTAGAGAGTAGCCTTGAGGAAGTAAGCCCAGATACAGCACCCAGGACTTGGTTTCAAGCCCCAAGACTGGGACACACACACACACACACACACACACACACACACACAAACAAGCTACCTACCTTTATGTACGAAAGATACTTAGGTTCTGTGCTCTCTTAAAATGTTTCTAATCATGTACAGTTGTGTAAGTATCTCTCATTTTAAATGATCATTCTTCCCTTCTGTTTAAAAATGAAATTATGAGAGCCTGGTGTCCATGGCTCACACTTGTAATCCTAGCTATTCAGGAGGCTGAGATCTGAGAATCACAGGTCATTGCCAGCCCAGGCACAAAAGCCCGTGAGCCTCTTATCTCCAATAAACCACCAGAAAACCGGTAGTGTGCTATAGCTCAAGTGGTAAAGCACTCGCCTGAACTGAAGAGCTCAGGGACAGCACCCAGGCCCAGAGTTTAAGCCCCATGACCAAAAAAAAAATAAAAAGAAAAATTATCAGAACAGAAAAAATATTTTCGTAAAGCAGATATTTTCTAAGGCCAAAAAACCTTCAGAATTTCTGGTCCATAAAATGTTATGTGCATGGTCTTTCTGTAACTCTCCAATGTATATTCCTATATTTTTAGGGGAAGTTTATATATAGCTTTTACTGTACTACTCAGAAGAAATTTATGCTCAAATATCTAGCACCCTTGAATATGCAGTCCCATGACTTTGCAGGAAAAGAATGGAAAGAGATGGATACCCACGACAGGAATGAAAGGGAGTAAGGCAGTTTGCACTTCTTACTCACTGTGCTCTCAACAGCAGGGGAGAAGGTGGAGAGGACATCAAAAGGCACAGATACTGGTAAGGAGTTTTCATTCGCATTGGCAGTGGTTTCTCCTACAAAAGGGAGATGTATAAACACAAAAGAAAGGTTCATTGACATTTTTGCTTTATTATTATGTGATTTATTTTTTAAAAATTGAGCCATTTTTGCCTACAAATACAAAATACTTTAGGATGAAGGCTAATAAGATAAGCAGTCTTAAATTTTCATTTCATTTCAAATATAAAAGTATTGATCTAGTCAGGTGCTGGTGGCTCACGCTTGTAATCCTAGCTGCTCAGGAGACATGAGACTCTTATCTCCAATAATCGACCAGAAAACTGGAAGTGGTGCTGTCGCTCAAGTGGTAGAGCACTCGCCTTAAACTGGAAGTGGTGCTGTCGCTCAAGTGGTAGAGCACTCGCCTTAAGCTGAAGAGCTGAGGGACAGTGTCGAGGTAGATAGATAGATAGATAGATAGATAGATAGATAGATAGATAGATAGATCTAACTGGGCACTGGTGGCTTAAGCCTGTAATCGTAGTTAATCAAAAGGCTGACATTGGAGATTTGCAGTTTGAAAGCCAGACCAGGCAGAAAAGTCCATGAGACTCCTGTCTCGAATAAACTACTCAGAAAAAGCTGGAAGTGGTGCAGTGGCTTAAGTGGAAGAGCTCTAGCCTTGAGTACAAAAAGGGTCAGGGATGGTGCCAGGTCCTGAGTTCAAGCCACAGAACTAGCAAAATAAAAAGTACTGATCTACACAAGAGTAGAGTAAAAAGTTTCAGTGACATGACCTTCTAAACAAGAGGAAACTATAGTCAGAAACAGATCAATTGCTGGCAAGGGCTGTGAACAGACACAAAGGTGTGGCTACAAACTGGCATGAAGGAACACCCTCAGGTATGTCTCATACATACAGAAACTATTCTTTTTTTGGGGGGTCCGGTGGTGGGGCCTGAACACTGGGCCTGGGCACTGTCCCTCAGATCTTCAGTCCAAGGCTAGCGCTCTAACACTTGAGCCACAGCACCACTTCTAGCTTTTTTCTTTTTGCTTATGTGGTGCTGAGGAATTGAACCCAGGGCCTCATGCATGCAAGGCAAACGCTCTACCACTGAGCCACCTTCCCAGCCCAGGAACTATTCTTTATTTGTGTATTACAATATACTGTGATTATATAGTATAAATATAACTATGATTCTATAGTATAAACATAAATATTATTTCTCAATACAGTGTCATATTGCAAAAGAAACAGTATTCAAATTGTAGCTCAACTTTGTCCTAGAAGACTATCCTGATTCTTAGTAAGGGAATCAATATACATTACAAAAGTGAATATGTTTCAAAAATAATTGTTCTGTTTTGCCTTTAGACATCTCTTGCTAGATCAACAAGTACATCAAGTAATTTAACTATATTATATCAAATACTCTATTATGGAGAGAACTTTTGCTTTCCAGTAAAGTAAATAAGCTTGTATTACACTTGCCTTCCTACACAGCAACTGGAAAACGAGACAAAATAGAAGAAAGAACTATTTTCAGACACTGGAGAAAAGACAGAACAAGACTTTGGTCCAGGAGAAAAGAAAAACAAAGTGAACCCTACAGCTGTGATTTCTGCGTAGAGAAAAGTTCCAAACCACAACACACAGAGGAGAACCTAAAACCAACAGAACTCTCACAGGCAAAATAAGTCAGGGATAATGTCTGGAGTCAGGGAAGGCTGAAGCAGCTACCACTTGAAAGTCAGAAAACTTCAGAAGATGCAGCTATGTAAGTAAAATATTCCAAGAATCTACAGATGTGCCCATGTGACTTTATCTGAATAATACCCTGTTCAAGCACTAAGTAATTCCACAAAGCTGGAAGAGGAACTACCTGAGTAGTAAGTGACACAATCCCCAAAGCTCAAGCTAGGCTGAAACATCAGGTTTCTAGGCAACCAAAGTGAACAGACGTCATTGAACACCTGAGGGCTAAGAGTGAATTCAGAAAAATTAGGGCTCAGCAGTAAAGATAAACTAGCCTTTAAGAATGAAGGTTACAATAGACTCACTATAAATAAGCAGAACAGAAAGAGGGAGGGGTGACATTGTCCAAAAAGAAATGTACTCTTTACCCGACTTATGAAATTGTAACCCGTATCTTTATAGTAACAATTAAAAAATTTAGTATGAATCTGAACTATGTATATCATAACTAACTGCCAATTAATGGAAAGTAGAACTGGGCCAGTGGTGGCTCATGACTGTGTTCCTAGCTACTCAGGGGACGGAGATCTAAAAATCACAATGGAAAGAAAGCCAGGGCAGAAAAGTTTGTGAGGTTCTTATCACCATTTATTTATCCAGCAAAAATCAGAGGTATGGGTCAATTGCCAGCTTTGGGAGAAAGGTGGCAAGGTAGACTTTTAAGCCCTGAGACAAAATGAGAGAGAGAGAGAGAGAGAGAGAGAGAGAGAGAGAGAGAGAGAGAGAGAGAGAGAGAGAGATAGAGAGATATTGAGGAATAAACCGAAGGAAAAAAAAAAAAATAACTTCATACAGTACATTTAAAACAAGAACAAAACCCTCTTGTTCTCTTGTTCTCATACCTTGGAGTTCATTTCAATCTTATTCATAGCTATTTAACTATAGGACTAACAAATGAGGGAAACCATGGGACCTATTCTTTGGGTATGGCTTACTTCACTTAATGTGATTTTTTCCTTTTTTTTACAAAAGGGCATGTGTCATTCTTTCTGATGTGTGTGTGTGTGTGTGTGTGTGTGTGTGTGTGTGTGTGTGTGTGCGTGTGCGCGCGTGCACGCACATATATACATATATATATGTATATATGTATGTGTATACATATATATATATATATATATATCACATTTTCTTGGTCTAGGTTGTTTCCATATCTTAGCTATGGTAAACAATGCTGCCATGAAAATGAGTGTGGCCTTGTTTGTGATTGTTTAAATGTTAGAATTTAAAGAGAATGGCCAATAGCAAATGTTAGAATTTAAAGAGAATGGCCAATAGCAAATGAGTCAATTTCATATTTATTAACTATTTTATTAAATTTAAAAAGACCGGGGAGGGTATGAGTGTATATATTGTGGGGGAAGCCCAGCTTCCTTGATATAAGCAATTGTGCATATGACATCAAGTTCTCTACTAGTGCAGACATAGAGCATTAAGTATCTCAGTTGTACACTCTCCGGGATTTGCTCTTCATTATCAGCTGTGAGGGTCTATGCGTACCAATATTCTGGCTGAATAAGAAACACCCCATCAGGCATGTTAAAGCATGAATCTTCAGTTTTGCTCCCAAAACACTCAGGTGTTCAAGTAACCTGCTTGCAATGACCTGGAGAGTTCCCTCTCCAGACTCTGAGCTACCAGACTTTGCTTCTTTCAAAAGAGAATTTACTGGAAGTATTCAGAGTCTCTGATTCTTGCTGCATGGCATTAATAAATTGGAAGAGAGAGAGAAAACTAGACAGGATGAGGATTTTCAGGGAGATATTCTAGGCCTCTTTGGCATGATCACAAGGAGACCCATGAGTGAAAGTAACACATGCACAAAATTATAAAAATTCAATACCTAAGCCTATATGAAATAACACTGCAAAAATCACAGATCATGCTGTCCACATGTTCTTTTTCTTTTGTCACTCATGGGGTTTGAACTCTGGGCCAGGTGCTGTACCTCAGCTCTTCAGTTCAAGCTAGCGCCCTACCCCTTGAGACATAGCATCACTTCCAGCTTTATCTGCTTATACGGTGCAGAGGAATCAAACCCAGGGCCTCATGCATGCAAAACAAGCACTCTACCACTGAGCCACCTTCCCAGCCCCTGTCCACATGTTCTTAATAATCTTTTATATTTACTGCAGAATGGCAAAGGAAGAATTCAAAATGGAAGATGATTTGGATGACTATGGACATACAGCGCAACTTATTAATAAATTGTGATCGATGCACAGAAGCAATGTGAGATAGACACACTGACTGTCAGACAACCAATTTCCCTACAGAGACACATCACCATATTCAGGTTACCTGGAAGATTTCTAAGATTTCTGTTGAGCATGTGAGTCCATGCGAGCAGAAGAGCCAGCAGCAGGACTCTCATGCTGTGGGGCTTTCTGTCTTCAGCTTCATGGTTTTGGAGGATGGTGGCTCCTTGGTTTTTATGAGAGTCTCCTGTGGGTCAATCTCCTGGATGAACCAATCAGTGCTCATCATCCAGAGGTGTTAACTCTCCCCCCTCCACACCCCACGCCAAAAAAAAGTCCTGCTTGGGACAGGTGGTCTGGAGGGAATTCCAGCTCTCTAAGCAGATGAGCAGCAAGAACATGGTGAGCTGAGTACACTTGTGTTCACTGGGAGCAGTGAACTGATTATCACTTCCATGTACACAACTATTTATTTTCTTCAACTTGGCACTTAGTGAAATGGATGGAAGGGAAACCAAGTCTCCATTCTGGCTGAAGGTGAAATGGCAAAGCTTCCTTGCAACTGAGGTTGATTTAGCTATCAGGTGGAAGAAGTGAAGTCCTGGGGGCAGATAGCATCAGAATCAGATGGAACGTTCCAAACCAGCCCAGGCCATGTGAAAGTTCTGGACTCTTTCCTCCAGCTGACCACCCAAAGGACACAGGTACAGATGTGGCTCAAGTAGTAGGGTGTTAGCAGGGAGAAAAATAATATCTAAGACACAGCATCCCAGCCCTGAGTCCAAGTCCCAGGACATGTCCTAAATTAAAGGAAACCATGAACTCAATGTCTTTCTATGTCCTTTAGAGAAACAGTGATTTCTATAACTGTCTCACAGGATATTCTTTATTAGACATTCCTATGAACTGACCACATTCCTCAAATAACAGTTGAAGGGAAATGCACCTGGTGACATTAAATTTCTAACCATGGGATGAAGTTCACAGTCAACCCCAGGTAGCAGAGTCTGTAGTCCATATATGGATTATATGGGCAGAAGCAAAGGCACTGGCAGAGTGGATGTGTGCTTTTGACACAACAGGAAGAACAGCATGCACTGATGACCTTTGCACATGATTTTCTGACTGAAGAGCTTCACAGTGATATGATGGGAAATAATAGAGTGGAGTTTTCAGATCTAAGTCACAGAAGGGCAACTCCTCTTCCTTTCCAGGAGGAATCCATCAACTACTCAGAAAAAGCCAGAAGTGGTGTTCTGTCTCAAGGGATGGAGCACCCGCCTGGAGCACAAAGAGACTCAGGGATGCAGTCCAGGCCTAAGTTCAAGTCCCACGACTGGTCAAAAAATAATTGGGACGTGGGGATGGAATAGAGATATAGATAATTGGACTGCTGGATTGATTCACAGAAACAAGTCAATGGGGCCAAGTCTGGTCCTATAAAAGATTAGAGGACCAGACTGGAGCAAAAAAGAACAAGATCCACTCATGTGTTGTCTATAATACACTCAAATCATAGTCACAGATCAACACAAGTCTGAGCAAAGGGATGGAAATGAATCTTCCAGGAAAATTCATCCTGTGAGAAGGCAGGAGTATCCACAATGTCATCTGATAAAACAGAGTTCTGATTAAAACCAATTAGAACAGACAAGATCATTACAGATAAAGGGAGTGATCAATGAAGAAACAATCACCAAACACGAAGCACTTAAACATGAAATAAATGTTCTCAGACTCACAGAAAATGACAGACCCCAACACTCATGTTCAGGTTTTCCAATCCTATTGGAAGCTCTACTTCCTGACCTTCACTTTCATCGTATGTTTATTTGTTAGATGAGGAGTGGAGAGATGATGATTTGGCGGGGGTGGGGGTAGTTTAATTCAAAATGAGATCATGAGATCCCCTCCTCCTGATAATAACTAGGAGCCACCAATACCTAGTCTCATAATTATATTCTTTAGCAACTTGAGAACAGTCAGCTAGTCAAAGGGTAGAGTAGAGTGAAATCTCCAGCCAGTCTTGGTGTCAACTCCTACTGTGTGGAAAAATAGGGTTGTGGTTTGAAGTGGTAAATGCAGGAAAATAGGAATCCACTCCACATATCCCTTTTCCTCTCAATTGACTGGGGAAAGGAAATCCACAGTACATAACACTGGAAAATTCAAAATACTATGACATCATAACAACTAATCCCCAAAGAAAGGTTTTTGACATCTAAAGGTGAGGACACAGAATCTCTACAAATGAGTAAACCCCAAGCCCAGAATAGGAAATGTCAAATACTGGATTCCTCAGTGATGGAAATGATTTTGTTTTATCATTGTTCAACTCATGGTAATATTTTTTTGTCTCAGTCTCAGTCTTATCCTCCAGGAGCATAATTTTATTTTTCAGGAGTGCTTAGGAAAAGAAAGAATTTTCTGGAAAGAATCAGTCTCAGGAACCTTAGTTGGTCCATTTGCCCACGATCCTCAACTTCATGTCTTGCACGGGGCGAGGGTGGGGGGAGATCTGTGTATGAATTCTGCCCATCCATCACTCCTGCTCACAGATGTCTCCTGGATAATTTCAGATCTGTCCTTCTGAGAGGTTGACAACTCATGGCTTCCTCTGTGACCAAAGATGGTCCAAGGAAATCCATGACCACTTGGAGTAAGAATTCAGAATTCTATTATTATTTTATTATCTATATATCTAATAGATATATCTATACATCTATTATCTATTATATTCCTTCTTTCATTCTTTCAACAATTATGGATGAGGGGAATCTGCATAGGTCTCACAGCTCTCTTGGCCCATTGGCCATGCTGCCACCCAGGGTCTCTGCTCAGCTATCTCCACCCAGAGAATCTCATCAGAATCTTATCCGTATCTCCATTCTTGAGCTGTTCTCAGCCAGATGCCCTCTGCCCTCTGGCCTCATCTGTGTGATATTAAAATTCATTTGTAAGATCCAGATTGGACATTTTTTGAGAGGTCAGATTAGGAGTTTTTATTAGAGTGTTCATTATTAGTCAGTAACAGCAGGCAGATACATGTCCTCAGAAAACTTGCAGCCTTGAATGCACTTTGTACCATCAGGAAACTAAGCCATGAGGATAATGAAGAACAGAAAAGCAATGTCCAACTCCAGTGAAAAGCCCAAGTGGGATGCCATGGTGATCTGAGGAGACGCAGGAAACATGAAGCATGGTGAAAAATGGTGCGTGTACTTGTTGGGGCCTAAATAGTGTCAAGATAAGGGTCACAGGAAGCTCAAGTTTCAAGTTCAAGATACAGGACTGGGATGAAACTATTGTCCAAGTTCCTCTAGGAACTCAGGCATACACATCACATGGGGGTGGGACTTCCTTCTTCTAGGAACTCAGGCATGCACATTATCTGGGGGTGAGATTTCCTTTCCTCTGGGGATTCAAGCAGAGCCATCAACTGGGGGTGGCCTCTACCTTCATCCAACAAGAAGGCAAGATAGTGCCAGGTAGGTCCAGTATCCTCATTTCACCTGCTTATACAGGCGCTTCTGATTCAAAATTACAAATCCCCATGTCTCATACCCTACTGTATTAAAACCCTGATCCGCCTGTGCCTCCAGCCTGATGCTCCTCTCCAGCACTGATTAACTCCTAACCCCATCTATAGGAGGTATCTGCCTTCTTCTTTCCTTTTGTCTCCTTGATCTTTCCTAACAAAGTAGGGCTAGCTATATCTCTTGTTTACATTAACTTATTCCATTGTCATTATGGAGGTGATGCCCAGAGCAATTCCCATGACCAGAGTCAGGTAAGAATGCATTTCCTAACTTAACCAAAGAAGTGAAGGACCTCTATGATGAAAACTTGAAAAAGGATATCAAAACAGAACTAAAAAAATTGCAAAAAAAATCCCATGCTCCTCTATTGGAAAGATCAACATCATGAAAATGGCAATACATCCCAAGGCTATCTACAAATTCAATATGATACCTATCAAAATTCCAACCTCATTCTTCAAGGAAATAGAAGAGGCAATCCAAAAATTCAGATGGAACAATAAAAGACCCCAAATAGCAAAAACGCTCCTCAACGGAAAGAACACTGCTGGTGGAATATCAATACCAAATTTCAAACTCTAATATAAAGCCATAGAAATCAAAACAGCTTGGTACTGGCACAAGAACAGACCTCAGGACCAATGGAATAGAATTGAAAACCCAGAAATGAACCTACAGACCTATAGCCATCTAATCTTCGATAAGGGATCTAAAAAAATAGAGTGGAAGAAAGACAGCCTCTTCAGTAAATGGTACTGGCAAAATTGGTTAACAAATTGTAGAAAACCAAAGCTAGATCCTTATATTTCACCCTGCACCAGAATCAACTCCAAATGGTTCAAAGACCTCAGGGTCAAAGCAGACACTCTGAAAACATTACAGGATGGAATAGGAGAAACCCTGGGTCTCCTTGGCACTGGCCGAAATTTTCTGAATAGAGACCCAGAAACACAACGAATCAAAGAAAGGTTGGACAAATGGGATTGCATGAAGTTGCAGAACTTCTGCATGCAAACAACATAGCTAGCAAGATCAATAGAAAGCCCACGGATTGGGAGATGATCTTCACTAGCCATACAATGGACAGGGGTCTCATATCTAAAATATACTTGGAACTCAAAAAATTAAATTCCCTAACAACAAAACTTCAAAGAAACAACTGCCCAATAAATAAGTGGGATAAAGACTTAAAGAGAAATTTCTCTGAAGGAGAAAGAAGGATGGCCAATAGACACATGAAGAAATGCTCAACCTCCCTAGTCATTAAAGAAATGCAAATCAAAACAACATTTAGATACCACCTCACCCCAGTTAGAATGGCAAAAATCAAGAACTCTAATAACAACAGATGTTACAGGGGATGTTGACAGAAGGGAACCTTACTGCATTGTTGGTAGGAGTGTAAACTTGTTCAACCATATTGTAAAGCAGTATGGAGGTTCCTGAAAAGACTTCACATAGAGCTCCCCTATGACCCAGCAATCCCACTTTTGGGCATTTACCTAAATGTTTATAAACAAGACCACACTAAAGATACCAGCACAACTATGTTTATTGCTGCATTATTTACTATAGCTAAGATATGGAACCAACCCAGATGCCCCTCAGTAGATGAATGGATCAAGAAAATGTGGTATATATACACAATGGAATTCTATGCCTCCATCAGAAAGAATGACATTGTCTTGTTTGTTAGGAAATGCAAAAGCTTGGAAAAAATTATATTAATTGAAGCAAGCCAATCCCAAAGAAACATAGATCCCATGGTTTCCCTTATTTGCAATATCTAGTATATGTCTTTGTTAAGCAGGAAAGGTCAGATAAGGTGATGTTGGGGAAATGAGCCCTAAGATATGTATTCAAATTTTTTTTCTTTCATGCGATTATTTCTAACGCATATATAAGATTATTTCTTTTTTGCTATATATGTCCCTCCCCCATAGTATAATCCCTACTTTCACTGTATTTGATGTCGGTATAATTTTTGGAGGGGAAGGGGAAAAACAAGTCGTTTAAATAAGGATACAGGTGGACCCATTTCAATAAGGAGATGTACAAGTCGTTATGTCGAAAATGAACTTTACAACTTTGGTGGGAGGGGTGGGGAGGATTGGGTGGGAGGTCGTGGGTAGGATGGGAAGGGATGGGAAAGGGAAACAAAGGAGGAGGCTACAATGCTTGATAAGAAATATACTCATTATCTTGCCCATGTAATTTTAAACCCTCTGTACAGTATTTCCACAATAAAAAATAAATAAAAATTAAAATAAAATAAAAGCATGCATTTCCTTTGGCACAGTGTTTTCTGTTCCCTCACTCTCTCCCTGTCCCTCCCTCCTGTCTCCACCAGAGAGTTGCAGACTTCACCTATACGTGTGCTCGTGAGCTCCACTACTGCACTTATTCACCCTTTTTCCCTTGAGTTCTGTGCTCTCCCCCTACCAACCCAAGGATATCCACGTGGATACACAATAAATGAGGAAAAAGGACGCAGAATCACTCAAAAATAAAAACATAAATCTTTAAAAATAAAAGAAAAAAGAAGAGAGTTCTCTTGTTTCCATATCTGAGAATTTCTTTATATAGGAAGGGTATGTAGGTGTCTGTGTGGTCTCTTATGCTGTAATCAAAAATGGTGGCCTGTCAAAGCCTCCCATGCTCCTGGATTGGAAAGATTAACATCGTGAAAATGGCAATACGTCCCAAGGCTATCTACAAATTCAACGCGATACCTATCAAAATTCCACCCTCATTCTTCAAGGAAATAGAAGAGGCAATCCAAAAATTCATATGGAACAATAAAAGACCCGGAATAGCAAAAACACTCCTCAACGGAAAGAACACTGCTGGAGGAATATCAATACCAAATTTCAAACTCTAATATAAAGCCAAAGAAATCAAAACAGCTTGGTACTGGCATAAGAACAGACCTCAGGACCAATGGAATAGAGTTGAAAACCCAGAAATGAACCTACAGACCTATAGCCATCTAATCTTCGATAAGGGAGCTAAAACAATAGAATGGAAGAAAGACAGCCTCTTCAGTAAATGGTGCTGGCAAAATTGGTTAACTACATGCAGAAAACTAAAGCTAGATCCTTATATATCACCCTGCACCAGAATCAACTCCAAATGGATCAAAGACCTTGAAGTCAAAGCAGACACTCTGAAAACATTACAGGATGGAATAGGAGAAACCCTAGGTCTCCTTGGCACAGGCCAAAATTTTTTGAATAGAGACCCGGAAACACAACAAACCAAAGAAAGGTTGGACAAATGGGATTGCATAACGTTGCAGAGCTTCTGCAGGGCAAATGACATAACTAGCAAGATCAATAGAAAGCCCACAGATTGGGAGAAGCTTTACTAGCCATACAACGGACAAGGGTCTCATATCTAAAATATACTTGGAACTCAAAAAATTAAACCCCCCAACAACAAATCCCCAAAGAAACAACTGCCCAATAAATAAGTGGGCGAAAGACTTAAAGAGAAATTCTCTGAAGAAGAAAGAAGGATGGCCAATAGACACATGAAGAAATGTTCAACATCCCTAGCCATAAAAGAAATGCAAATCAAAACAACATTGACATATCACCTCACCCCAGAAAGAACGGCAAAAATCAAGAACTCTAATAACAACATATGCTGGAGGGGATGTGGACAGAAAGGAACCTTACTTCATTGTTGGTGGGAATGTAAACTTGTCCAACCACTTTGGAAAGCAGTATGGAGGTTCCTCAAAATACTTCACATAGAACTCCCCTATGACCCAGCAATCCCACTTTTGGGCATTTACCCAAATGCTTACAAACAAGACCACACTAAAGCTTCCACCACAACTATGTTTATTGCAGCATTATTTACCATAGCTAAGATATGGAACCAACCCAGATGCCCCTCAGTAGATGAATGGATCAAGAAAATGTGGTATATATACACAATGGAATTCTATGCCTCCATCAGAAAAATGACATTGCCCCATTTGTTAGGAAATGGAAAAACTTGGAAAAAATTATATTAAGTGAAGTAAGCCAAGCCCAAAGAAACATAGGTCCCATGGTTTCCCTTATTTGTAATATCTAGTATATGTACGAGTCAAGCGGAAAAGGTCAGATAATGTGATGTCAGGAAAATGAACCCTTAGATATGTATTTTAATGTTTTTTCTTCCATACATGTGTTTCTAATGCATTTATAAGATTATCTCTTTGTTGCTTGGTATGTCCCTCCCCCACTGTATAACCCCTGCTTTCACTATATTTGATGTCAGTATAACTTGTGGAGGAGATGGGGAAAACCCAGTTGTTTAAGGATACAGGTGGATCTGATGCAACAATGAGAAGTACAAGTTGTCATGTCTAAAACGAGCTTTACAACGTCGGTGCGGGGGGGTGGGGGGAGGAAGGGGGTGGGGAGGGAAGGAGAAGGATTGGGATGGGGGGAGGGGGAGGCTGGGAAGGGATGGGAAGGGTAAACAAAGGAGGAGGCTGCAATGCTTGGTAAGAAATGTACGCATTATCCTGCGCATGCAATTGTAACCCCTCTGTGCAGTATGTTCACAAATAAAATAAAATAAAATTAAAAAAAAAAGAAAGTGCTCAATAAAAAAAAAATGGTGGCCTGCAATAAACATAGTTGTGCTGGTAGCTTTAGTGTGGTCTTGTTTGTTAACATTTGGGTAAATGCCCAAAAGTGGGATTGCTGGGTCATAGGGGAGCTCTATGTGAAGTCTTTTGAGGAACCTCCATACTGCTTTCCAAAGTGGTTGAACAAGTTTACATTTCCACCAACAATGAAGTAAGGTTCCCTTCTGTCCATATCCCCTCCAGCATCTGTTGTTGTTAGAGTTCTTGATTTTTGCCATTCTAACTGGAGTGAGGTGTTAACTCAATGTTGTTTTGATTTGCATTTCTTTTATGGCTAGGGATGTTGAGCATTTCTTCATGTGTCTATTGGCCATCCTTCTTTCTTCTTCAGAGAAATTTCTCTTTAAGTCTTTATCCTACTTAATTACATTTCCCCATTTGTTAGGAAATGGAAATTTTTGGAAAAAAATATATTAAATGTTGTAAGCCAGGCCCAAAGAAACATAGGTCCCATAGTTTCCCTTATTTGCAATATCTAGTATATGTATGAGTCAAGCGGAAAAGGTCCGATTATGTGATGTTAGGAAAATGAACCCTTAGATATGTATTTTAATGTTTTTTTCTTTAATGCATTTGTTTCTAACGCATTTATAAGATTATCTCTTTGTTCCTTTGTATGTCCCTCCCCGCAGTATAAACCCTGCTTTGACTATATTTGATGTCAGTATAACTTGTGGGGGAGATGGGGAAAATCAAGTCGTTTAAGGATACAGTTGGACCTGTTGCAGCAATGAGAAGTATAAGTTGTCATGTTCGAAAAGACCTTTACAACGTTGGTGCTGGGGGCCGGGGAGGATTGGGTGGGGGGGGAGGCTGAGAAGGGATGTGAAGGGTGAACAAAGGAGGAGGCAATGCTTGATAAGAAATGTACGCATTATCCTGCCCATGTAATTGTAACCCCTCTGTACAGTATGTTCACAAAAAAATTAAATTAAAAAAAATGGTGGCCTGTGGCTACACCTAAAGATCTGTCTGTCTGTCTGTCTGTCTATTTATCTATCTATCTAATATAAATATACTTCATATTAACTAGATATACATATATGTATACACATGTATGTATATCTAGTAAATCAATTATATATATGAATATGTATTTTTATATTCATATATGTATATGCATATATATTCATATGCATATGTATATATTCATTGACATCCTCATTCTCTCTGGCAATCCACTCTCTGTCATTTCACAGGAGTAATGACACCAGGATTCCAAATAGAAAACAAAACAAACCATACAAAATAAAACAAAAACACGAATACCTCTAACCCCTCCCCAAAACAAAACTACCAACAACACATTGTTTTCTTTCATGTATTTTGTTTTGTTTTCTATTTGGATTCTGGTGTCATTTCTCCTGCGAAATGACCTGCAGATGCACAATGGATTGCCTGGGAGAATGAGCATTTGAATCGACAATAATATATATATATATATATATATATGTATGTGTGTGCACGTGTATATATATATATATGTGTTAGATTTTCTAAATATGCATACATGTATCTAGTAAATATAGTATATATATCAGGTAAGAAGTGATTTTGTGTATTTTTTAATAATAATTTCTTAAACAGAACTGCATCTGACAGAAGTCCTGAAAGCTGTGATTTGTCATAGCCCCCACTGAGGTGGAATTCTGGAAATATGGATTTGGCACCCATCTCCTCCTGCAGTGACTGGGGATGGAAGGGACAGAGCTACTGCAGGCTTTGGCCCAGAATTCCACCTTTGTGCTTACAATGCCAGTAGGAAGGTCACTCAGATCCACCTTATTTCCCCTGCATAACTAATCCCCTTGTCAAATGTACCAGATGTCAGACACCACCCATCACCCACAACCCAAGATGTCTGAAGACACTCAGATAACAAAAGGACTTCAGACTTGCAACAGTGGCTTCATTATGCAGCAGGCCACCTAGACATAACATAAAAGGAAGGATCCACTTGGATCCTACTCACCACAGCTGTCCTTGCTCCGAGCATCTGCAGTACAGGGAGAATCAGCAGCAGCGGCACATGCCGGATGAAGGCTCTGTTCATTGTCCTGCTATTCTGCATGGTCTATGTTGGCCCCAAGGTGCAGCGGGCTGAGGTACCATGAACAAGTTTTGCTTGCATGTTCCTCTTGCATGACTTGTGGGTGTATGTGTGTGTGTGTGAGAGAGAGAGACAGACAGACAGACAGACAGACAAAACAGAGAGAGAGACAGAGTCGGGTGTGTGCATGTGTGTTTATTTTTAATAAAATGTATATTTACATGCCTTGTTAAACAGGAAAATACCCTTGCACCTTTGAACTCCCTGTCAGGTCCTGATTGTTTCCTCTTCAGCGCAAAAGCTAAAGACAACTAACTGCATCATGGGTCATGTCAGCACTGCATTTCCTTCATACTAAGTCTGAAGATGCAATA
The DNA here is from genome assembly GCF_000151885.1 of Dipodomys ordii. NCBI lineage: Eukaryota > Metazoa > Chordata > Mammalia > Rodentia > Heteromyidae > Dipodomys > Dipodomys ordii. Next base: position 218,111 of record NW_012284233.1, read on the forward strand.
GTTTTCACGCAAAAAATGAGAAAGTTGCTGAGGCGTGCAATAGTCCTTTGGGTGGATGGGGAGTGGCACATCCTGGTCCTTCTCACAGACAAACTGGTGAAGATCGAGAAAGGAGGACCCTGAGACTCATCATGTGACATCTCATAGCTATGAAGATGGTCAAGTCCTAACTAATACCTTTTATATCATGTAAGAAAAACTCCCTCCCCTACCTCTGACCCTCAAGATAACACAGAACCATGGGCTTCTCACAATCATGGAGACTTTGGTCTGGAAGCACCCATCTAAATGTTTATAAAAGAACATGATGAATGGTTTCCATTCATCGATTGATGATTACTGGCTATGTTGAGATCACAGAACCAGAAATTCTACACAAGCCCTCCTGTGTTCATTCGTCCAATGAATACATAGCTCATCATGGAGTGGACATGACCACAGACCCTCCATCCACGGGGACACTGTGTGCCTATGGTGTTTTTAATGCCAGCATCTAGTTTGATCCTTCGCTAGCTCCATGTGTTGGGCAAATGAATTTGACTTAGTTAGATTGACAAACAGCTTCCATGGAAAGCCCTCTGGATGAATCCTCTTGTCTCGACATGAACATAAAAATATTCAACCCAGGGGCGATTCCGGGAAGATGGCGGAGGAGAAGCTGGAATCTGAACAAGCTCTCGCATAGAAAGCAGTTTTAGAGTTCCAGTGAACAGTCCTAAGCCAGAGAATCACACCAAGTGTGCCATCACAGGGCAGAGAGTTAGTCAAGAGAGGGGAAGCCAAGGAGACACATCTGAGCGGCTGTCAGCAGCTGCCGCTGCGGCAGCAGGGTCGCGGTGGCGACCACTGCCGCGGGGTCATACCTGAGACACAGAGAGTCCGGGATGAAGGAGCCAGACGCAGCAGACGAGCGGATTCTACTCAACACCAACAAGAACTGACAAGGAGCGGACATCTTCATCCTGCAGTTTGCAGACCAGAGACGACCCAGGATCCAAGACTCGGCGTGAGTAGAAGCCCGACGTCCTCACTCCTTCTCAGCGAGCAGAGGAGGGAAGGCCACCCCTCCCCCCCAGCACCTGTGATCTCCATCTTGGATACCGACAAAGCTCGGAGGAGCTGCTAGCTCCAGCTCAGGCCTTGGAATAAAACGAGTCATTTAGCAGGTCACAAGAACTTAACGGCGAAGTGACCTGCCAGGCTCAGCTCCATCCAGGGAAAAGTCACCCAGCTCAGGCACCAGCCATTGGAGTGGCTTTCCTCACTGGGTAACCAGAGCCAGAGGCTGCCCCTCTCTCTAGCAGCCACCACAATCAATTGAAAAACAGAAACCCTGAGAATGGCTCCATGCTGGGCGCTGTGAGATTTATCACAAAATAGCTCCAGGGAAAAGTTACTGTTTGTTGAAAGGCCTCAACTCTACCCAGAACCTAGCCTCATCACTGCATCCCCCTCTTTTGTGATTCTCAAAGCAGATCACCCTCCCAGAAAACTAACCTGGGAGGGGGATCTCAAAATCTTGGGTAAAGCAGAGCATTTTTCTGCCTCTTCCAACAAACAGACTTAAGAAACCAATCAAGCCACAGGACCTCAAGCTCACCAGAGACTCCAACAAGAGACTGGTTACAGACAAAAGAGAGATACAGGATTCTTCCCACCCCTCCCCCCAAAAAAAAATCAAAAGATTTTTTTTCTTCTTCTTCTTTTCTTTTTTTGTTTGTTTTTTGTTACCTTATATATATATATATATTCTCTTGTAAAACTTTTATTAATCTGTAATTTTTGCCTCTTCTGAAAAAATAATTGTTTTCCAGTAACTTTTTTTTCTCCTCTTATAATTTTTATTTTAGGAATATGTGAATGAGCGTTTTCCTTTCTTTTCTTGTCTTCTTTCTCTTTTTCTTTCTTTCTTAATTATCTTTTTGTTTTTTGTCTAGCTCTACTGAACTTCTGATCTTTTCTTCTCCCTTTCCCAACCTTAAAGTTTTTCACATCTCCTCTATGTCCCTCCCTTTCTCTCAACATATTCACATTCCTCTCTAAATAGACAGTATTTTAATCTCTATAACATTAATCTTTACGTTTCTATTTTTTTCTGGTCTCTTTTTATTCCCCTTTCCCTCTCTTCTTTTTCTCTTTCTCTCTACATGCATCCTACCCAACCCATTTCCTGCATTGTGATTAGGACATAGTTAACTCTCCCTGTGCCTCCCCACACCAAACTATTCTTATTTTTTAGCCACATCTCTCCCTAATCCTAATAATTTCTGGTATTCCAAATTCTTTTCTATGGTTCGAAGTCCTTTAACATATAGTTGTTTGATGTTGAATAGATGTATCTGTTGAAATAGATTGTGTCTGTAGACTATTGACTGTACAAATGCAAACTTTAGTTGATGGTTGCCTTAAGATAGTGTTCTAACACAAAACTGGTGCTATCTTCATCTCAAATGGGCGGAGTAAGCCGGAAAAACACAAGAAAAATGGCAAATTTGGGTATCTCAATTCCCAATCTTGATAATCAGGGATTAGAACAGATAATGAGTAATCCAGAGGAGAGTTCCCAAATAGCTCTACAAACACTACTAGCAAACATGATAAATGAGAAGTTTGACAATGTACAAAAGCCTCTGTATGAGCGTGATAGGGAGAGAGAGGAGGCATCCCAGAAGTTTATACAGGAATATCATAAGCGTGAGGAAGCTACTCAAAAACTAATACAGGATTTGTGTGAACAACTTGAGAATAATAAAAGAGAAAGGGAGGAATGGGGTGAGCAGGCTGAGAACACTCAAAGAGAACTGCAGGAATCCTATGAACGCGAGGAAGCTAATCAAAGAGTAATACAGGAATTGAGAGACCAGGTAGAGAACACACAAAGATCACTAAAGGCATCCATAGAATCCATTAACAAAGAGATGAAGGAAGTCAGGGAGACCACAAAGGGAAAGCTGAATGGAACCCAACAGAAGGAATGGGAGTCCAAATAAACCATATCCAATCAACTAAGTGATTTGAAAACAAACACTGAACACCAAATTAAGGAGATTCATACAAGACCTAAAACAGAGCTTCAACAAAGAACTTGAAGCCATCAAAGCTGACCAATTAGAAGGAAAAGAGATAAAAAACAAAGTAGAGAGTCTTGACAGCAGGTTAGACCATGCAGAAGATCAAATCTCAGGGACTGAAGACAGCATAGATATTATAGAGAAAGAACATACAACCATCCAAGACATGTCCAAGAAATATGATAGATCTATTCAACACCTGGAGACACCATCAGAAGGCCTAACTTAAGGATAATGGGTGTAGAGGAGCACCTAGAAACAGAAGTTAATGGTCTAGGAAATTTGTTTAACAGGATCCTAGCAGAGAACTTCCCAAACATGCAAAAAGATAGGCCTATTCAGATACAAGAAGCTTTTAGAACTCCAAATAGACCAGACCAGAATAGGACATCCCACCGTCACATTATAATCCACACAGGATCAACTCAGAACAAGGAAAAGATCCTTAAAACTGTCAGGGAGAAAAGGGTAATCACCTATAAAGGGAAACCAATTAGAATCACCTCAGATTTCTCAGCAGAGACAATCAAAGCAAGAAGAGCCTGGAATGATGTATGTCATGCCCTAAAAACAAACAACTATCAACCAAGAATACTGTACCCAGCTAAACTCTCCTTCATAACTGAAGGCCAAATAAAAACCTTCCACAGCAAAGAAAAATTCAAACAATACATCTCCACCAAACCAGCCCTACAAAAGTTTTTAAAGATGTCCTACCACATAGAAAACCAACAAGACCACAATAAAGGCCAAGAAACTGCATCCAAACTGAGAATCCAAGAACCATAGGAAGAACCCAGTTTTCGCAGCCCCCAAGAAGGTGGATAACATGGCAGGAACTCCCAAATACCTCTCAGTCCTATCTCTTAACGTTATCGGACTGAACTCTCCAATTAAGCGACATAGACGGTCTAGTTGGATTAAAAAACAAGACCCTTCTATCTGCTGCCTGCAGGAGTCACATCTTGCCCGTAAAAACAAACACATTTTCAATGTTAAAGGCTGGAACAAAATCTATCAAGCAAACGGTCCTCATAAACAGGCGGGAGTTGCAATCCTAATATCAGATAAAATAGACTTCAAATTAAAATTCGTGAGAAGAGATAAAGAAGGTCGCTACATACCAATTAAAGGATCTCTCCTTCAGGAGGATATTAAATTCTAAATATCTATTCGACAAAAAATGGAGCACCCAAATTTATCAAAGAAACACTACTTTCCCTCAAATCCCATATAGATCCAAAGACATTAATTGTTGGGGATTTTAACACACCACTCTCCCCACTAGATAGATCAACTCGGCAAAACTCAACAGAGAAACCGCAGATCTAAACAGCTGCATAGATCAATTAGACTTAACAGACATTTACCGAACATTTCACCCAGCAGCATCAGAAAACACGTTCTTCTCAGCAGCACATGGAACGTTTTCTAAAATAGACCACATTTTAGGCCACAAAGCAAACTTGTCTAAATTCAGAAACATTGAATTTATACCTTGCATTCTCTCTGACCACAAGGGAATAAAATTAGAACTCAACACCAAAAGCCACCAAAGAAAGTCCGGTATCACATGGAGGCTGAACAATACACTGCTGAATCAAGAGATTAGAAAGAGATTAGAAAGGAAATTCAAATGTTCATTCTATTCAACAAAAATGAACACACAAATTACCAGCTCCTCTGGGACACAGCAAAGGCAGTACTCAGAGGCAAGTTTATAGCTCTGAGCTCCTACATCAACAAATTGGAGAGATCTGAAACTAACAATTTAATGACACATCTAAACCTCCTTGAAAAAGAACAGCAAGATAAACCCCAATCCAGTAGACGTAAAGAAATAATCAAAATTTAATCAGAATTAAATGAATTAGAATCCAAAAAAACTATAGAAAGAATCAACAAAACAAAGAGTTGGTTGTTTGAAAAACATAGCAAAATTGACAGACCCTTAGCAAATCTTATCAGAAAAAGAAGAGAACACACCAAAATTAATAAACTCAGAGATGAGAATGGAAACATCACCACAGAAACAACCAAGATTCAGAACATTATAAGGGAATACTTCTCAAAACTTTATGCTAATAAGCTTGACAACTTGACAGAAATGGACCTCTTCCTAGCAAATATTGACATGCCAAAACTAAACCAAGATGAGTTAAACTATCTTAACAGGCCCATATCAAGCATTGAAATAGAAACATCAATAAGAGACCTCCCAGCTAAGAAAAGTCCAGGACCAGATGGTTTTACAGCGGAATTTTACAAGGCCTTCAAAGCAGAGCGCACACCAATTCTCCTCCAACTCTTCAATGAAATTGAAAGAGAAAGCTCACTACCGAACACATTCTATGAAGCCATCATAACCCTCATCCCAAAACCAGACAGGGACTCAAGAAAGAGAACTATAGACCCATTTCTTTGATGAACATTGATGCAACACTTCTCAACAAAATTTTGGCCAACCGACTTCAACAATTCATCCAAAAAATCATACACCACGATCAAACAGGATTCATTTCAGGGATGCAAAGCTGGTTCAATATACGCAAATCAATTAATATTATTCATCACATCAACAGGAGCAAGAACAAGAACCACATGGTTATCTCAGTAGACGCAGAAAAAGCATTCGACAAGATCCAAAACCCCTTTATGATGAAGGTTTTGGAAAAATTAGGAATCCACGGAACATTCCTCAATACAATAAAGGCTGTATATGACAAACCTACAGCCAGCATTATACTCAATGGTGAAAAACTAAGGCCATTTCCTCTTAACTCAGGAACAAGACAAGGATGCCCACTCTCTCCACTTCTCTTCAATCTAGTATTAGAATGTCTAGCTACAGCAATAAGACAAGATGCAGACATAAAGGGGATCCAAGTAGGGAAAGAAGAAATAAAACTCTTCCTCTTTGCAGATGACATGATCTTGTATTTAAAGAATCCCATAGACTCCACTCCCAAATTACTCAAGCTGATTCAAAACTTTGGCAAAACAGTACGTTATAAAATTAACCTCCAAAAATCAATGGCTTTTCTGTATGCCAACAATGAGAAAAGTGTGGCTGAAATTAGGAAAGCAACTCCATTTGTAATAGCCCCACAAAAAATAAAATACCTAGGAATTAACTTAACTAAAGAAGTGAAGGACCTCTCTGATGAAAACTTTAAAATCTTGAAAAAGGAAATCAACACAGAACTTAAAAAATGGCAAAAACCCCCCATGCTCTTGGATTGGCAAGATTAACATCGTGAAAATGGCAATACTTCCCAAGGCTATCTACAAATTCAACGCGATACATATCAAAATTCCACCCTCATTCTTCAAGGAAATAGAAGAGGCAATCCAAAAATTCATATGGAACAATAAAAGAACCCGAATACAAAAACCCTCCTCAACGGAAAGAACACTGCTGGAGGAATATCAACACCAAATTTCAAACTCTACTACAAAGCCATAGTAATCAAAACAGCTTGGTATTGGCATAAGAACAGACGTCAGGACCAATGGAATAGAATTGAAAACCCAGAAATGAACCTACAGACCTATAGCCATCTAATCTTCGATAAGGAAGCTAAAACAATAGAATGGAAGAAAGACAGCCTCTTCAGTAAATGGTGTTGACAAAATTGGTTAACTACATGTAGAAAACTAAAGCTAGATCCTTATATATCACCCTGCACCAGAATCAACTCCAAATGGATCAAAGACCTTGAACTCAAAGCAGACATTCTGAAAACATTACAGGATGGAATAGGAGAAACCCTAGGTCTCCTTGGCTCAGGCCGAAATTTTCTGAATAGAGACCCAGAAACACAACAAATCAAAGAAAGGTTGGACAAATGGGATTGCATAAGGTTGCAGAGCTTCTGCAGGGCAAATGACATAGCTAGCAAGATTAATAGAAAACCCACCGATTGGGAGAAGATCTTTACTAGCCATACAATGGACAAGGGTCTCATATCTAAAATATATTTGGAACTCAAAAAATTAAACCACCCAACAACAAATCCTCAAAGAAACAACTGCCCAATAAATAAGTGGGCGAAAGACTTAAAGAGAAATTCTCTGAAGAAGAAAGAAGGATGGCCAATAGACACATGAAGAAATGTTCAACATCCCTAGCCATAAAAGAAATGCAAATCAAAACAACATTGAGATATCACCTCACTCCAGTTAGAACGGCAAAAATCAAGAACTCTAACAACAACATATGCTGGAGGGGATGTGGACAGAAAGGAACCTTACTTCATTGTTGTGGGAATGTAAACTTGTTCAACCACTTTGGAAAGCAGTATGGAGGTTCCTCAAAAGACTTCACATAGAAATCCCCTATGACCCAGCAATCCCACTTTTGGGCATTTACCCAAATGTTTACAAACAAGACCACACTAAAGCTACCAGAACAACTGTATTTATTGCAGCATTATTTACCATACCTAAGATATGGAACCAACCCAGATGTCTCTCAGAAGATGAATGGATCAAGAAAATGTGGTATATATACACAATGGAATTCTATGCCTCCATCAGAAAGAATGACATTTCCCCATTTGTTATGAAATGGAAAAACTTGGAAAAAATTATATGAAGTGAAGTAAGCCAGGCCCAAAAAACATAGGTCCCATGGTTTCCCTTATTTGCAATATCCAGTATAGGTATGAGTCAAGCAGATAAGGTCAGATAATGTGATGTTAGGAAAACGAACCCTTAAATATGTATTTTAATGTTTTCGTTTCTTTCATGCATGTATTTCTAAAGCATTTATAAGATTATTTCTTTGTTGCTTTGTATGTCCCTCCCCCACAGTGTAACCTCCTCTTTCACTATATTTGATGTCAGTATAACATGTGGAGGAGATGGGGACAAACAAGTCGTTTAAGGATTCAGGTGGACCTGTTGCAACAATGAGAAGTACAAAATGTCATGTCAAAACCAGCTTTACAATGTCGGTGTGGGGAGGGGGAGGGGGGTATGATTGGGTGAGGGGGAGGGGGGAGGCTGGGAAGGAAGGTGAAGGGTGAACAAAGGAGGAGGCTACAATGCTTGGTAAGAAATGTATGCATTTTCTCCCCAGGTAATTGTAACCCCTCTGTACAGTATGTTCTCAAATAAAACAAAATAAAATAAAATAAAAAATATTCAACCCACAACCAGGTCCTGGTAGCTCATGTCTGTCATCCCAGCTACTCAAGAAGCTGAGATCTGGAGGATCGTGTGGTTCAAAGCCAGCCTGGGGCAGGAAGAGTGTATGAGACTCTTACCTCTAACCCCTAAAACAAAACAAAACATAAAGTGCAGCTTTGGCTCAAATTGTTAGAGCATGAGTCTTAAGCACAAAACAAAGCCTAAGAAACAGCACTCTGGTTTTGAGTTCAAGTCCCAGGACCTGTACAAAAATAGTAATAATAGACTGGGAGGGAGGCTCAGTTGTAGAGTGCTCGTCTAGCATGCATGATTCCCTGGGTTCAATTACTCAGTACTACATAGACAGAAAAGACCAGAAGTGGGGCTGTGGCTAAAGTGGTAGAGCACCATCCTTGAGCAAAAAGAAGCTCAGGGACAGTGCTGAGGCCCTGAGTTCAAGCTCTAAGACATGCACACAATAATAATAATAATAATAATAATTATTATTATTATTATAGAATTAACAGAATAATAATGACAAGAATGGGAACATGAGTTTTTAGAAAAGCATCTCCTGTGTTGAAGTCCTCTGCCACTCAGCCAGATTGGAGAAAGTTACTGCCTGGTTGCTTTGTGTTATTGATTTTCAGGCAAAAGAGAGAGTGAGAGAGTGGCAAAAATACACTGTTATGCACATGAAGAATGAGAACGGAGTCTTCGTAGCTAACTGTAAGTACACTGTGGTGTGCAAAGAGGACATCAGTCAAAACACGGGCCATGCACTCAGTGGGGGAGATTCTTCAGATCTTTCAAAACATGGCTTTGAAATCTAGAATCATCCACAAGTCAGGACAGTGGTGATGTAGGTTATTCATGTCCACTCTGTAGGTGCTTGCTTCTTCCTAGGAAATTCAGAAATTACACATTAAAAAAAGTCTTCAGTGTATTTTATTTTTATTATTGCATTAAAAAATGATCTGTCAGTGGTTGGTGGCACACAAGAGTTGGGATTTATCCACGCAGTTGACCAATACAAAAGATCTTTCCTGATCAATGTCACTTCATTGGGGTGTGGGGTGGGAATGGCTTTAGTGGTTAGAAGCTGTTCCCAGCACTCAAACTCGATCTTGGGTTAATTAATTAACTAATTACTTAATTTATAATCACAGTGTAATACTTGTTTTAATAATTTACTCTAACATTGTCTGAACAGGACAGACAGATGAGAGTCTGGCCGATCTGTAATCCCAATTCCTCTGGGGAATACCTGAATTTTTAAAAAATAATATTTTATGAACATTCAGTGGTTGTACCAAACAGTTGCCATTCTACAAAAGCGGTTTATGAATACAAGTATTTTATAGACATCCAAAACAATTTATATGGATTGAATTGGAAAATAAAATCTGTGCAACATGCTGAATCTAGGAAGTCAGGTATTGTTGTGCTTTGGAATAATTGGAAAAAAATTAAAAGCATATGTTTTCAGGAGGGAATGTGGGTCAGTGGTAGAGTGCTTTCCTTGCATACATGAAGCCCAAGGTTTGATTCCTCAGTATACTACATACAGAGAAAAAAACAGAAGTGGCACCGTGGCTCAAGTGATAGTGTGCTAGTCTTGAGATGAAGAAGTTCAGGGACAGTGCCCAGGCCCTGAATTCAAGACCCAGGGCAGTCCAAAAAAAGAGCATGTATTTTTCATGTGGATCCAGTTGTATTATATTCACAGATTGCTTTATTGAATGGCCACTCCTCTATCAAACCACTTAAAAATAACACAATATATTTAAAAATTAAAAGATAAGAAATATAGTTCTGATTATCTGATGTATGAAATGGTTACCCCTCAACTCTATAGTAAAAATAAATTAAAATATTGTAACGTAGAAAAAATAATTGAAGATACATTTAAAGATAATAAAATATAAAGATCAAAGATAATTTAAAATATATAAAAAGATAATGAAAATATATTTTAAAAGATAGTAAAATATTTTTAAAAATCATATGTTTTCTAAAAAGATAAAAATACATTTAAAATGAGAGAAATATATTTTTAAAGATAATAAAGTTCGTTTTCAGTATAGTGTCTTGTATATCTCATTGTCATAATGAGTCAACATGTATCCTTATTTAAGCATTTAGTTATATCCTTTCCCCTTCCCAAATTACAAAAATGTATACACAAGATACAGGACACCAGAATCAAATACAGTGAAAACAGGGGTTATATTGTTGGGGGGTGGAAAGAAAAAGAAAAAAAATAATAAAAATGTATGTTTTTCAAAGAGTACATTTGTACTCAACAGTTCAACTTTCGAGCGAAACTGGTCTCATTTTCTGAACCTTAGCTATAGAAGACAAAATATCAATAGAAGAGCAAACGTTCACATATTGACATGCACTCAATTAGACCTAGAACAAATGAATGTGAAGATTCGTGGAAATACTTTTCTATGATCGTTTGGGGATAGGGGAGAATTCAGGAATTGGTTTTCTGTGCACTTTATGGAGTGGGTGGAATTCTTCACCCAAACTCCAAGTGATCGAACTACAAGAAAGTTCATGGGATTGATTAGAAACCAGGTTCCTTAACCCCGAATTCATCCAGAAGGAGTGGAGAATGGTTCACTCCACACCGGGCAGGGGACTATGAAATGAGATGGTGGAACTCTAGTGCACGGACCATGATTACTTCTTCCATGGCAGACTTTGGTGAAAACTATTGCCAAGTTCTGCTGCAAATGTCATCGTCTTCTACAACAGGAATGTGGACAAGGAAGGAAATATCACATTCATAATCCTGGTGGCAGGTGAATCAGAGGCTGTGCTGGGGATGGAGAGGAACGGACAGTGCCTCACTTTACAGAACTTTGTGCATGCAGGAGGCCTCAGGGTGCACAATGGGTGCAGAATCAGGTTTCTGTAGACCAGAAACACCTCCTCCGTGGGTCTTTTTCAAGATACCTGGCTCTGTGGCAAACACCCATTGCTACAGCTCGCTAGGCAGTGGCCTGTGCCACTCACACAGTGATATTGCGGCTGACAGATAGGAACCCACATTGGAAATTCTTATTAAATTTGATTTATACACACTTCTTTCCATGATGTGGAGTGAGCTCATTTCTGTGTTGAACTCTCCCACCACGTTCTCAAGGCATGAAAATAAATCTAAATTTCCTCACAGATTGGTGGGAATTGAGCCTCTCAAATGTAAAGTTCTCCAACATGAAAATAACTGGAGCTTTGACTAAACACCTAGCACCAAGCTCCTGAGTTTTATACTGGAGTGTCTGTCATACACAGGGGGGTGGTAGAATATTGAGCCTTGGTTGAACCATTTGCAAAGATGGGATTTAGCTTTTTGATGTGGGTTTTTCTCATAAGTAACCAGGGATAATGTGGTAAAGGAAAAGTTAACTTCATTTCATCCTTTCATTTGAGGGAGGCTAAAAAACACAGAAAATGTGTGCTGAATTGCACATAAGGTAAAGGATACCCCAGAGCTTGGAGGAAATAAGAACATTCAGGTGGAAACCGGTGGCTCATGCCTGTCATCCCAGCTTAACAGGAGGCTGAGATATGAAAAGCCAGCCCAGGGCAAGAAAGTGCATGAGTCTCTGTTCTCCATTGAATCACCAAAAAGCCAAAAATGGAGCTGTGGAGCTGTGAAGCTCAAGTGCGTAGAATGCTCACCTTAGGCAAAAAGAAAAACACTCAGGGAGTTACCCAGTGCAGTAACTGGCAACACGCATGCACGCATGCACAAACACACACACACACACACACACACACACACACACACACACAACTCAATTCCATCAAAGCTTTGTCATGCCTGGGGTGAGGGGATTTTCATTTAGGCCAAATTGGGATGACCTGCCTGCTGACAAGCTTGTGAGCATGCACCTAGTGTTGTGCTTGACCTGGGATTCAATCCTTCAATTCTTATAGTTTAAGTAAAATCCCCTCTAAACAAAAAAGTCAGTACAACAAAGAAAGCAAAAAAAAGAGCACAGGTTTTAGATCCGTATGAATTCAGTCTTGCTCCCTCTGTCCTTCAGTATCTTATATAAACTCAGAACCAAAGAGCCAGTGGACTGAGAATGTTAGGTTATTAAATACTTCACCAATTAGAAATATTTTTAAAGGATTTTGGTGTGTACAAGCATTTGGTTGGGCTTTCACTAAACCAAACTATGCAAAGTTGGGAATTACAGTAGAATCATGATTAGGAGAGGGAGGTCAAGTGTGAGCTACCAGAGGGTGGCACGACTGGCCAAGTCGTTTATCATCCTGATAACACATTCTGCCTTAAATTATGCTTATATTCCTATTCTTATTTTTAGTTTTTTGACAAATCCCTGAGGATTGAGGATGTTGCCTAGTATACAACAAACATATTGAAATATATGTAGGTTAAATAGAATGTTTTAACCAATTTTACACACTCACCATAGCTATTGGCTTCCCCAGAAGACACTGAATGAAAACATTGATATTAGTTAAGTGCTATATCATGTAACTACCTGGTGACATTAGAGATCAGTTCAGAAGGAAGTTTTCCCTAGATTTCTCCTTTCTATTAGCAAGTAGAGTGAAATGAACTGTTATGCAAATTGGAATATAATTTTCAGATGTGATTTTAAACCTCTGCTTTCTATTATATTTTAAAAGTACAGCTCTCTGTAATTAATGGATCATTAGCACATTTATTTGCAAGGAATTAAAATATGATATATACAACTATTTTGTGCATCAGAGCTATAAACAAATTTTTTCTTCTCTTAAACCTCCTTTTAGATATATTTATGATTACCCACAAAACGGAGAAAATTATTTTAAAGTGCTATTATTCACCTTTTCTACTCCTTTAGCTTTTGTTTTTGGTGTTCATTCATGGATAATAATAGCTGCTATTTATCCAGACCACATTATATATGAGATTCTTTACTCACTTTAATTTTTTTATAACCTACCAAGTTAAAACTCATAATTGCTTTTAGATGATAATTAATTTATATTATTTTCATAACCTTCCAAGGTATATTAGCCAGAAATCTGTAGAGAAACAGAAACAACACAACGTAATTATAATATACTACATATATTGGGTATATATATATATATATATGTATATATATGTCAAAAAACAAACTTTCATTTGGATTTCAGAAATCTGATTGGCTTTTATTAGTGGCTCATGAACTAAGCAGCATCCAGCTCATCCAATGAACTAAACAGGCAAAGAGAGAGAGAGACAGAGAAAAAGAGGGGTAAGGAACAAATTAAACAAATAAAAATTACTTCTTTCACGTTACCTCTTTATAATCAAATCTTGTTGGCTTAAGATTTGGCTATTAGACAGGTACCAGTGGCTCATGCCTGTAATCCTAGCTACTCAGGAGGCTGTGATCTGAGGATCTTGGTTCAGAGTGAGCCAAGGCAAGAAAGCCCATGAGACTCTTATCTCCAATAAACTACCAGAAAACCAGAAGTGGTGCTGTGGCTCAAGTGGGGAACGTTTGCCTTGAGCCGAAGAGCTCAGGCACAGTGCCCAGGCCCAGAGTTCAAGCCCCCAGCTGACCAAAAAAAAAGCTTTAGCTATTATTTCTATCCATATTTTTGGAAGTTCAGTAAATAATTCAGGTTTTACTTTGGTGATGTGGAACCTCAGTAAGAACGACTCTAATTTGAATCTGCTATATTTTTCAATATGCAAACACATATACATACACATATGTACATGCATATATGATATAGTTATGTGATACAATTATATCCAATATAATTTTAACAGATATATGTTATACATGTGTATGTTAAAAATATACATCATCACTATCCATTATGATTGTGAAGCCTTAACAAATCCAACATCTGGGCCCTGAAAACTAAGGAAGATCTGTAATCTATAACTGACAGAGTTTCTTCTTACCTTGCTTATATTAGGCCTTCCTTCCACTGACACTATGGAAGGTAATGTGCTATATGCTCACAATGCTACCTATTTAAATACGTCTTCATTGAAACCTGTAGAATTAATAATATTTCGTTATCTGGGTGCCATTTGTAGCCAAAGTTGACCATAAAGTGAACCATTGTACAGGTAAATATTATGATCCCATGTTATATATGGGCACATTAAAGGTCATAAACATTGATGATAACACTAACAGAAAGTTTATTATGGAGCATTTGCATTCTACAAAAGGAGTTCGTTTAATACAGTCCAGGCATCTTTCCCTATACATTTCTTTCAAATTGGTAGTGGTATATACTTTGTAAGTTTCATTAATGTACTGATAAATATTTACAAGGATAATAATCAATCTAATGAGGTAGGTGTCTCTCACAATAAGTTCCCAGAAAGAGCTAGAAGTCATCTTGTGCTTTATTATCTCCAGAAACTTTGTACTGTTATCCATTCCTGATAACCACACTTGAATTTCAGATTCTATTGCTTCTCATCTAAAATATGTACTATCGCATTCAAGTCTAATCTTTTTATTTTCTGTAATTAAGGCACTTTCGATTTCTCTGACCACCATTTTAAATGCTCTTAAGTTATTCATTAACTATTGCTCAAATCTTGGGATAAGTGTTAAAGTTTACTTCCAGATGAGCTTTAACTGTCTTTGCAGCCACCGTTTTAACCCTTTGCTGTAAATAATAATCAGGTTAGACTTGCTCCTTTCAGAGGCTGACATTTTCTTCGATGCTGTGCCTTTGTAAAGTATTCACGATCTCCCCAGTAAGCATGTATTTTCTCCTTCCTCACAGTACTGGACGGAGATCTAAAATGGGCGGAGTTAGAAATAAGTATATTATTGCCTTTTTAGGTACTGCATGATTTTTATGCATACGTAATCTATTAACCTATTAGAACACAGGGCAGATAAAATGTGCCCAAAGAAGTCCAAAATCCAAATGTAATGGGCCCCCTATTCGCAGAGAATACTCTGTATCCCTTTCAATGTACTCCATAAAAGTATAACACATTCATTGACATAGGAACCAGGGAAGAAAACTCTAGGTGTGGTACCTGGGCAAAGGTGCCTCTCAGTGAAGGCTGGCGCTGGCCCAGCTCCATCCAGCTCCCTGCCTCCAGCAGGATCTCGCCCACTGCTCAAGGAGGGTAGGGGGATTGGCCCACAGGCAAGGGGCACACACTGCACATGCTCTATCTCCAGGGCTGCCTCTGTGCACGCAGCCCAGCCTCTCCTGCGGCTCAGGTGCAGGCGTTAGGTCCGGGCGCAAGCATGCCCTGCGTGTGGGTGCTCTCCAAGCCCACCAGGCGCAGGTTTCTTGAGTGCCCCCGGCCTCGGTCTGAGGAGAGGGCACCGGGCTGAGGCGGCTAGTCAAAGGAGCGCAAGCGGTGAGTGCCGGTGTCGGGGGCTAGCAGGGAGGGCTCTTCTGTGCTTGTGCTGTGCCAGACATATTGGGCTAGGGCACGCGTGCCCAGCTGCTGGCCGGAGTGGCCACGCACTGGGGGACCGGGCCTGGCACCCACAGGGTGGGTAGGTGGTCGGCCTTGGGGTCAGGGAGGCAGGGGCTCCCGTGACCACCCTGCTTGGGCGGCACTGGCCATGCGGGCTGAATTGCGGAAAGGGATCCAGTTGGGGCTCGCCAGGGGGCCAAGGCGGGGGAGCCTGGCCAGCCCCAAGCCTGGGGAACCTCTGGGGAGGAGGAGGGCAGCCCGCCAGGGATCAGGTCTGGATTGGCCCCACAAACGCCCAAGGTGTTGGCGACCTGGGAGGTGGCAGTGGTCCAGGGACCCAGGGGCACGGCCTGGGAGCCAGGGCGCCTCGCTAGCAGCAGCAGCCTCACCCCTGTCCCCCTGAGACTGTGGGGGCACCGGGTGGGTAACCTGAGCAAAGTTCCCCCAAGTAACTTTGTTGGGGCGCCATGGACAATGTGTGGGGTTGGGAGGGGAGAAGGAGCAGGTGTGGGCTTTCCGGACAAAAGCCCTGGGGACCCCGGTTGCCACACCCACCCCCGACCCCTACCCCGGACCCATATAAATGGATGATGGGAGATTGCGAGGATTGGTTTCCTTCTGGAGCTGCTGGCTCCTTTCTTCCTAGTTGGGAGTCCTGGCATTCGTGGCTCCTTTTCCCCTACAATGGATGTTGAAGTTTTGGCATTTTGGGTGAGAAAGATGTTTGTTCCCTGGAGGAGAAAAGGCTCCCATTGGTGCGATCTTTCTTTTTTCTTTTTAAATTTAATTTAATTTTACTTGTGGACATACTGTACAGAGGGGTTACAATTACATGGGCAGGATAATGCGTACATTTCTTACCAAGCATTGCAGCCTCCTCCTTTGTTTACCCTTCACATCCCTTCCCAGCCTCCCCCCTCCCCCACCAATCCCAATCCTTCTCCTTCCCCCCCTTTCCTCCCCCCCCCCCACCGACGTTGTAAAGCTCTTTTTGGAGATGACAACTTGTACTTCTCATTGTTGCAACAGGTCCACCTAAATCCTTAAACAACTGGTTTTTCCCCATCTCCTCCACAAGTTATACTGACATCAAATATAGTGAAAGCAGGGGTTATACTGTGGGGGAGGGACATACAAAGCAACAAAGAGATAAAGCTCAAAGAAGGTGTTGTCAGGATGTGCTGTCTGTTTTTGTGTACCCAGCAGCCTATTGTCTTAGTTTTGCTTGTTGCAAACTAGCTCATTCTTAGTTTTAAAAAGGTCCAGAGAGGTAATATTGCATTTTCTTTTAAACATATCCCGTGCCACCGCGCCTCACTGCTGAAGTTCAGTAATTCCCAAACTTGGCTACACGGGAGTTTTACCACTTATTTTAGCCAAATCACACCCCAGACCCATGAAGACACTATATCTATATCTCTATATAATATATAATGTATATAATATATTAAGCACTTCCATGGTGCTGCACAGTTTGGAGACGGCTGATTTAATATGTAAAGCTAAAGTCAGTACTTTAGATTCACAAAATAAAAGCATTCTGTTGCTAGTAATGGATGAAACTAGTTCTTTTCTCTGAGACAAGAGCTTACAAAGGGTAGTTTCTTTCACAACAGGGAGGGAGGCTGGGATCTCTGATGGTTTAAACTTTAGCTAAAAAGTTTGATTAGCTCCCAGGACATGGTGTTTTGAATTTCTGTTACTAGCCTTCTTTCTTTAACTCTTTGATACAAGCCAAACATTTTCTCCTTTTAACCCTCCATCAACTCCTCCCTTAACCTTCCCAGCTTCTCTGTTAGTTTCACCCCAGACAAGGGGATAATCTTCTGATGTCAGGTACTGAATCTGAAGGGTTAAGAGGTTTCCATAGCAATGTGTCCTTACCAGGGGAAGTGGGCAGGCCCTCTTACCATTAGGTTCCCAAATGAGATTCGCTTCCTTTTCTGAAGATTTTCATTCAACCTTGTTCAGTTCTTGGCCTAGGCACATGTAAGGGTGACCTCATACAGTTCAGGGTTTTCTTCTAAGATAATTGCAGAATTCTTTCATGATGCTGCTGTTTGGGCATGATACTGCTTGCAAGGACATTTTCCTTCCTGGACTATTCCCTTGTACTTCCTTTGTACTCAGGAGACTTGTTTGACAAAGTTCCAAAATGAGTGGAAACAGTTTTCTTCTAAAATGTTTCCTGTCACTCACTGAAGCCTAAGAATTGTACGCGTCGTTTTTTTCTAAAGTTCTAAGACATTTTATATCTAAGCAATTAAAAAACGTCAAATATCCACAGCACTACAAAAAACTTTTGATAATTTGTTCCCCCCGCCAAAAAAGTCAACTTTTTAGCTTTATTCCTAAAAGGTGTACTGCGCAGATTCTTTACACAAAAGTGAAACCATTTGTCATGTTATCCTTTGAAATAACAAAAGAAAAACACTTTCGAAGCATTTATTCAATTCTTTCCTCTCCCAAAACACAAATCCAGAATCAAAATTTCAAATTTCAAAAGGTTCTGAATAAATATGGTACACAAATACCCTACTTACATGATTCTGGCATTTTGTTAATGTCTTCAAGCTTTCTGTGCAAATAATCACAATTGAGTTAATTTCAAGATGGTTTCAGAACTCCAGTTATTCTGAGAGTGCATTAGGAGTTGGAACATTAGGAGTTGGTTTTCTTTCACTGACCTCTTTTCTTACTTACCTCTTGTTTTTATGTGCTAAGTCCAATTCGTGTTCACCAGCTTTCAAACAAATTTCCATAAGGCTAATTTTTCACACTTCATTATGAGAAGGGAACACTGGTAGATGTATCCTCATAGCTTATAGTTCCAAGTATTTGTGCTCTGCTACTGAGATAGTAATCTCATCCTCTTCCCCTTTTCCATCACACATCAAAAATTGTCTTGGAGTCTTCTCAGTATAGTGCTTCTTTCAATCCAGTTTTGTAGCAACAGATTCTTTTTTTATTTTTACTTATTTATTTATTTTTTGGGTAATATGTAATTCCTGAAGGGTACTTTTTAAAAAATTAAGCAACTCTTGTGTATGAGATTTTCTTAAAACAGTGTAGAATGAAATGCATTTATCCTTGTTTTAGACAGCTAGGGAAAGACTGAAAAACATTATATAAATAAAAATCACAGTCGTATCATCCAGAAATCAATAACTGCTAATGGGATAATACACTTCTTCTTTGTTAAAAAGAAATCTTCATAGAAAGTCATTGTGTTTGGTATTTGTTTTATGTTTTATTTTCATTTTATGGCACTGAGGTTTGAACAGAAGGCCTTTCCATTTCAGCCATGAATCTATTTCAGACATACTTTGAAATAAAGTTGCAATATTAATTTTGTACAGTTTCAAATTCCTCCTTTTACTAAATTTGTAGTATGATTTTTGTTTGTATTTTGAAAGTGGATTTTTAATGATGCATATGCACACTTTTATTTAGCTAGTTTCCTATTAATACTGTTTTTTGTAAAAAATAAATCATTTTTACTGGTTGAGCAAGTGATATTGGGTTCTCTTGTTTCAAAGTCTATACTGGCCAAATCTTGTGTATAAGTGACTTTAATTCTTTAATGCTTTAATCTTTCTTGGGATATGGGTAATGTCTTTGCATTATAAAGTTCTATTGAGTAGAAGAAGGCTAACAAGGACTGGCAAAGACATGGGCTTAATTAATAAATATTGGTAAATGCCCTGGCCTGAAAGTATCTGTGATTTCTTTTTCTCTTTTCTTTTTAATTTTTTTTGTTGTAAAGATACTGTACAGAAGGGTTAAAGTTATATGGGTGAGGTAATGAGTACATTTCCTATCTAGTACTGGGGAATCTCTGGGGAGGACTAGGACAGCCCGCAAGGGCTCTGGTAGCAATCTGCCACATGAACGCCCGCAGGGTTGGCAACTCTGGAGGTGGCTGTGGTCCAGGGACAAGGGGGCGCCGCACGGGAGCCCCCTCGCTCTGAGCCCCCTGAGGGCACTGGTGGGGAACTTGAGCAAAGTTCCCACAAGTAACTTTATTGGGGTGCCACAGATGAGTGATCCTAAAGACCCTAAAAGGGTGTGTACCCCAAAATGTTCACTTCCATCAATGTCACCACACCTTCACTCCATAGGGAACCCAGCTTGATCCTCAGAGGGCCAGCTGGGGACATGCAGTGGGTGGGGAGACAGCCCCATGTGGTTCGGGGACACATGGAAATCTAGGCCACGTTTCACTGCACACCCTTTCTCATTTCCTCTCTATGGCATGCAGGGAGATTAGAGGCCCTGAGACCAGGGTAGTTAAAGAAGGTGGAGGAGCTCGCCAAGGAGAACAACATCCTATTTTCCAGCATCCAAATTATTCCATTTCCAGGTGAGGCCCAGGGATGTTTCCTATAGAATACCCCCCAAAACAACCATGAAATGAAATCACTATCTAAGATCCTGACTCAGTATGTTTTTTGTCTACAGTTGCACTGTACTCAAGTGTGAGTGCATAAACTTTGTCATATTGAACATCTCCCTTGATCTTGTTGTGTTTTTTCCTTCCTTGCACTTTTTCACAGATGATTACTGAGCTTCCCTGGAGTGAGTAGACACAAACCTGGCCCAACCCATTTGCTACTTTAATTCTACTATATTTTTCATTGGATAAGTGGAGTTCCATGGTTAACAGAGTCTCTCTTGAAGGAGACTATCGTAGTCTCTTTTTTTGTTTTGATTTTTGTTGTTGTTGTTGGTGGTGGTGGTCGTGGGGTTTGAACTCTGGGCCTGAGAACTGTCAACTCAAGGTTGGTGCTCTACCACTTGAGCCATGGCACCATTTTGGTTTTCTGGTGGTTCACTGGAGATAAGCCTGGCCTGACTTTGAACATGTGATCCTCAGATATCAGCCTCCAGAGTAGCTAGGATGACAGGCCTCAGCCATCTGGTGCCTGGCTTAGTCTATGTTTTTGTTTTTTGGGTTTTTTTTTTTTTGGTGAGAATACGGTACAGAGAAGTTACAATTACATGGGCAAGATAACGAGTACATTTCTTATCAAGCATTGTTGCCTCCTCTTTGTTTCCCCTTCTCATCCATTCCCATATTCCCCCCACCTCTCCCCACCGATCCTTCCTCCCCCCCCACCAAAGTGGTAGAATTCTTTTTTTGAAATAACGACTTGTACATCTCATTGTTTCAATGGGTCCACCTGTATCCTTAGTCAAATGATTTGTTTTTGCTCTTCCCTTCCACAAATTATACCAACATCAAGTGAAAGCAGGGGTTATACCGTGTGGGAGGGACATACACAGCAGCATAGAAATCATCTTATAAATATATTAGAAACAATTGAATGAAAGAAAAAAAACATTTATCACAGAAATCTTCCCTGATGACTTCGGCCTCCACATAATTGCGAGGAGAAGGACACAGTCAGTCATGTTTGATCTGAAGCATGGAAGATGATGAACTTCGGGGGACTTTCGGAGTTAGTGGAGGATGTCATATTGGTGCACTCTCTTAGCCATAGGGCAGATCCTCAGAAATCATTTGGGCATGAAGATACACATGGAATTTCCAGTAGAAACTACCCATCAGCCATTACCACCCAAAAATGCATCTTGGATAGAGGTTTGAGGAAACCATCTCCTTGTCCTAGGAAGACCAGGCCCCAGGCACAGATTTGGTCCTGTTAGAAATAAATTTGCCCTGGCCATGTTCTCCTTCTGTAGGCTAGTTGTTTTCCATGTGCAATCTGCACTATGAAGCCATTCACAGGGTCTCAGGTGCATTTGATTGCCCACTGCTCCCTCCCAATAGGTAGTAGCATCTTCAAAAATGCATGCACATCCATCTTCCTCATTCAAATGGAATCAGCTCTAAGACAACAATCCATCCTAAACTTTGATACATCTTTTCCTCTTTCCTGGAAAGTCGTTATCTGGATTCGATGTTTTTCATTGTCTTCTTCCTTTTCTTCAGAAATTTGTGCTTTTGTGACTTAACTCAGTGATTCAATAACAGTTCCCCAGAATCCAATTCTGACTGTGAAGACTCAAATCAATGTCCCCTGGCTCAGAATTAGCCACTTCAATTGAATCATGGAAAACTAAATCTATAAGAGAACTATACTACTAATTATAAAAATAATAATAATTACTATTATTACTTAGAATAACTCCAGGCTCACTCACACTCCTGGTCCTAGCTACCCAGAAGGCTAAGATCTAAATATCATGGTTTGAAGTCAGACTGGGGGCAGGAAAGTCCATGAGATTCTCATCTCCAATGAATCATCCCCAAACCCAGAAGTAGTAGAGTGCTAGCCTTGAACACAAAACCTGTGGGAGGATGCACATGTCCTGGGTACCAACTCAGGACCTGAAAACACACAGAGACAACTACAGAGTCCTTGAGTGTTTCAACATTAGGAAAGAAAATAATCTTGAAGACCTTGACTGATGTTGTACCCCACATTTCCCAAGAATGTAGCTTTGGTCACAGGTTGTGATACAGGAAGACAAAGTAAAGGTGCTGTTAGTTCTGCCCACAGAACCTCTCTATTCCCCTACTTGTCCTTGTACAGAATGGAGGCTCACCAGAATTCACCTGCCCAGTAATTACCAGTAGCTATCAGTCACCTGACTGAATCAGCAAAGGATTTCCAGGTTCTAGGCTTACTTCCACTTCCTCTGAGGTTACTTCCTTTCTCATATCTCTTCCACATCTGGTTTTGGCCACACCTCTTCTTCCTCTTTCCCAGATATAGTCTGTCTCCTCTATTAGCTCCACCTCTCAGCATGGCTTACATCTGGTGCAGGCTAGTGGTTGGATTGCACCCCCCCAATAAGCTCTCTTCTGCCTGAACCATGTGGTGGTTTCCTTTCAGCAGAACTGAGCCCTGTCCTGTGTCAAGAATAAAGAATGCCAGCCTGGCTCCAGTGGCTCATGCCTCTCATCTTAGCTACTCAGGAGGCTGAGATCTGGAGGATCTCAAAGGTTCAAAGCCAGCCCAGGCAGGAATGTCCATGAAGCTTTGATCTCCAGTGATACCACCAGAAAACCAGAAATGGTGCTATATATGTGGCTAGAGCTCTAGCCTTGAGCTGAAGAGCTCAGGGATTGTGCACAGGCCCAGAGTTCGAGCCCCATGACTGACAAAAAGCAAAAATATTTTCCCCTACTGCTGGTAACTATAGGAAGGATGGACATGGGTAAGTCCAGGAATGTAGAGGCTGGAGCCTCTTGAATGACATAAAAAAAGGCCTTAGGAACACCAGATGCCTAGAACATACAACTCTACAGTGGGGAGACTTCATCTGTTTACCTCTAAACATCCCCCAACCCACAATTAACAGGACATAGCTCAGTTTATATGCATAAGGAGTGGGCATACTTTAATATGAAATAATTGCTATTCCAGCCCAACCCTGGGCTGGAGGTTGAGTTCACCAAAATGCTTAAACCAAATAAGTCATACACCCAATACTCCACTTCCGTAGGATCTGATGGGTCTGGAAATCTCATGGTGGTTACAGGAAAATTTAAAAATAAAATTTAAAAAGAGCCACCTGGCCTCACATTTCATATAGAATCTACAGAAATTAAGGTATCCTTACAGTTTTGAAGGTTACCTTTTTTTTGCCCTAATGCTGAAACACTCAAGTATTCTGTCCTTGTTTCTTTGTGGGTTTTTCCAGTCCTGAGCTTGTACTCAGGGCCTGGGAATTCTCCCTAAGGCTCTGCGTTGAAGGCTAGAACCACTCTATGTAAACCACAGCACCACTCCTGGGTTTTGGGTGAGTAATGGGCCATCCCAGTCTGTTGGAGCTGAGTTCAAACTCTTCTATACTGAGTAGCTAGGATTAGTGGCAGGAGTCTGGTTATAGTCTGTCATGGGGTTTGAACTCTAGGCATGGGTGCTGTTCCTGAGCTCTTCAGCTCAAGGCTGGCCCTCTACCACTTAGAATTTTACACACACACACACACACACACACACACACACACACACACACACGTATATGTTGCCACTTCCGATTTTATAGTGGTTCATTGGAGATAAGAGATAAGAGTCTCACAAACTTTTCCTGCCCAGGCTGGATTAGAACCATACTTCAGAACTCAGCCTTTTGGGTTAGCTGGCATGAAAGGCATGTTGCCTCCAACTGGGCTGTTTCCATTCATTGGCCCCCAATTTCCTCCCTGTCCCCAGCAGCACCAGGAAGAGAAAATTGGTTCCCCACACTCCTGTAGCGGTGACATTGGCAAAGTAGATGGACATTAATCTTTTTGCCAGCCCTCCACTGTTCAGGTTTTTACAGTGACTCTTTGAGCAAGGACCTGGACAGTTAATCATCTGTGTTCTCAACACTGCCTCAGTGATCAAGTGATAGTGGAACTGAGTTCTTTTTCTTTGTTGGTTGTTGTTTTTATTTTATTTTAATTTAATTTAATTAATTTTTATTTATATTATTAATTTAATTTAATTAATTTTTTTATTTATTTATTATTTTATATATTACTTTTATTTATATCGTGGTTCTAGTCCTAGGACTTAATCTAACGGTTTGAGCTTTGTTGTTGTTGTTGTTAAAGGCTAGTCTTATTCCACTTGAGCCACAGCTCTAGTTTTGGCTTTTTTTGGTGACTCATTGGAGATAGAGTCTCATGGTCACTCCTGCCCCAGGTTGGCTTTGAACCATGATCCTGATATCTCAATCATCTGAGTCACTATGTGAATGCCGTGAGCCCCCTGTAATCCCTGTCCAGCTGAGATTTCCTATATGGACTCCATACTCTAGAGTTTCCTTTTATCCCCATCTGCATGACCATCCACGTTTTCTGTGTTCTTGCCCTGTCCTCACAAAAGGAGAGGACCAAATGATTTGAACTTCACTTAACCATGTTAGCTCTGTAGCAACTGAAAAAATAAATCAATCAAAACTAGAAATCACATCTTTATAATTCATTCAGCCAGATGCTCAATATGATGCTCTCCCTGAGTATAATGGACACCTCAGGATCAAACTGAAATGTTTGGTCAGATCTCAAGATATCATGGGGATTGACAACATATTTGAGGGGCTCATTGGTGTACACCTGACGGGAAATTTACATTACGGTTCACCCTGTTGAGAACATGTTAGGCGAGTTCAACATGGAAATGAGCCCATTTCCCCCAGGAAAGGACTAAATCTGCTTCAGTCAAATTAAATGAGAATTTGCCATGTGGGTCCCTAGCTGACAGCCCAATTATTCCTGCATGGGTGGCCCAGGCTATTTCACAGGGAGCTATGGGAATGGGATGGACTAAATGTGTGACAGAGACAGGTGTTTCCAAAGTGACGTTTCTGCTATACAGAAAAACATTGTGACTCCTCCACTCAACAGTACAGGGCTAAAGTGATCAACCATGGGCTACTCTGCCCTATCCCAGTCCAGCCCCCATTCTTCCCCTGGCCCAGGTGGATAGGTGTCCTCCCCTACACTTATACTCACCTGCCACCAGGATCATGTGTGTTATCTGTCCTTCATTGTCCACATTCACGTTGTAGAAGATGTTGATGCCTTTGCTTTGCTTCACAAGCTCGAAGGTGTTCGTACCAGAGTCTACTATGGAAGAGAAAGAACCCAGGGTGAGTCCACTTGAGTTACCTCACCTCATTTCACGTTTCCCTAGTCCTGTGTGGAATAGAATGTTCTCTCCTTCTGGATTAAGCTGGTGGTCAATAACCAATAACTTTGAACCTAATCAATCCATCTCATGCACTCCCTTGATGTTCAAATATCTTGATTTCTTGGGGCGGAGATGGGTCCCATAGATTAATTTCTGAATTCTCCATGCTCCCCAAAACACCATTCAAGGCTGAATCGTCCTGAATCTGTGCTCCCACGTGTCACAGGTTAAACTGATAAAAATTCAGTAGGTGCAGGTATGCTCTCCTTCTATTGACATTCTGACTTTTATATCAGAGATTCAGTAAATTGGAGTACTTTTCCTTCGATCATTTGTCTATCAGACCTCTAATAGACTTTATTATGATGTATATTTTAATTAAAATTAATTAATTAAAACAAAGCGATTTTATGAACACAGTGAGTCTCGATCAATGTTGAACATATGGACATCAAACACATTTTTCCAATGAGATGTAATAATACCTGACCAACTAGTTAAAGCAATTGTTGAACATATTCCCCCCCCCCGAATTTAATTCATGGACATTTCCTTACAATGCTAATTCATCAATCTCCTCCCCCTCTCTGTTGAAAGGGAATTGATTTGCACCAACACACAAACAAAAGTAAAACCTATTACAATGAATAAATATATGTGCTGATAACTTAAGAGTCAGGAGCTGGGGCTGATCACATCTGTATCACCTGTTTATATAGTTTTCAGATTTTTTTTAAAAATACACATGCAGCATGATTTAAAAAATTGTGTCCCACTGCCAAAGCTATCCACACCCCCTGCCCACACACACACCCAAATGTGGATACACCTATCAAGATCTGATGTATTTGCCGCTCTCATAAATGGTGACTCCCATGTGTAACCACTCAGAGGCCATTTTTGAAAATGAATAATAAAATAATAAATAATAAAATAGAATGGTTAAAAATATTTAAAAATAAATATAATAATAAAATAAATAATAAAATAATAAAATTTATAGGAAGAACTGAGCACCTTGGATGTCTAGTGTATTTTCTTAATTCTGGTAATGTCCGACTCTTGGATGTTTCTAGAATTCAAAGCTATTGATGTAACACCTGAAGTGACCTCCATGAATCTCCCAACCATGTGCACACCCCTGCTTTGAGTCCAGTTTTCTGTCTATACCGCGTTGTACTCACACTCTCCTACATAGACCCCATCCTCCCTCAGCTCACCCACAACAGTGTATTTTTGTCACTTCCCAGTTTGCCTGTAAGATAACAAGAAAACAACAACAGAACAACAACCAAGTCTTTATTTCCTATCCACAAATCCCAGCTACTTCTTCCAGACCTTTCGAGTAGCCAAGGAGGACATCAACTGGGGGAAATGCTTTGAATAACTTATGGTACTTGTTCTGATTCTTTTCATCACCATTCTTTGTCATTTTTGTGCAAGTCTTGGGGTTTGAACTCAGAACCAGAGAGCTCATCCTCAGGTCTTGTGTTTTGCTCAAGGCTGGTGGTGTAGCACTCGAACCACAGCTCTACTTTCTGCTTTTTGATAGTTATGTTCCTAATGGATATGCTTGCCTGGGCTGGTTTCAGACCTCACTCTCTGAGATTCCAACTCCTGAGCATCTGGGATTACAGGCATGAGCCACCAGGGCTTTGGCTGTTAGTTGCATAGTTTTGTGCTAGTGTCAAGGGAAGAGGATTCTTCTAGAATGCTCGTCCGTACAGTGTGGTCTCCACAGAGCTCATACTATCCATTCATGGATTGAAACCAGCAATGATGTCATTATCTAAATATGTCCCTGTCTGCATGCAGGATCAAATGTCCCAGATATGTGAGAAGCCACAGGCTCTGTCAATCAATTCTGGAGAGGTATGGAGGCAGGGAATGAGAGAGAAGGTTTTGCTTACTTGTTATAAAAGTCCACGGTCATGGATTTACCACCTTCAGGAACCTTAATATGTCAGAGCAGGCCTCTCAAGGGCCTGCCGTCCTGGATCTTCTCTGGCTTGTCCACAAAGATGGCTAGGGTGTGCCACTTGCCAGTCACCTAAATGACCCATGTCCCAAAGGCAAAAGGCCAGCACTCTCCTGATTCCCCTCAGTTCCCTTTATCCAGCACCAAAGAAGCCATTCCTGACTGGGCAAGAGAAGAAAATGAGGCCAGGCCTTGCGAATTTGTGTGGAGTCTCCCACACGGTGACACCAGGACCCAGAGAGACATGCTTGGGAACCATTGCATGTGGAGAGTGAGTTAGGGATTCCATGAAGGCACGACATGTGATCCAGTCTAAGTAACAATACTGTTGCCTTAGCTTTGGGATTGAAGAGGACACCTTTGTCACACGACAGGCAGTTGAAAGGTGCAAAGGCATTTTCCTGATTATGAAGACACATTGAATCCACATGTTATCAAACAGAAGCTCTCTCTCTTACACACAAATGCACATACACACACAAAACTGGCACATTTTTTACACACACACACACACACATACACACACATGGGCCATGCAAGATGAACATGCCCATTCAGGGATCCCTCTGATGGCTGGACCTGAGATCTTTGGCCTGCACAGGCCTCACCAAACAGCAGTGTAAGTGCAGAGCCTTCATCATGTAGATGCTGGTTGTCCTTGTCCTACAGAAGCTCAGAGCAGGACAGGTGTGGTGGAGAGAATATGAATAGATTCCCTCTTTTTATACCATTGCTCCACAGGCCTGATTCATAATGATCCTTTGTCCTCCTGAAATTGTTCTCTGACTGTCCCTCGCTGGCGGAAAGGGGGTGGATAGGCAGTGACTGGTATTCTCAGACAAATTGGATTAGCTTAGAGGAAAATAAAGTGGAGCCCAGTGACCTTCACGGTGCTTTAAGGAGACCAATGGGAGGCAGGGGTTGCAAGGACAGGCATGGCTCTTCCTCCTCCTTCTCTCCTAGTTAGGTCAGGAGATTGGTTGTCTACATCCATGGGTCTCCATTTCCACCTTGCAAGGGCGGGGGGCGGGGAAAGGAGGGTGTAGCTTGTCTCTATGACCTTTGTGGAACCCAAAGAACATTGCTCTGCAATCCAAGATAGCAGCCTCCCCCTTCAATCCAATCATGGGATGACATCCAATCATCAACAAATCATGTATAACATAAATTGCAGGTCTACCATGCTTCTTCTCAGATTACATTTCTTGCTGAAGAAAGAAAAGCACAGGAAAAAGGCACAAATGGCCATTCTTAACCTGATTCAGGAATATGGTCCTATTGATTTGTTCTTCCCATGCTATTCATTCATCCAGTATGGTTGTTCATGTGGAGCAGAAGGAAACCAGGAGAAAACACTCTCAGAAAAGACAGAAAGTTGCATGTCATGGCTAAACAATGGATCTGGACAGATTTCTGTATGAATTCGGTGGTCTGATTTCTCCATCTTGACTGATCAGAAGTTTTTTGTTTTTTTTATTTTTATTTTTGCATCAAATTTCTTCATGCAATAGATGGGTGGAACACAAACATATTTCTGGTGGCCCAACGCCCATTTATCTCAATATATTTTACCTTCTCACGGTCCCTGATATCTAAACTAAAGAAAATAGTTGTACCACCAATTGACAAAAGTATTTATCTTTTTTTACAGTCCTGGGGCTTGAACTCAGAGCCTAGGCACTGTCCTTGAGCTTCTTTTGCTCAAGGCTTTACCAATTCAGTCACAGCACCACTTCTGACTTTTTCTGTGAATGTGGTATACTGCAAAATCAAACCCAGGGCGTCATGCATGCTAGGCCAGCATTCTACCACTAAGCCAGTTTCCCAGCCCCTCCATTTATCATTTATAGATATTTGTAAATATCAATCAGTCCCACTGGAGGACTGGTAGCCTGGAGATAAAATGTATTTGGGGGATGGGAAGGTGGCTCAGTGGTACAGCACTTGCCTTGCATGCATGAGGCCCTGGATTCCATTCCTCAGCACCACATAAGCAAAAGGAAAAAACCTGGAAGTGGTGCTGTGGCTCAAGTGTTAGAGCGCTAGCCTTGAGCTGAAGAGCTGAGGGACAGTGTCCAAGCCCAGTGTTCAGGCCCCACGACCGGACCCAAAAGACAAACAAACAAAAAAAAGTATTTGATGTTCATAAGCTTCTTAGAAACAGAAACATGGACATTTTTTCAAAATGTTCATGAGATAATGACTTTGTTCTGAGGTTAGTCCTATGCTTGTTTTTCAGATGCTTTGGTTCTGAACACAAAAATAATTCATCTTTCACCCAGTGCAAATCTAGCTATGCTATTCGCACTGAATAAATCATTTTCCTTTCTTTTTGATGGATGCCTAAAGTGTTCCAGATACACTAAAGACACCTGGTGTCTTTGGGACACCTTTGTTACACCTAGAAAAGGCAGCATCTTTTGAAGTCAAGATAATGTCAGTGTCAGCCTTGAACTACTTCCTTCTCCCTTCTAGCTTAATCCTATTTTCTGATTGACCCTTCCATGAAAATTCCCTGTGTTCTTGTTGGAATAAAGGTTTTATATATATATATATATATATATATATATATATATATGTATATATATATATATTTATATATATATAAATATATATATATATATATATAAATATGTAAATAAATATATAAAGGTTTTATATATATATATAACCTTTATATATTTATTTACATATAATGATATATAAATATATATGTATCTACATTAACTATTGCATTTCCCAATGGCTTGTGGTCATCTAACATGTTGTTCAGTACAGAAGAGCACCCTAGTTTCAAAGCCTGTAAGGGTGAGACACAAATCCTACCAACTTTCTTACCCTAGAATTGTGGTAAAGTCATCAAGACTCACAAAGGAGTTCCTTATTTCATATTGCTTTATTTTTTATGTATTTCTACATATTTATGATCATAAAGTAGTTGCACAAAGATGCATTATTTTTATAAAAGCAATTTTTGAATAGAATACATTTTGATCAATGTTACCCTTCGAACATTCTCACCCCTCCCTCCTCTACCCACCCAGATGCTTTATTTGATATATATATATATATATATATATATATATATATATATATTGGATTCTTGCCTGTTTTGTGTTTTTCTTTTTGGCATTTCTTCATGTCTTTTATTGCCATTTCTAGTTCTTTATTAGACATCTGCTTTCAAATGATTCTCTGGGTAGGACTTATGGAAAATAAGCTACACAATATAGACCCAAATTATGCTCCGCAGAATAAGTTCAGATCCTCAGTGACTTCTTCGTTTAGGATGAAGTCTTTTGCAAATGCTGTCCTAAAGGTAGTGGTCGTGGTATTACTTAATTACTCTTTCTCATCGCAGGCAGAACTAACACACTCTTCACTAAGAAACTGTTCTCATTCAGAATGTATTTCATGTCTACATGTAGATTTTCAGTACATTCTCCGACCTTTGAAATCCACACCATGGAAAATTTCAGTGTATAGTCCAACTTTTGATGTCTATCCAGCAACAGGATTAGAATCTCACATGGAAGGGATTTCAGCTTAATACTTCTTTCCCTGGCTTTCCTCTGTGTGAATTTCATCCCAACTTTCTCCAATGGAGTCCTTCCAGAAAAATCTTCTTAGGATCAGTCTAATTGTTATCTGACCTTAGGTAGACCTTGCTAAGTGGCCATTAGGACAAATGACCAAGTACTGTCTCTCTTGGGTCTTGTTTCCTATTGATTTCTGAAGGATGTCACGTAACACTCACCTGTCAACCTCAACTTGACACCAGTCAGTGCATTTGTGAGCAAAATACAAATAAACAGCCAGATTTCAGCTTCTTTTATTACAAATGTTACATTACTACTGTATCACATAAGCAAATATTACATTATTTATTGACCTTATTATGTATGTCAATGCTTTTGCTGATCAGACTTTCTCAGATTTAGCAAGGACTGAAGAGATGATCTCTGGAAGTATGCTCATTTGCATTTGAGATTGTCCTCTGTGCAATTACAGATCTTCTTGTTTGTGTTGAGAAAATGATTTACTTTTCGAGCCATGCAGGGAATGCATTGGTGTTCTGGTGTAGTATACCTCATATAGTACAGAGTGTGCATGGATTATTTGATGTGCTGGGTGGCATGCAAGTCAACGCACACATGTATTATGGAAGTACTGTAGATTCAAGGCTTATAGTAAAGAGTGTAATTCCTTAGAAAGAATAAAAATTCAACCAAGTAAACAAATAGAAGTGGGGACTTGAAATAGGTGTGGTGGGGTCAAGTGAAGTTTAGTTAGAGGAATGAAGACAAGTGTGAGAACTCAGTGTGTATCCTATGAAATAAAGAAGAGGCCTCTCAATGTCCTCTTCCATTGACAGAGTCGAAGCCTAGCATCTGCATTGTGGGTTGAGGGCTATTTGTAGTGGGACATGGAGGAAGTCTTCCTATGTTGAAGGCTCCTGGTATTCCTGAGGCCTCATTTTGATGAGGCTACTATCTCAATTTCCCCAAATATTCACTAAGTTGGGTGTGTAGGTTCAATTCCTCTGACATTCCTCACCAGGAAGGGCAAAACTTTCTGCCTATAGAGAACAGAAAGACACCAAACTTTCAAGACACAGGCCTACTTTTTAAAAAAGTCATTTTCCTATGTAATAGAAGCAGCCATTCCTATTTTCTCTTTCTCTTTTGCCCATCTTGAAGGGAATAGAAGCTGCTGAAGGACAAATTCAGCTCTAGCAGGAAATGTCTGTTGAGACTTGACCCCCCCTATGCCCGACCATTAACAACCCCAAACTAGAAGATGGAGCTGTATGGCTCAGGTGATTGAAGACCAGTCTGGAACCAAACAAAAAATTCATGGACAGGAAACCCAGGCCCTGAGTTCTAATCCCACACATGTCATTTACAAACAACAACAACAACAAAACCAAACCAAATCACCCCAAATACTCTAGTCCATACGAGGATCACAGTTTTTCTTGAAGGAATCCAAGTGAATATTGGCTGTCTGTCTGTGTCATTTCCTCCATCAGAAAATTATTCCCTCTCTCCCTCCCCCTCTCTCTCTCTCCCCCCCTCTCTTCTCTCTCTTTTTCTCTCTCTCTCATTGTCTTCCAATTCTGCACCTTAGTTCATCATGATGTGTGTCCAGTGAGGAAGTTTGAGTCTGGACTTCAATCACCTGGGGCAGCCTATGGACAATCTTTGAAAACTGACTCCTGAAGGGGGGATCACAGACTGAAATCACACAGCTGGGGAGGACGTACAGGATTTTTCCCCAGGAGGGACACAACGTTCTCCATTGCTAAGTAGGAAGCACTGTAGCCTTACCAGAGATCACCAACCCCAAACCAGTAAAGAAACACCTGTCACCATCAATCATTGAGTAGGCAAAGAATCTCAGGCTCTGAGGTAACTTCCTAAGCATCTGAGGTGACTTCCTAAGCATCAAAGGTGATTTCTTATTCCTCTGAGATCATTTTCCCTTCTGCTGAGGTCACTTCCTCTTCTTCTGAGCTCACTTCCTCTTCCTCTTAGTGTGCTTCCTTTTCCTCAGAGCTCACTTCCTATTTCTCTGAATGTACTACCTTTTCCTCTGAGGTCACTTCCTAAGCATTTGAAGAGCTTCCTCTTCTGCCTCATCATGCCTCCTGCAGACAATGATCGGTTCCCCACAGGTCCTACAGTCACTTTCTCCCTCTGAGGCCACTTCCTCTTCTTCTGAGGCCGTTTCCTCTTCCTTTTCCTCAGAGGCCACTTCCTCTTCCTCTGCAGTCACTTCCTAACCATCTGGGGAACTTCCTCCTCTGCCCCATCATGCCTCCTTCAAACTGACCAGCCCCCCCGGGGCTTCACTCACTTCTTCCTCTGAGCTCACTTTCTCTGCCTCTAAGGCCACTGTCTCTTCCTCTGAAGTCACTTCCTCACCTACTGAGCTCACTCCTTCCTCTGAACTCACTTCCTCCTCTGCCCCATCACCTTTCACTCAGACTATGACAAGTTCTCCATCCCCAAGACCCTGAGGTCAGTTCTGAGTCCTCTCCACCCACACACCCCCTTGCTCACCTCTACTATTTCCTCTCTCTCTGCCCTGTGCTCACTGTACACTCCTTCATCTGGCCCAGCCCAGAAGTTTGGTTCTAAACCCTCTTCTGCCTGGACCTGGTGGAAGTTTCCCCGCTCTCTCTCCCAACCCTTCCAGCGCCTTTATTGGTTTCTTGTGCCACCACTCGCATGACCAGAGTTAAAATCTCTACCACTGATGTCGAGTGAGCCTGAGTTCTTGGGGACCCATGTTGAATTACGGCTAATATTTTTGGGGTGGGCATCCCTGTGAGTCTGGGGATGGACCCAGGAAAAGCACACACTGTGATTTCCTCCTGTTTCATGGGCTAATAAGAGATAATTCTTACTCCATCCCCACCTTGGACTGAACAATGAATGGACCAAAGGGTGTAGTTTGAGTCTAACCCAATCCTCTGCATTCCTAGGTTCTGATGGTTGGGTAAGGAGATAAATCAGGCTTGGAACCACGATCCTCCAGATTTCAGCCTCCTGAGTAGCTAGGATGGCAGGCGTGAGCCTGGAGTTATTCTGAATAATAAAAATAACTACTCTAGGGTTCTTTTCTAGAATTCAGTTTGTCCAGTCATTCCATTGGAATGGGCTGGGCAGGGGACATTGAGTCAATCATCCAAGTAAGAAAGATATGTTGAGGATGTGGTTTACTGGATCACTAGGTTAAGTATTGTGGGAGCACAAATTTCAGGAGAAGGGGAGGAGGAGGAGGAGGAGGAGGAAGTAGCAAAGCTGGAAGTCAAGATAGATGACCTCATAGGAGAGGAAAAAAAAGCAAAAAACAAAAAACTTCTGGAAAGCAAGGATTGTTCAACTTCCCAGAGGACTATTCTGCTGGAATGGGGTGTGTGGGGGTGGGAAGCAGATTCCTGGACAAGTTTCTGCCTGTGAAGGGAAGTCTACCTGTGAGGAAGGAAGTGAGCAGAGAAGAAAGAAATCCCACCGCTTCCTGTCCCACATCATTCTGTCTTTCTTCTTCCCCAAGTGACCCACCCCCCAAAAAAAAACACTCATTTTGGACACGTGAATTATCACCACAGCCTCCTTCCAGAGCGATTTTTTAATTTCAACCTGGAACATTATACACCCAGAATAAAGGGCTTCCACCAACAGGCTGGGTCCTTATTCCTGGGGACAATAATCTGTAGGGAGAAATTAAAAAAAAAAAAAAAGGACGAGGGAGAAGAAATTAAACAAAAAAAAATTACAGGATTATGGAAAGAGGTTTGATTGGACCAGGGCTCTTAGGGGAAGGATTTCAATTTCAGGATTTGGGGGTATTCTGGAGGGAAGAGGATCCTGGAAACTCGCCTGTTTCCAGGATGTGTTGGAAGCTGGAAACCAGAGGTTCCTCTCGGGCGAGCTTCTCCTCAGTCAGACTCTGTCCCTTTTCTTTTTTTTTCTTTTTTCTTTTTAATTTTATTTTATTTGTGAACATACTGTACAGAGGGGTTACAATTTCATGGGCAGGATAATGCGTACATTTCTTACCAAGCATTGCAGCCTCCTCCTTTTGTTTACCCTTCACGTCCCTTCCCAGCCTCCCCCTCCCCTCCAATCCCAATCCTTCTCCTTCCCCCCCATTCTCCCCCCCCTGCACCGATGTTGTAAAGCTCGTTTTGGACATGACAAGGAAATCAGGAAGATGCATAATTCAATGCAGCCTAGACAAGTATGGTTACTCAGGAGGAGGCTGAGATCTGATAGGATCACCAGCCTTAGGGCAAGGAGAGTCCTTGAGATTCTGATCGCTCATGAAACTACCAACAAACCAGAAGTTGTGCCATATTTAAGGCTCAATGTGGTAGTGTCCAGGCTAGAGCTGGAGAACCTCAGGTACAGTAATCCTGGGCCCTGAGTTCAAAACACACTATGGCCCTGGGCTTTTTGTGCTCAAGATTAGCATTCTACCATTTTTACTCTGGGTCCTGGGCACTGTCCCCTAGCTTCTTCAGCTCCAGGCTGGTGCTCAGTACCACACTGAACCACAAATATGGCACGACATCCAGTTTGCCCATGATCCTCTAGATGTCAGCCTCCTCCTAAGTAGCTGGAATGACAGGCATGAGCCACAGGTGACTGGCTCTCATTACTTCTCTTATTAACTGTAACTCTCCTGTTCAATGCATTTACAATGAAAATTTAAAACAACAAAACAAAACATTACCCTAGGGCACAGAATGTGGTTCAGTGGTACAGTGCTTTCCTAGCATGCATGAAGCCCTGGGTTCAATTCCTCATTATAACACATACACACACACACACACAGAAGCCAGGAGTGGTGCTGTGGCTAAAGTGGTAGAGTGCCCAGCCTTGAGCAAAAAAGAAGCTCTGGGACAGCGCTCAGGCTCCTACTTCAAACCCCAGGACTGTTGTCATGTTGGAGAACATTCTATTTCAGAATGTTCAATGACTGTTTATCTGCAGGAAAATTTGCATTTGTCTTCACCGCTTGGATCACTCATTAGGAGAGCTCAAAAGGGATATGTAGTCAATCCACCGACAGGGAATAGGCTTTGCTTCGTCTGCTGAGTTCAGGTGGGATGATCATTTCCAGGGTGCGTAGCTAGGTGACACAAACCCATGATGGCTGAGTGTGTGTGTGTGTGCATGTGTGTGTATGACACACAGGTTCCTATCTGGTGTGTTGTACAAATCAATGTGCACGTGACAGAGTCAGAACTTTTGCAGGAGAAACATGGATTTCTGTTGGGGGATGGTCCTAGAGAAATCCATTCTGATTCCTCTACTTCCACAACAAAGGTTGAGCTCACGGGCCACTGGGATCATGTGTGTGGTCTGTCCTCTTTATCCACGTTCTGGTTGTGGAAGACCATGGTGCCTCTGCCTTGCTCCACCACCTAGAAATAGTTCTTCCTAAAGTCTGCAATGGGTGAGGGGTGGCTGGGAGGGATGGATCACGATCAGCTCAGGTCCTCCTTCCTAGTCTGGTTGGACTAGAACTTATAGATGCCCATGTTCATTGCTCGCTACTGTGACATGCTAAATATGGACATCTCTTGTGATGGATGTGATGAGATTGCTCCCCTAGCACTGCTACCGGTGTCTTTAATGCAGTGACATGGATCTCTGCAAAACTTGCTTCCTAGGTAAACTTCATAGACTTGAGTATGCCATATTCAATAGTAATAATTGTTATTATCTTATGTGATCTTGCCACTTAAAAACTTCACATTGGGGCTGGGAATGTGGCTTAAGGATAGAGTGCTTGCCTCTCATGCATGAAGCCATGGGTTCGATTCCTCAGAAAAACAGAAAAAGCTGAAAGTGGTGCTGTGGCTCAAGTGGTAGAAGGCTATTTTTGAGCACAGAGAGGCTCAGGGAGAGTGCCCAGGCCCAGAGTTCAAACCCCACGACATATATATATATATATATATATATATATATATATATATACACACACATATGTGTTCAAAGGACAGTGCAATAGAAACTCAATATCTGGCATCGTTGGTTTTCTTGGCTTTGTCCATGATAAACATGGTATTTTTATTGATACAATATATGCAGTTTGACAATTCATATTGATAATACTTAGGATAACTGATCTTTTCAGCAAATGCTTTTCTTTCTCTAGGCAGGCATTCAGCAGTTGAATCAAGCTGTTGGACGTAAAAAGTGATCCCAAAATTTGCTTGCAAAATGACATTTCAAGATTTTAGGTGTGTCATAAGTAATTCTGTAATAGTGCTAAAAGAAGCCCTAATAAAAGATTTGTGGCAGGGCTGATCAGAGTTTCTGCTTTTGGTTGGCCATTTGAACATAGCGACTAGATTTTGGCATCCCGAGCAGTGGTATGGCTGGCTTGAAAATTGATTGCTTCAAAAAGGGCTCCCTTAGATTTCAAGAGAAATCTTGAGCATCAGTTTGAAGGACAGTGAAGGAATTACAACATGTAAAAATGATTAAATAAAAATTTATTGACTTCAAATAAAAAATATGCATACACACATATATGTATGTGTATGTATGTATGTATGTATGAATATATGTAAACTTTAAAAAATTTTTAGGGGAAGATGGCAGAGGAGAAGCTGGAATTTGAACAAGCTCTTGCATAGAAAGCAGTTTTAGAGTTCCAGTGAACAGTCCTAAGCCAGAGAATCACACCAAGTGTGCCAACACAGGACAGAGAGTTAGGCAAGAGAGGGGAAGCCAAGGCAAGGAGACACATCTGAGCGTTAGCCAGCAGCCGCCACGGTGGCGGCAGGGTCGCGGTGGCAACTGCAGGGCACCCATACCTGAGCCACAGAGAGTCCGGGACGAAGGAGCCAGACGCAGTGGGGGAGCGGATTCTACTCAACACCAGCAAGAACTGACAAGGAGCAGACATCTTCATCCTGCAGTTCGCAGACCAGAGACCAGGAACCAAGACTCGGCGTGAGTAGAAGCCTGACGTCCTCACTCCTTCTCAGGGAGCAGAGGAGGGGAGGCCACCCCTTCCCCCCCAGCACCAGTGATCTCCATCTTGGATACCGACAAAGCTCAGAGGAGCTGCTAGCACTAACTCAAGCCTTGGAATAAAACGAGTCATTTAGCAGGTCACAAGAACTTAACGGCAAAGTGACCTGCCAGACTCAGCTCCATCCAGGGAAAAGTCACCCAGCTCAGGCACCAGCCATAGGAGTGGCTTTCTGCTCTGGGTAACCAGAGCCAGAGGCTGCCCCTCCCTCTAGCAGCCTCCACAATCAATTGAAAAACAGAAACCCTGAGAATGGCTCCAGGCTGGGCTCTGAATTTTTCACAAAATAGCCCCAGGGAAAAGCTACTGTTTGTTGAAAGGCCTCAACTCTACCCAGAACCTAGCCTCACCACTGCATCCCCCTCTTTTGTGATTCTCAAAGCAGATCACCCTCCCAGAAAACTAACCTGGGAGGGGGATC
Source organism: Dipodomys ordii (assembly GCF_000151885.1). Classification (NCBI taxonomy): domain Eukaryota; kingdom Metazoa; phylum Chordata; class Mammalia; order Rodentia; family Heteromyidae; genus Dipodomys; species Dipodomys ordii. Next base: position 256,365 of record NW_012284233.1, read on the forward strand.
TCAAAATCTTGGGTAAAGCAGAGCATTTTTCTGCCTGTTCGAACAAACTGACTTAAGAAACCAATCAAGCCACAGGACCTCAAGCTGACCAGAGACTCCAACAAGAGGCTGGTTACAGACAAAAAGGAGATACAGGATTCTTCCCACCCCTCCCAAAAAAATCAAAAAAAATCAAAGACCGTTTTTTCTTCTTCTTCTTCTTTTTTTTTGGTACCTATTTATAAATTTTTTTCTTTTCTAAAACTTTTATTAATCTTTAATTTTTTCCTTTTTTGAAAAAAATTATTTTCCAGTAACTTTTTTTTCTCTTATAATTTTTATTTTAGGAATATGTGAATGTGCGTTTTGCTTTCTTTTCTTGTCTTCTTTCTCTTTTTCTTTCTTTTTTTAATTATCTTTTTGTTTTTTGTTTAGCTCTACTGACCTTCTGATCTTTATTTCTCCCTTTCTTATTCTTTTCACCTTTTCCTCTCTTTTGTTCTGCTTTATGTGACTTAACTCTTGTCCTGCACATCCTCAGATAAACCCTTAGTTAACTAGTAGACCCTATCCCCCATTGTGTACACACTTAATCCACAAATTTATTACTCAATTCAAAACCTCTGAGACTTAAATTCCTTAATAGCAGTACTACCTCTTTATACCTATATAATATTTTAAGCATTTTGTTAAGTTTTTCACATCTCCTCTATGTCCCTCCCCTTCTCTCAATATATTCACATTCCTCTCTAAATAGATTGTCTTTTATTCTCCATAATAATATTAATTTTTATGTTTCTATTTGTTTGGTCTCTTTTCATTTCCCTTTCTTCTTTTTCTCTCTCTCTCTACTTGCATCCTACCCAACCTATTTCCTGCATTGAGATTAGTATATAGTTAACTCTCCCTGTGACTCCCTACACCAATCTATTCCTATTTTTTACCCACATCTCTCCCTAACCCTAATAATTTCTGGTTTTCCAAAATCTTCTCTGTGGTTCAAAGCCCATTAACATATAGTCGTTTGATGTTGAATAGATGTATCTGTTGAACTAGATTGTATCTGTAGACTATTGACTGTACAAATGCATACTCTGGTTGATGGTTGCCTTAAGATAGTGTTCTAGCACAAAACTGGTGCTATTTTCATCGCAAAAGGTCAGAGTAAGCCAGAAAACACAAGAAAACTCAATTCCCAATCTTGATAATCAGGGGACAGAACAGATAATAAATGATCCAGAGGAGAGTTCCCAAATAGTTCTACAAAGACTGCTGGCAAACATGACAAATGAAAAGTTTGATAACTTACAAAGGACTCTGTATGAGCATGATAGGGAGAGAGAGGAGGCATCCCAAAAGTTTATACAGGAATATCATAAGCGTGAGGAAGCTACTCAAAAACTGATACAGGATTTGCATGAGCAGCTTGAGAATACTCAAAGAGAAAGGGAGGAATATTGTGAGCAGGCTGAGAACACTCAAAGAGAACTGCAGGAAACCCACGAACGGGAGGAAGCTAATCAAAGAGTAATAGAGGAATTGAGAGACCAGGTAGAGAATACACAAAATCACTAAAGGCATTCATGGAATCCATTAACAAAGAGCTGAAGGAATTGAGGGAGACCACAAAGGGAATGCTGAATGGAACCCAACAGAAGGAATAGGAGTCCAAAGAAACCATAACCAATCAACTAAGTGATTTGAGAACAAACACTGAACACCAAATTAAGGAAGTAAAGAAATTAATACAAGACCTAAAACAGAGCTTCAACAAAGAATTTGAAGCCATCAAAGCTGACCAATTAGAAGGAAAAGAGATAAAAAAAAACAAATTAGAGAGTATTGACAGCAGGTTAGACCATGCAGAAGATCTAATATCAGGGATTGAAGACAGCCTAGATATTATAGAGAAAGAACATACAAGCATCCAAGACAAGTCCAAGAAATATGATTGATCTATCCAACACCTGAAAGACACCATTAGAAGGACTAATCTAAGGATAATGGGTGCAGAGGAGCACCTAGAAACAGAAGTTAATGGTCTAGGAAATTTGTTTAACAGGATTCTAGCAGAGAATTTCACAAACCTACAAAAAGATAGGACTATTCAGATACAAGAAGATTTTAGAACCCCAAATAGACCAGACCAGAATAGGACATCCAACCGTCACATTATAATCCACACAGGATCAACTCAGACCAAGGAAAAGATCCTTAAAGCTGTCAAGGAGAAACGGTTAACCACTTATAAAGGGAAATCAATTAGAATCACCTCAGATTTCTCAGCAGAGACAATCAAAGCAAGAAGAGCCTGGAATGATGTATGCCATGTCCTAATAACAAACAACTATCAACCAAGAATACTGTACCCAGCTAAATTCTCCTTCATAACTGAAGGCCAAATAAAAACCTTCCATAGCAAAGAAAAATTGAAACAATACATCTCCACCAAACCAGCACTACAAAAGATTCTTAAAGAAGTCCTACACATAGAAAACCAACAAGACCACAATAAAGGCCAACAAACTGCACCCAAAATGAGACTCCAAGAACCATAGGAAGAACTCAGTTTTTGCAGCCCCCAAGAAGGTGGATAAGTTGGCAGGAACTCCCAAATACCTCTCAGTCCTATCTCTTAACGCTATGGGACTGAACTCTCTAATTAAGCAACATAGACTGTCTAGTTGGATTAAAAAACACGACCCTTTTATCTGCTGCCTGCAGGAGTCACATCTTGCTCGTAAAAATAAACACATTTTCAATGTTAAAGGCTCGAACAAAATCTACCAAGCAAACGGCCGCCATAAACAGGCGGGAGTTGCAATCCTAATATCAGATAAAATAGACTTCAAATTAAAATTTGTGAGAAGAGATAAAGAAGGTCGCTACATACTAATTAAAGGATCTCTCTTTCAGGAGGATATTACAATTCTAAATATCTATTCGCCAAACAATGGAGCACCCAAATTTATCAAAGAAACACTACTTTCCCTCAAATCCCAAATAGATCCAAAGACATTAATTGTTGGGGATTTTAACACACCACTCTCCCCACTAGATAGATCAACTCAGCAAAAACTCAACAGAGAAAACGCAGATCTAAACAGCTGCATAGATCAACTAGACTTAACAGACATCTACCGAACATTTCACCCAGCAGCATCAGAATACACGTTTTTTTTCAGCAGCACATGTAACATTTTCTAAAATAGACCACATTTTAGGCTACAAAGCAAACTTGTCTAAATTCAGAAACATTGAAGTTATACCTTGCATTCTCTCTGACCACAAGGGAATAAAATTAGAACTCAACACCAAAAGCCACCAAAGAAAGTCCTGTATCACATGGAGGCTGAACAGCACACTGCTGAATCATGAGTGGGTCATGGAAGAGATTAGAAAGGAAATTCAAATGTTCTTGCTATTCAAAAAAAGGAACACACAAATTACAAGCTCCTCTGGGACACAGAAAAGGCAGTACTCAGAGGCAAGTTTAAAGCTCTGAGCTCCTACATCAACAAATTGGAGAGATCTGAAACTAACAATTTAATGACACATCTAAACCTCCTTGAAAAAGAACAGCAAGATAAACCCCAATCCAGTAGATGGAAAGAAATGATTAAAATTAAATAAGAATTAAATGAATTAGAATCCAAAAAATCTATAGAAAGAATCAATAAAACAAAGAGTTGGTTCTTCGAAAAACTTAACAAAATTGACAGACCCTTAGCAAATCTTATAAGAAAAGGAAAAGAACACACCCAAATTAATAAACTAAGAGATGAGGATGAAAACATCACCACGGAAACAACCAAGATTCAGAACATTATAAGGGAATACTTCTCAAAACTTTATGCTAATAAGTTTGAGAACTTGACAGAAATGGAGCTTTTCCTAGCAAATATTGATATGAAAAACTAAACCAAGATGAGTTAAACTATTTTAACATGCCGGTATCAAGCATTGAAATAGAAACAGCGATAAGAGACATCCCAGCTAAGAAATGTCCAGGACCAGATGGTTTTACAGTGGAATTTTACAAGGCCTTCAAAGCAGAGCTCACACCAATACTCCTCCAGCTCTTCAATGAAATTGAAAGAGAAAGCTTACTACCGAACACATTCTATGAAGCCATGATAACACTCATCCCAAAACCAGGCAGGGACTCATCAAAGAAAGAGAACTATAGACCCATTACTTTGATGAACTTTGATGCAAAACTTCTCAACAACATTTTGGCCAATCAACTTCAACAATTCATCCATAAATCATACACCACTATCAAACAGGATTCATTTCAGGGATGCAAAGCTGGTTCAATATACGCAAATCAATTAATACTATTCATCACATAAACAGGAGCAAGGATAAGGACCACATGGTTATCTCAATAGATGCAGAAAAAGCATTCGACAAGAGCCAACACCCCTTTATGATGAAGGTTTTGGAAAAATTAGGAATCCATGGAACATTCCTCAATACAATAAAGGCTGTATATGACAAACCTACAGCCAGCATTATACTCAATGGTGAAAAACTAAAGCCATTTCCTCTTAACTCAGGAACAAGACAAGGATGCCAATCTCTCCACTTCTCTTCAATCTAGTATTAGAATGCCTAGCCACAGCAATAAGACAAGATGCAGACAAAAAGGGGATCCAAATAGGGAAAGAAGAAATAAAACTCTCCCTCTTTGCAGATGACATGATCTTATATTTAAAGAATCCCATAGACTCCACTCCCAAATTACTCAAGCTGATTCAAAACTTTGGCAAAGTATAAGGTTATAAAATTAACCCCCCAAAATCAATAGCTTTTCTGTATGCCAACAATGAGAAAAGTGTGCCTGAAATCAAATCCATTTGTAATAGCCCCACAAAAAATAAAATACCTAGGAATTAACTTAACTAAAGAAGTGAAGGACTTCTATGATGAAAACTTTAAAATCTTGATAAAGGAAATCAACACAGAACTTAAAAAATGGCAAAACTTCCCATGCTCCTGGATTGGAAAGAATAACATTGTGAAAATGGCAATACTTCCCAAGGCTATCTTCAAATTCAACGCAATACCTATCCAAATTCCAACCTATTCTTCAAAGAAACAGAAGAGGCAATCCAAAAATTCATATGGAACAATAAAAGACCGCAAATAGCAAAAATGCTCCTCAAGGGAAAGAACACTGCTGGAGGAATATCAATACCAAATTTCAAACTCTACTATAAAGCCATAGTAATCAAAACAGCTTGGTATTGGCATAAGAACAGACGTCAGGACCAATGGAATAGAATTGAAATCCCAGAAATGAACCTACAGACCTATAGCCATCTAATCTTCTATAAAGGAGCTAAAGCAATAGAATGGAAGAAAGACAGCCTCTTCAGTAAATGGTGTTGACAAAATTGGTTAACTACATGTAGAAAACTAAAGCTAGATCCTTTTATTTCACCCTGCACCAGAATCAACTCCAAATGGATCAAAGACCTTGAAATTAAAGCAGACACTCTGAAAACATTACAGGATGGAATAGGAGAAACCCTAGGTCTCCTTGGCTCAGGCCGAAATTTTCTGAATAGAGACCTGGAAACACAACAAATCAAAGAAATGTTGGACAAATGGGATTGCATAAAGTAGCCGAGCTTCTGCAGGGCCATACAATGGACAAGGGTCTCATATCTAAAATATACTTGGACTCAAAAAATTAAACCCTCTAACAACAAATCTTCAAAGAAAAACTGCCCAATAAATATGTGGGCGAAAGACTTAAAGAGAAACTTCTCTGAAGAAGAAAGAAGCATGGCCAATAGACACATGAAGAAATGTTCAAATCCCTAGCCATAAAAGAAATTCAAATCAAAACAACTTTGAGATATCTTCTCACTCCAGTTAGAATGGCAAAAATCAAGAACTCTAACAACAACATATGCTGGAGGGGATGTGGACAGAAAGAAACCTTACTTCATTGTTGGTGAGAATGTAAACTTGTTCAACCACTTTGGAAAGCAGGATGGAGGTTCCTGAAAAGGCTTCACATAGAGCTCCCCTATGACCTAGCAATCCCACTTTTGGGCATTTTCCCAAATGTTTACAAACAAGACCACACTAAAGCTACCAGCACAACTATGTTTATTGCAGCATTATTTACCATAGCTAAGATATAGAACCAACCCAGATGTCCCTCAGTAGATGAATGGATCAAGAAAATGTGGTATATATACACAATGGTATTCTATGCATCCATCAGAAAGAATGACATTGCCCCATTTGTTAGGAAATGGAAAGGCTTAGAAAAAATTATATTAAGTGAAGTAAGCCAGGCCCAAAGAAACATAGGTCCCATGGTTTCCTTTATTTGCAATATCTAGTATATGTATGAGTCAAGCGGAAAAGGTCAGATAATGTGATGTCAGGAAAATGAACCCTTAGATATGTATTTTAATGTTTTTTTCTTTCATGCATGTGTTTCCAACGCATTTATAAGATTATGTCTTTGTTGCTTTGTATGTCCCTCCCCCACTGTATAAACCCTGCTTTCACTATATTTGATGTCAGTATAACTTGTGGAGGAGATGGGAAAAACCAGTTGTTTAAGGATTCAGGTAGACCTGTTGCAATAATGAGAAGTACAAGTTGTCATGTCCAAAACGAGCTTTACAACGTCGGTGCGGGGGGGGGGGAATTGGGGGGAAGGAGAAGGATTAGGATTGGGTGGGGTAGGGGAAGGCTGGGAAGGCATGTGAAGGGTAAACAAAGGAGGAGGCTGCAATGCTTGGTAAGAAATGTACGCATTATCCTGCCCATGTAATTGTAACCCCTCTGTACAGTATGTTCGCATATAAAATAAAATAAATGTACTCATTATCTTGCCCATGTAATTGTAACCCCTCTGTACAGTATTTTCACAATAAAAAAAGAATCTGTGGTATATATACACAAAAAAATTCTTTAGTACATTTGACTTGTATGCACTGAAGCAAAGTACACTGACAATGTTGAACATTGTGGCTTCTTGTCTGTTGATCTTATAGTAAAAGATACCGCCCCTGCCCTGAAGTACTGTTAGTATAAGAGTGATGTGTTGAGTAATAAATAAGTAGTGCAGACTTTTTCTAGAAAAATTTGGTAGTATAGCAGCACTTATATACTATTTCTGTCATGGAGGAGATGGAATAAGAACTGGTTTTTGGAGAAAGTTACAGTCAGGTGATATGAACTAAATGCTACAGAGGGTAGAACAAGCCAAGTACAGAAGTGAGCATCTAGAAGGAATTTAGGTAGACACACTTGAGTGACTGTCCGACTAAGTGATGGATTAAGACAGGCAGAGCTCAGGTTGTGAAATCCCAAGATGCTAGGTTTAGTCATTTGAAGTCTGCAGAGAATGGGGAAGACATTAACAAGGTCTCAAGGAGGAAAGCATGTCTGTGTCAGTCTCACTTAGGAATCAGTCTCAATAGTCACAAAGGCATTGGAGTCAGGGCCAGGTTCATGGTAGTGAGAATAGAGGCGATAAAATATGATGTATAAAGCAGAGTCCAAATCAAGTTGGAGATGCCATGGAGTAAGGAAGAGGCAAGAGCAGCCTGTCTCGTGCCTTTAATTCCCTCTTACTCCCTTGTCACATTGTCTTCTGATCATTCTGCAGTGCTTGCTAGCAGAGGTACCAACAGATGCTTAACTCATGTCAAAAGAGAGTCATGGGAGAAATCTCACAAATCTACGCTGGGGCTTTTTTTGCCAAACAGCAATCATGCTAGGAACTGATTTTTGCAGTATGACATTGTCCAGCAGCTCTTTGCTGAGAATATAATTTTTTAATAATTGTATTTTTATTATTAAGTTGTTAAGGGGTTACCATTTCATGAAAATGTCATTTATGCACTCAGTTATCAGGACAGAGCTAACTGTTCCCCAGAAGATATGTGTGGACTCTGCCCTCCTGAACAATAGATTGGAGCAGCTGTAGTGTTTGGATTGATTTTGTGGCCCTTCTCCAAGCATTCTGTTCCATCCACTTCACACTGATCTTTTCTGTCTAGGTGGAGTGAAGCCTGAAGGCCATGGAGATGACCATAAAATGTTCAACATGGAGTTTACCTGTGACCACTGCCAGGGTTTGATCATAGGCCGAAGAATGAACTGCAATGTGTGTGATGACTTTGATCTTTGATATGGATGCTATGCAGCAAGGAAATATTCCTATGGGTATGTCTCAGATGACTTGCACACACTTCACATCTTCTTGATGTATATCTTTGCTTAGTAAGAAGCCTGCTGTTCAGGCACCAGAGGCTCATACCTGTAATCCTAACTACTCTGGAGGCTGAGATCTGAGTATCATGGTTAGAACCCAGACCTGGCAGGGAAGTCCATGAGACTCTTAATTCCAAAAAAATCTAGAACTATGGCTCAAGTGGTAGAGTACTAGCTTTGAGCAAAAAAGCCCAGGCCTGTGCTGGCTGCTGGTGGCTCACAGCTACAATCCTAGTTACTCAAGGAGGATGAGATCTGAAGATCATGGTTCAAAGCCAGCCCAGGAGGAAAGTCTGTGAGACTCTTACCTCAATTACTCAAGAAAAAGCCAGAAGCGGTGCTGTGGCTCAAGTGATAGAGGGCTAGCATTGAGCAAAAGGAACTGAGACAGTGCCCCAGGCCCATAGTTCAAGCTCCATGGCTGACAAAAAGAAAAACGAAAGAAAGGAAAAAAGCCCAGGTCCTGAATTCAAACCGCATGACCAGCACACATATGTGCACACACACACACACACACACACACACACACACACACATGCACTAGATTTTTTTTAAAAAGCCAAGTTCTGACCTCCACTAAAAGCCAGGGTCTCCTATAACTTTTTCTGGGGTCTCCTATAATCCACATACCCGCACTGCACCAGTTGCTAGTGAAAAATTGTGTTTAACATGCAAATAGGCCTCAGACAAGAGTCTCACAAATTAGAGAACATCCAGGGACATTGACCAGGCCTCAGACAAGAGTCTCACAAATTAGAGAACATCCAGGGACATTGACTCCTGGAATACAAATCCTGAATCACTAGAAGAAAGAACAGTGAACCAAAAAGAAAGTCCCTGCTCTCAAGAGCCAAGAATCAACAAATAATACGAACTTTAGTATTAGGCCACGCATGGTCACATAAAGTCTATCAGGAGACAGAGGAAAAGAGGATCATGATTTGAGGCTAACTCGGGCAAAAAGCTAATGAGATTGCATCTCCAACAATAAGGTTGGTATCATGGTACACATTTGTGATCACAGTTATGTAAGAGGCTTTTAGGTAGGAAGATCACATCAGCAAAAGATGTGAGAAAAACTAAAGAAAAGAGATCTGGGGATATGGCTCAAATGGAAAAGCCCAGCAAGCATGAAGCTCTGGGTTCAAATACCAAATACTGCAAAAAATAATAATAATTAAAAATATAGCTCTGTGGTTTCATTTTTCCCCCAATGATAAGAATCATACCCAGGGCCTCACATGCTACACATGTATTCTACCACTTAGTTATACACTAAGCCCTTCCTTTATTAAAGTAAGTTTTTGTTTTTAAAAAAATTTAAACCTAGCCAAAACTAGAGAGACCAGTCCACTGTCCCACTACCCAGATTCAGCAATTAGGAAGATTTTGTTATATGTTCTTAAGTTTATTTGAGTCTTTTTCCTCCATAAAGTTTTTTTTTGTTTTGCTTTGCTTTTTTTGGGGGGGTACGGTTGTGGGGCCTGAACTCTGGGCCTGAGCACTGTCCCTCAGCTCTTCAGTTTAAGGCTAGCACTCTATCACTTGAACCACAGCACCACTTCCAGCTTTTTTCTTTTTGCTTATGTGGTGCTGAGGAATCGAACCTAGGGCCTCAGGCATGCAAGGCAAGTGCTCTACCACTGAGCCACCTTCCCAGCCCTTTGCTTTGCTTTTTTAAGAGAAGGTCTCATTATGTTGCCCAGTTCAACCTTGAACTCAAAATCCTCCCGCTTGAGCCTTCCAAGAACATAATTCCTTTCACCCTAGTCTCCCAAGTGCTGGGATTACAGGCTTATGCTACTACATCTAGCTTGTTAAAAGATTTTAAACAAATTTAATATCTTAAATCATTTTGTGCTGTGTACTCTATATTTACCTCTAAGTTATGAACATTATCTCATATTACAAAAACACTATTTCCACTTCTTGCAAAATTCACAATAAGGAGTTTTTCCTTAGCCTGATTTCCACAGGCAGTTTTCTATGGGGTTATGAAATCCAGAAATGGTATGCCAGTGTTGGTTCTTTGTTTCCAAGGTGCAAATCCATATCTCCCCTTAAATTTTCAATAACAACAACTTAGAGGTATTAATGTTCAGTGGCAGCCAAGCCTGGGTTCCTGTTTGGAGTGACAAATCATAATAATGTCTTGCCTTTGCAGCCATTTTCCTACCCATAGCATCACAGCCCATCCCATGGTGACCATACAGATCAGTGGCCGCCAGAGGCTCATCCAGCCATATATCCACAACTACTCCTGGCTGCTCTGTGCTGCCTTGGCTCTCTATAGTGCCCATGTGACCAGCACAGAAGACATGGATGGGGAAAAACTGGGTCCTCAGGCCTGCAGCAGTGTCGCCATCCTTCAGAGCCAGTGCATGCTGCTCGTCGGGGACTGTCTGATGAAGGCTCACCAGCGCAAAGGAGATTGTTCTTCATGCACAGAGTAGACCCCAGCTAGTGGTGGAGGCAAAGCCCAGGCATCAGTGAAAGATGATGCTAGTCTCAGAAGCAGCAGGGTCTTGTGGCCTACAAGAGGGATTCACCCCAGCCTAGAATTTAAATCTCAGGCTCACTTGAGAGAACTATTGGTATAAAGTAACATTTAGTTTCTCAAAATGTTTACATGATGTTACAAAAATAATAAGTAGAATTCTTGAAGTCTGTGGATAGAATATTTGGTACTTGAATGTTCATAACTTTGCTTAGGAAAGCCAGATAGATATTGTTAACCTAGAGGGCAAATCTATTTCCATATGCCAGATAAGAGTTATCTATAATTTAGCAGGCTTTGGTGTTACACATCTGTAATCCCCACATCCCAGAGGGAGCTTCTCCTTTTCTATTTCTAAATACCCTATGTGGTTAAAATGTATTCTTCCTCCAATCTATTTAGCAAACACTGAAACTGCCCTGGAAAGGACTGAAAAACCCCTGGTAAGTATTGTACTATAGGAATGCCTATTGCAGGTAACCATAATGCCACAATCAAACACTGGAATCTAGTGATTTAAAAAAATCTTCACTAGCTATACAACAGAAAAGGACCTCATATCTAAAATATACTTAGAGATCCAAACATACCCCCAAAACAAATCCTCAAAAAACAACCACCCCATTAATAAGTGGACTAAAGAATTAAAAAGAACTTCTCTGAAGGGGAAATAAAAATGGGCAATAGACACATGAAAAAATGTTCAACATCTTTGGCCATGAAAGAAATGCAAATCAAAACTACATTGAGATTATACCTCACCCCAGTTAGCATGGAGCATTATCAAGAAAACTAATTTTAACAGATCCTGGAGAGGGTGTGGCCAAAAGAGAACACTACTACACTGTTGGTGGGAATGTAAACTTGTTCAACCACTCTGGAAAGCAGTATGGAGGTTTCTTAAAATACTAAACATGGAGCTCCCCTATGATCCAGCAATCCCACTCCTGGACATTTACCCAAAAGACCATAAACAGCACCTATGTTTACTACATCATTATTTACCATTGCTCAGATACTGAATCAACCCAGATGCCCCTCAGTAGATTCATGGATCAAGAAAATGTGGTATATATACACAATGGAATTCTATGCTTCCATCATAAAAAATGGCATCGCTCCATTTCCATTTCCAAATGGAAAGACATGGAAGCAATCATATGAAGTGAACTAAGTCAGACCCAAAGAACATAGGCTCCATGGTTTCTCTCATTTTTAATAGCAGAAGGTCGCAATAGCTCAATAGCTATGTACATATGACTATAAAAAATGATGCTAATCAAAATGAACTCCAAGATATGGAAATGAGGGTTTTGTTTTGTTTGTCATTTTAGTGTACTGTTTGCAGTTATTTCTTTTTTCTTTCATTTTTCCCCCTTTCGTTTATTCCATATGGTCACTGTCTTTGATTTCATTACCCTTTGTCTTGTATATAAGTTTACCTGACTTTGTGAAGGGAAGGGAACCATAGAAACAGTGGGACAAGGGTAAACCAATGCAACATTAGATGCTATGTTGGAAATGAACTTTACAACTTGGGAGGAGGGAAAGCAGGAGAAAACAAGAGAGAGAATAACACTGTTTGAAAGAAATGTACTCATTACTTATGTAACTAACTCCTCTGTACATCACCATGAAAATAAAATAAATAAATTTAATTAAAAAAATAAAAATGTACTTGTAGAGTTGGGTGCCAGTGGCTCATGCCCATAATCCTAGCTAATCAGGGAGGCTGAGATCTGAGGATTTAGGTTCAAATCCAGTCAGGCAGGAAAGTCCATAAAACTCTATATCTCCAAATAATCACCAAAAACCCACAAGTGGAGCTGAGGCTCAAATGGCAGAGTACTATTCTTGAGTGGTCAAGCTAAGGGAGAGTGCCTAGGCCCTGAGTTCAAGCCCCAATTCTGACACAAAAAAATGATGAATCATGGCTGGGCGCCGGTGGCTCACACCTGTAATCCTAGCTACTCAGGAGGCTGAGATCTGAGGATCACAGTTCAAAGTCTGCCTGGCCAGGAATGTCTGTGAGACTCTTATCTCCAATAAACGACTGGAAAACTGGAAGTGCTCCTGTGGCTCAAGTGGTAGAGCGCTTGCCTTAAGTTGAAGACATCAGGGACAGCACCCAAGCCCAGAGTTCAAGCCCCATGACTACAACAACAACAAAAAAAGATGAATCTGTGGGAAAGTCAGGCTTGGTGGCCATACCTTTTAGGAGACTGTAATAGGGAGGATTGCAGTTCTAGGCCAGCCTGACAGAACAGTTTTCTAAGGAAGTGGGCTATAGTGGAAAATACTTGTAATTCCAGCAACAATAGGAATCCTAAAGTAAAATCTCAGCTCAAACACATACCTGGGTGGAAAATGAGAGTCTAGACTTGAGGTAACCATTGGAAAATGGTATGCTCCAGCAGTAAGGACACCTGTCTTGTCAGTACCAGGCCCTGAATTCAAATGATGGTATTATGAGAAAAGAAAGTATTAGCCATGCTTTGAGGCAAATAAAGTATCTCCAGACATAGTGGTCTTCAGATATTTTTTTCACTTGAGATATAAAGAAATGGCAACTAATGATGGTTTTTATTAAAACATGTTGGAGGGAGAAGCAAGTTCTAAAGCAGGGTTTAAAACATGACACATAAAAATGGTCTCCCTTCTTATGTTCTGATGGCTAATGTCTTCAAGGTTTGTATACTCAGCACATTGGCTTCTTGTCATGTATTACCTTCTTCTTTGGAGGTGAATAGAACTACAGTACTCTTTTTAGAAGTCATTAGAATAAATCTGAATATATTGTTCAGAAAACAATTCACTTTCGGGGCTGGAAAGGTGGCTCAGTGGTAGAGCACTTGCCTTGCATGCATGAGGCCCTGGTGTCAATTCCTCAGCACCACATAAGCAAAAAGAAAAAGCTGGAAGTGGTACTGTGGCTCAAGTGGTAGAGTGCTAGCCTTGAGCTGAAGAGCTGAGGGACAGCGCCCAGGTCCAGAGTTCAGGCCACACGACAGGACTTTCCCCCCCAAAAAAAGAATTAACTTTCAAGAATAGCTAACATTTTTAAAAATTAACATATTGGCATATATAGTTTGTGCCAAGGAGTTTTACAGTTGAAAGAGCTGACTGTGATCAAGTTTTGTTAACTGACAAGTCCTTCGTACACTACTTAAAGATAATAAAAATATTTCAAAAATCCCCCCACAAGGTCTCCCTTAACTCAAGAACAATGGATATTTAAACTTTACGGAACTCTAGACTAGGAAAACAGAAACCTGAATTTGAGACCTGATTGTGGCATGTTATCTTTTGATCTTGATAAGATCCATTCATCTCTTTAAATATCAGTGAATGAATCTCATAAATTCAAATAATAACACCTGCTTTGCCCCGCTTCTCTGAATTGTCACGTGCCTATTGTAAGATGATAACATTTAAAGAAACTGAAACCGAAAAATCTTGCCAAAAGTAAATATTCTATAGATTTGTGGATAGGAGAAACCCTAGGTCTCCTTGGCTCAGGCTGAAATTTTCTGAATAGAGACCCGGAAACACAACAAATCAAAGAAAGGTTGGACAAATGGGATTGCATAAAGTTGCAGAGCTTCGGCAGGGCAAAGGACATAGCTAGCAAATCAATAGAAAGCCCACGGATTGGGAGAAGATCTTTACTAGCCATACAACGGACAAGGGTCTCATATCTAAAATATACTTGAAACTCAAAAAATTAAACCACCCAACAACAAATCCTCAAAGAAACAACTGCCCAATAAATAAGTGGGCGAAAGACTTAAAGAGAAACTTCTCTGAAGAAGAAAGAAGGATGGCCAATAGACACATGGAGAAATGTTCAAATCCCTAGCCATAAAAGAAATACAAATCAAAACAACATTGAGATATCACCTCACTCCAGTTAGAACAGCAAAAATCAAGAACTCTAACAACAACAGATGCTGGAGGGGATGTGGACAGAAAGGAACATTACTTCATTGTTGGTGGGAATGTAAACTTGTTCAACCACTTTGGAAAGCAGTATGGAGGTTCCTCAAAAGACTTCACATAGAACTCCCCTATGACCCAGCAATCCCACTTTTGGGCATTTACCCAAATGCTTACAAACAAGACCACACTAAAGCTACTACCACAACTATGTTTATTGCGCCATTATTTACCCTAGCTGAGATATGGAACCAACTCAGATGCCCCTCAGTAGATGAATGGATCAAGAAAATGTGGTATATATACACAATGGAATTCTATGCCTCCATCAGAAAGAATGACATTGCCCCATTTGTTAGGAAATGGAAAAACTTGGAAAAATTATATTAAGTGAAGTAAGCCAGGCCCAAAGAAACATAGGTCCCATGGTATCCCTTATTTGCAATATCTAGTATATGTATGAGTCCAGCGGAAAAGGTCAGATAATGTGATGTCAGGAAAATGAACCCTTAGATATGTATTTTAATGTTTTCTCTTTCATGCATGTGTTTCTAACGCATTTATAAGATTATCTCTTTGTTGCTTTGTATGTCCCTCCCCCACAGTATAACCCTTGCTTTCACTATATTTGATGTCAGTATAACTTGTGGAGGAGATGGGGAAAAACCAGTTGTTTAAGGATACAGGTGGACCTGTTGCAACAATGAGAAGTACAAGTTGTCATGTCCAAAACGAGCTTTACAACGTCGGTGCGGGGGTGGGGGAAGGATGTGGGGGGGAGGGGGGAAGGAGAAGGATTGGGATGGGGGAGGGGGGAGGCTGGGAAGGGATGGGAAGGGTAAACAAAGGAGGGGGCTGCAATGCTTGGTAAGAAATGAACGCATTATCCTGCCCATGCAATTGTAACCCCTCTGTACAGTATGTTCATAAATAAAATAAAATTAAATTAAAAAAAAAAGAAAAAGCCAGAAGTCAAGCTGTTGCTCAGGTGTTAAGAATGACAGCCTGGAGCAAAAATGCTAAGGGATGGTGCGGGGGCTCTAAGCTCAAGCTTGAGTACCAGCACAAAACAAAACGAAGACAGTAGCATTAAAGCCAACTAGGTGCTAAGCTTTAGTAAAACGCATCTAGAAGTAATATATTCACTACTTCCTGAAGAAACATAAGCTACACCTGGTGAACTCTGAATATGAGAAAAATCTTCCCTGGGTTTCAAGGTTGCTGCCCACCTAAGTGTTGTATTCTTTACTTTCTCATTCTAATATATTGAGCAAATATGAATAAAGACATCACATACTAATCTTCTAGAAACTCATCTCCCTGTTGGTCCTCATAGTAGTAACAAGAGTTCCTCATCAAGTTCCATGTACTGACATCACCACAAGTCCTGGTTTCTGTAACAAGCATGCTCCTTTCATTTTTCATCAGGAAGTAGTAAAGTAGGAATGGGATAAAGACATCCCTCAGCTTCCCAGTGTAGATGCAATTAACAAGAATTTGAGATCCAGGACCTCCCCCCCAAAATCTGTAGTAATAGATGAGAGAGAGAGAGAGAGAGAGAGAGAGAGAGAGAGAGAGACTCTAACAAAGTAGTTCAGCAAACTATTTATTTTAGTGTAATAGAATAAAGTGCAGAAAACTAGGACAGGGAAATGAGAGTAAAGAAGTTAGTGTCTAGAGAATTTATCTGGGGGATATGTTGAATTCCTATCTACACACCTGCTCATCACCTAGCAACTCTTAATCATTAGAGACAATACGTTCTGGGTAGGTTTATTACATAAAACACAGCCAAAATGTTTCTTAATATACAGAAGCTGAAGATGTGGTCTCAGCTCATGAAAAACACATCAGCAAAATAGGTGCAAATTTCAGAACTTCAACATTCAAAACTAGTCCTTCAATTTCCTGGCTATTAAAAGATTTGGCAGTTTCTTCCTATAAGTCTGTAAGGAAGCCAACTTGTCCTTTATTGTATTCTTCCTACCATCAGGCTGGTGGGATATATTAGATGTCTGAAATCATCTGGTACATGGCTGCCCAAGCCATCACATATATAGATAATTCTGGTTGGCCTGCAAATTCTGGATGTTACAAATATCCAAATGTGTTTGTGACTTTAACTAAGTATCACTATCCCACAATACTGTGAAATTTGTGAAATTTATATAATCACATAATCACAATAAGAAAGAAAAAAAAAGAAAGAAAGGAAAAGAACTGTCTGGATCTCCAATTCTAATGTTCAAGTTATTTTGTATATGTATGTGTTTCTGTTTCTCTCTCTCTCTCTCTTTTTCTGAGTGTGTGTGTGTGTGTGTGTGTGTGTGTGTGTGATGTCTCCCCTGGGATTTTAAGCTCATGGAAGGCAGGAAGCATTCTTAGTTATGCCACCCCTGTCAGAACTTATCACATATTTTTACACGCAGGAGCCTGAGAATGGAGCGTACAAGGTAGAGGCCAGCCAACATAGAAATGTTCAGGGACTCTATCTCAGTGGAAGAACCATGGCACATTAGTGCACATCCATCATGTTAGGAAGAGTAAGAATCATGAAGTAGGAGGATCCCAAATATAACCATTGCCCCAAAGGGCTTGTCATGTGCTTGAATGCCTGCCTACCATGTGCAAGGCCCTGAGTTTGAACTGTCAAAAAGGAAAACACTTGTGTGTGTGTGTGTGTGTGTGTGTGTGTGTGTATTTGTGTGTGTGTGTGATTTAGGCTCATGGAAGGCAGTTAGAATTTTTGGTTCTATTGTCACTCCCATGGTTTTACATTTAGAAAGGACAGTTAAATTTTCCACTACCATGTAACAAGCCCAAGCAAAATTTAGTGAGTTAAAACAACAGCAGGAAACATCAGTTCTCATGGTTCAGACTTTTGAGTTGTCGTTAGCTACTCAGTTTAGCATCTGCTGAGGTCACATCTTCTAGGGCCTGCTGTGTTGCTGGCCAATTTAAATATGGTGGACATGACTTCTCTTTTTTCCTCTTCTCCCCCTCTTTCTCCTCCTTTTCTTACTTTCCTTTTCCTCCTCCTCCTCTTCCCTTCCCCTCCCTTCCTTCTTCCCTCCCTCTACCTTTCTTCTTCTCTCTACATCTCTTCTCTCTTCATTTAGCCTTCTAACCAAAAGCCTTTACATTCTGACCATTAGCATTCAAGAGCAAAACTAGAAGCTGCCATATATTTTTACAAGTTACACTCAAAATGTCACAGCTTTGTTTCTGTCAATTTCTACTGGTCACAGAAAGATTAAAAAAAATCCAAATGGCTTTCAACTGAAAATAAGGTGTCCTACTCTTGAAAAGGTGATGGTGTCACCATCATGTTGGATCCTCAGCTTCCAACTCTCCACACAGAAATTCCAGGCACAGGCTGGCAAGGTGGCTTCGTGGTAGAGTGCTTGCATAGCATGCATCTAGGCCCTGAGTTCAAGCCCCAGGACAGGCAAAAAAAATCCAGATCCACTCATAAAAAGCAATTCAGGGCTTCACACGCATATGAGGTTGATAGGGAATTTTGACCACACAACTTGCAGCCAAGATAAGTTGATACACCCAACCTGCCTGACGACAAAATGGGGGCAGGAGGCTGCAAAAGAAAGAAAAACGGGGAAGTAAGAAGGACAAAAGAATGAGAAAGTAAGAAAATAAATCTTTGGAATTTCAACCTCACACAAAACACAAAAGAGACCCATAAATCAGAAAGCCATCCAATTCTCAATTTAACCTAAGGCCAAACTCTTTAAGGAGGAAGACAGAACAAGACATAGGAAGACAGCTGAAGACTGTTCAAGATGGCAGATTTAGGATGAAATGCTGTCTTGCCGGTGGCATAGACATGCTTCCTGCCTGCTCTCTTTCTTTATCACATTCTCTTCCAATCATTTTTTTATCATACTTACTTACGTTTGCATCTTGCCTGAATTGTTAATTAGTTAGCTGCCCTAAAGTTTCTGGTAACAACTTTGGTGAGTTAGCCTGGAAGTTAGGAATGAAGTAAGTATGTGTCTTTTTCTAACTTGGACTCAAGAATCTCACAAGTGGAAGTTCTGGCATGGATTTGTTTTAGTGTACCAGGAAAAACCAGGAAGAAAGAAAAAGAATATTGCTTCTTCTAACACAGGAAATGGGAGCTCCGGACTCAATGGTTTCTCCTGTTTGTATAGCTTTCTACTTTCTGAGCTAGTGGAACATAGGTAAAGTTCTCTAGCAAATCCTAATCCTTAGATAGTTCCTGGGTGGGTGAGACCTAACCAAAACACCAGTAAACCTCAAAACTTCTTTTGCCAGACAGGGCCTCTCTTTCATTTGGTTCCATTCATTCCTTGAATTTCCAGCTGTTTTCTATTTCAAACGGAGAAGGCCGATGTAGATAGTCCCATTTGTGTGTGTGTGTGTGTGTGTGTGTGTGTGTGTGTGTGTGTGTGTGTGTTTGGGCAACCAGGTAGCTGCTTGGCAGTACCTGTCAGAGGCTACTATAAATACAAATAGCAGCGAACAAAGCAAGACTGTAACTTTCTACCCACTAACAAGTTAGACATGTATGGACATTAGGTGGGTGAGCAATTATTTCTCTTCATCTCCCAGCTCTGATTAATTTTGAAAGAGCAAGCATAAAGTAACTCCATTTAGGAAGTAATCTCTTCTTATTCCTCTCCATAGTTTTCCATTTTCAGGACTAAAAGTGTTCTGGGTGGTCTCAATGTCTGTTGCTGGGATAGGTTGTCATAGTTGGCATTGACTGGGTTTGAACTCAAGGTCTGGGCACTTTTCCTGAGCACTTGTGCTCAAGGCTAATGCTCTATCACCAAAGAGTTCCTTGGAGGTGAGATTCTCTTGAGCTATGTCTCCAGATTGGCTCTTGGCTGATTAGCTGGGAAATAGAGTTTTAGACAGATTCTTTGTGCCCAGGATGGCTTTGAACTGTGGCAAAAGGAGTCTTTGCCATAAACGCCCTTTATATTTCCAATTCAAGAAACAAGGAGATCAATGAGATTGAGGATACCTATAACTTGTTAATAATTAACTAACAATTTAAAACCCAGTAGATATTTTAAATTACAACTGATTGACATTCTAAGTACTGGCCCTTGCCTCTGTGCAGCCTGTTAAAAGTCATATAGCATTTAACGTTTAACAAATATACAGACCCTTTCTTGGGCTATAGCAGTATATCTTGTTTAACATTTTGGTTTGTAAACGCGTTTTTCTGGTTGACTGAGGAGCCTGATCTGTAGTGGTCCCAAAAATGCCTGCCCCTGTAGGCCTTTAGACAAATCTCACTAGGGACCTAGTCTCAGGTCACAACCACTTTTCCTTAACATATAAATGAATGTGGCTGGGCCAGCTCAAAAGTCACTGCCATTTAGGACTTTGAAGCAGATACAGGGCGTTTGGGATTTCAATTATTCCTCACATTTTACAACTTTAGCTTTTAAAACCCAGTACCATAGATGACTGGCAAGTCCCTGCCAAGTCAGACAGACATGGGCATTAGGCATGCTTACAAATTATCTTCCCATGACTTCTGGACTCTGATAAAGCTTTGAAGGGCCACACAGAAGTGACTCCAGGATCTGATACCATCTCTGCCATCCAAAGAGCAGTGGCTTACTACCTCTGCATGTTCCAACATTCCCGGAGTTCCAGGAATGCCTTTCTCCGTGGTGGCATAAATACTTGTTTAGTAGTTTCCTTCATTGCTTTCTGGACTTGAACTCAGGGTTTGAGTATTGTCCCTCAGCTCTCCAGATCAAGAAATCCCAACCAACTTCGCTTTTGAGCACTCTACTGGCAGATTTGAGATGACAATCTCACAGGCACCTTTCTCTGCACAGCCTGGCTTCACACCACTTTTCAGCTTAATTGGCTTTACTTATGCCCACATTTACTCCAATTAAAAGCATAAATGATGGGCACCGTAAGGAGATTTAAAAGCATGGTCTTACCTGGAATTTATTCAGGGCCAACATTACATCTGACAAACGTGTCCTCTGTCCTTTATTGTGGGCCTTTTGGAAACTGTTATAAAAAACCTATAATGGCAAAGTAGGTTAAACAATCATTTTGGTAATCCTAATTTTTATTTTCTACTTTGAAATCAACCTTTAGCATAATTTTTCCTTTTAAATTTACTTTGTCTGGAAGACCTGCCACTCCCCACAACGTCACAAATTTCTGACAATGGGGAGGACATTTGTAAACCTTTTTGAAAAGTCAGTTTATTTTGAATTTAAATTCCTCATTGAAACACTGGGCAACACTCTTTACCTCTTTTTTTATTTTAATTTTCATTTTTTGTGAACATACTGTACAGAGGGGTTACAATTACATGGGCGAGATAATGAGTATATTTCTTATCAAGCATTGCAGCCTCCTCTTTTGTTTACCCTTCACATCCCTTCCCAGCCTCCCCCTGCCCCCCCCAAACACACACACCCGCACCAAAGTTGTAAAGTTCATTTAGTTGCAACGGGTCCACCTGTATCCTTAAATGACTTGTTTTTCCCCATCTCCTCCACAAATTATACCATCATCAAATATAGTGAAAGAAGGGGTTATACTGTGGGGGATAGACATACAAAGCAACAAAGAAATAATCTTATAAATGCATTAGAAACAAATGCATGAAATAAAAAAAACATTTAAATACATATCTAGGGTTTCATTTTCCTAACATCACATTATCTGATATTTTCTGCTTGACTAATTCATATACTAGATATTGCAAATAAGGGAAACCATGGGACCTATGTTTCTGTGGTCCTGGCTTACTTCACTTAATATAATTTTTTCTAAGCCTTTCCATTTCCTAACAAATGGGGCAATGTCATTCTTTCTGATGGAGGCATAGAATTCCATTGTATATATATACCACATTTTCTTGATCCATTCATCTACTGAGGGGCTTCTGGGTTGGTTCCATACCTTAGCTATGGTAAATAATGCTGCAATAAACATAGTTGTGCTGGTAGCTATAGTGTGGTCTTGTTTGTAAACATTTGGGAAAATGACAAAAAGTGGGATTGCTGGGTCATAGGGGAGCTCTATGTGAAGTCCTTTGGGGAACCTCCATACTGCTTTCCAAAGTGGTTGAACAAGTTCACACTCCTACCAACAATGAAGTAATGTTCCCTTCTGTCCACATCTCCTCCAGCATCTGTTGTTGTTAGAGTTCTTGATTTTTGCTATTCTAACTGGGATGAGGTGGTATCTCAATGTTTTTTTTGATTTGCATTTCTTTTATGGCTAGGGAGGTTTAGCATTTCTTCGTGCGTCTATTGGCCATCCTTCTTTCTTCTTCAGAGAAGTTTCTCTTCAAGTCTTTAGCCCACTTATTTATTGGGCAGTTGTTTCTTTGAGGATTTGTTATTGGGGGATTTAATTTTTTGAGTTTCAAGTATATTTTAGATATGAGACCCTTGTCTGTTGTATGGCTATTGAAGATCTTCTCCCAGTCCGTGGGCTTTCTATTGATCTTGCTACCTATGTCCTTTGCCATGCAGAAGCTCTGCAACTTCATGCAATCCCATTTGTCCAACCTTTCTTTGATTTGTTGTGTTTCTGGGACGCTATTCAGAAAATTTCGGCCTGAGCCAAGGAGACCTAGGGTTTCTCCTATTCCATCCTGTAATGTTTTCAGAGTGTCTGCTTTGACTCCGAGGTCTTTGAGCCATTTGGAGTTGATTCTGTTGCAGGGTGATATATAAGGATCTAGCTTTAGTTTTCTACATGTAGTTAACCAATTTTGCGAGCACCATTTATTGAAGAGGCTGTCTTTCTTCCATTCTATTATTTTAGCTCCCTTATCGAATATTAGTTGGCTGTAGGTCTGTAGGTTCATTTCTGGGTTTTCAATTCTATTCCATTGGTCCTCAGGTCTGTTCTCATGCCAGTACCAAGCTGTTTTGATTACTATGTCTTTATAATAGTATTTGAAATTTGGTATTGATATTCCACCAGCAGTGTTCTTTGCATTGAGGAGCGTTTTTTTTTGTTCCATATGAATTTTTGGATTGCCTCTTCTATTTCCTTGAAGAATGAGTTTGGAATTTTGATAGGTATCGCATTGAATTTGTAGCCATCTTCCTATAATAATCCACCCTTTACCTCTTGGCTCAAGGTTTAAACTGCCCATTTTTTCTACAGTATGAGTTACATTTAGGAAATCAGCAGTTTATTTTAATGCAATAGCTCTGTACCAAGAATCTAGACTTAGTATCTCTTGCCCTTTAGAGATAAGTCAACTTAGATTTTTTGTTCACACACCCCTTATGGTCTAGAGATGGTGGTGATTAACATTACAGAAACAAATTTCTTAACTGGCTTGTTTTTTTATTCTTTTTGTACCCCAAATTCGCAGTCTTTTCATCATGTGTGTTTCAGTAAGGCTGGAGTCTAAGCAAGGTAGTGGCATCTCCCAGTGTGTATGGACTGTCCCATCTCTTGCTGGTTACCTGCAAAATTCTATATGCATTAGTTAAAGACCACTGGTGAAAGACTACACTGCCTTTTGCAGGCTGGTGTCACTGGTTTAGGCAGCTGTGACAACTTTGTTCTGTTATATGGGTATTTCCAATGCATAGGAGCAAACTGCATCTTGACGCATTGTGGTCCCTTGATCTTATAGGGAGTTGATCATTGCACAGGGGACAAAACAGAGAATTAAAACCTGAGCCTTAGTTTACCAGTCATGGTCAGAGGTACAATATTTAATCTTAGCATAGATAGACATAAGAAATAACATAAATCACAGCCAACTTAATTACCAATTTCATTGACTTGGAAAGGAAACCAGCTTTTCTAATTCCTTTCCCATGGCCTTTTAAAACTGCCTTTTTTAAATTTTGGCTTATAGTCATGTCACAAAGCAATTCAGATTAAACAACAGCTTCCATTGACAAAAGATTTTTAGCAAGCAGGAAAGTTGGTAACTTTGGAACCATTACTATTTACATATTTTACATATAGACAGACAGAGAGGTTTGTGCACAGATTATAGAGCACATTAAATGCTAAAATTTGCCATTTAAAACTTTTGGAATTTTAGCAGTAATACTTTGCCAAATCAGGGTAGAACCACATAGTTCACAACAAAAAATTTCCAACAACAAGGAACTTGTACTAAACAGGAATCAAGACATGAACAGACATATAGCATGACATAATGGCCCCTATCCTGGTCAGGTAAGGGGGGATGTTTATGGGACCCAAAAAACATGCAAAGAAATTTATTCTGAAAGCCACATTCACGCCCCACCACCTCTTCACTCAGCTTCCCTCAGAGCACCTTGACTAGTTCCCTCCGCACCGACACCCCTGTCATGTTACCCCAGGGACCACAAGGATCGTTTTTGTCTGTATTTTACCCTGCCAAATATATAGCACAGTCCTTCCTCTTTCTGCTTAGCTCTATAATCCCATGGATATCTGTAAGTATTCGAGCTAGCTTTTGTCCATCATTTTTTCCATGAGTCTAGTTTTTTAATTGCTACATTTAAATTTAACAAAACCATAACTTATAATTTGTTATAGAACTAGAAATTTGGAACTAGAAAAAGCAATATTCTCCTCTTGAGTAATTCACTTTCACCTTCCATAACAGTGAGAAAACACAGACTCTCCACAATATCCACACTAGTGTTTTATTACTGAGAAGAACAGTAGCATGGTCAACAAGTGAAAAATTCACAATAGACTCAGTAGTAATTAAATATAAACAGCATGTAGTAAAATCATTTTGGCATTACTCATCCAAATCCAAATGCTTAAGAATCATGTCTTTATTTTTCCACCAAAGAAACTAGTAATAATAAAAGTTTTACAATTTCTAGTAATAGTAATAGTGACAGTGTTATAATGCATACATAGACCACACATATACTGGAAGACTTTTGGGGAGCAGTGGAGAAATTGATGCTCTCATGTCCTTGGATTAAGGCATTACAGTACTTCCCCATCTAGCACTAACAAAACTCTCTGGATGATCTGAGTTCAATCTCCAAGTTCCAGAGCTCATATTTCTGAGAAATGTTTATAAAATTTCCTTGAACATCCATTTCTTAATATAAAAGACACAAGTCAACAATTTCACTATCTTAATTCTTTGTCAAGCCTGTAAATAATTGATACCCATTCCTTTGGTCCAACCCCTGAATAATATGAAGGGGCATCATCCCTACTCTACACAATGAGAGGATGAGAAATATTGGCACAGTGAGTGGTTTCCCCTTACACCTAGCTTAATTCTGCCATGAAGGATTTCTGTATAATTTACAGAGGTTTCTGCCAAAGGTTTCCCTATGTTGGGTTTCTTTTTTGTGTGAGTGCTCTAATGCTGGCTGAAGGTTCATTTCTGCTTGAAAGACGTCCTCTAATGTTCAGTTGACATCCTGTCTTGTCTCTAGGTCTCTGAAATCTATAGAGAAACCTCTGAAACTTCTGGGTAAATATTGGTCTACATTTATTATACTCATATTTTCTCTCCTTATTATGTTCTTGGATGTACTGAGGATTGACTTCACATTAAAAATTGCATATTTGTTAGACCTGTTAGTTTTCTTTTCTCCTATGTGATTCAGTTCTCTGATGAACACTGTGCTATGCTGTCGAAATGGGGTTTTCTACATTGGTATTATTCATTCCTTGTCTTTCTTCTGTGTGCTCTATAAACAGTCATCCATGCATGATTACTAAGTGAAGGACCTTTTTGATACTTGTTTCTTATTTTATTTTATTTGTGAACATACTGTACAGAGGGGTTACAATTACATGGGCAGGATACAGCATACATTTCTTACCAAGCATTGCAGCCTCCTCCTTTGTTTACCCTTCACATCCCTTCCCAGCCTACCCCCTCCCCACCCCACCGAATCCCAATCTTCCCCCCTCCCCGCACCGACATGACAACTTGTACTTCTCATTGTTGCAACAGGTCCACCGGTTGATACTTGTTTCATTCATAATGTTTTTCTCCTGTGTGCTTTCTGTCTCCTGTGTGCTTTCTGTTGAAAATTTAACTATGACTTCTTGAAAACTTTCATTTTTTTTATTAATAAGATTTTGTTCCCGTGTTCATTCAATTTGGAACCATGAGGTATGTCTTCTGGCTAAAAGGTTGCACATTTGCTACATTCACAAGGCTTCTATCAGGTTTTGGTTCTATCATGCAAATTTATTTTTCTTTCAGGTGAGACTTTCCATAGTTATCACATTCCTTAGGTTCCTCATGTGTGTGGATTCTCTTATGCTTCCTGAGGTATGAACTCCAAATGAAGGACTTTCCACATTTGTTACATTCATAAGGTTTTTCTCCTGTGTGTGTTCTCTGATGGAGAGTAAGTTATGAATTAAATCTGAAATACTTTCCACATTTGTTACATTCATAAGGTTTCTCTCCTTTGTGTGTTCTCTGATGATCTAAATGTGAAATACTTCTACATTTGATATATTCATAAGGTTTCTCTCCTGTGTGTTCTCTGGTGAACAATAAGGTGTGACTTATGTCTGAAATATTTTCCACATTTTGTAGATTCATAATTTTTCTCTCCTGTGTGTATTCTCTGATGAGCAGTAAGTTGTGACTTTACTCTGAAATACTTTCCACAGTGGTTACATTTATAAGGTTTCTCTCCTGTGTGTGTTCTCTTATGAACAGTAAGGTGTTACTTATGGGTGAAAGACTTTTCACACACATTACATTCATAAGGTTTTTCTCCTGTGTGTATTCTCTGATTGAGTGTAAGGTACGATCTAAGTCTGAAATACTTTCCACATTTGTTACATTTATAAGGTTTCTCCTGTGTGTGTTCTCTGATGAACAGTACGGTATGACTTATGGGTGAAAGACTTTCCACACACATTACATTCATAAGATTTCTCTCCTGTGTGTGTTCTCTGATGGACAGTAAGGTGTGACTTACGTCTGAAATATTTTCCACATTTTGTACATTCATAATGTTTCTCTCTTGTGTGTATTCTCTGATGAGCAGTAAGCTGTGACTTTACTCTGAAATACTTTCCATATTGGTTACATTTATAAGGTTTCTCTCCTGTGTGTGTTCTCTGATGAACAGTAAGGTGTGACTTATGGGTGAAAGACTTTTCACACACATTACATTCATAAGGTTTTTCTCCTGTGTGTGTTCGCTGATGGAGAGTAAGGCATGATCTAAGTATGAAATACTTTCCACATTTGTTACATTTATAAGGTTTCTCTCCTGTGTGTGTTCTCTGATTAACAGTAAGGTATGACTTATAGGTGAAAGACTTTTCACACACATTACATTCATAAGGTTTCTCCCCTGTATGTTTTCTCTGATGGAGAGTAAGGTGTGATTTGATCTGAAATACTTTCCACATTTGTTACACTCATAAGTGTATGTGTTTTCTGATGGACAGTAAGGTCTGACTTCTGTCTGTAATACTTTCCACATTTGTTACATTCAAATAGTTTTTCCCTGTGTTTGTTCTCTGATGAAGATGAAGGTGTGCATTACAGGTAAAAAAAATTTCTACGTTTGTTACATTCATAAGGTTTCTCTCCTGTATGAGTTCTCTGATGTACAGTAAGGTCTGACTTCTGTCTGAAATACTTTCCACATTTGTCACGTACATAAGATTTCTCTCCTGTGTGTATTCTCTGATGCAAAGTGATGTATGACTTCATTCTGAATGATTTTCCACATTTGTTGCATTCATCAAACTTCTGTTCTGTGTCAGTTCTGTGATGCCTCCTGAGACCTGACTTTTGAGTGGAAAATTCCCTACATTCTTCATATTCATAGGGTTTCTCTTCTGGTGTTGTTTGACGTTGGTCAGAACTTAGTTCTGACGTCTTAGAGATAGATTTTGCATATTGCTTATACTCATCAGGCTTCTCTGGATATTTCCTCTCAGGTTTTGTAAGGTATAAATCCTTACTAAATGATTTCTCACATTCACTACCAGACTCATTGTAGGAGAGCGTGTTCTGACACTGAATGAACTCATCCGTCCTCATTCTTAAGGAGTTCTCATCATTCTTATTCAGCTCTGTCTTCTGTTTTGAGGTCAAGTTAGAAGTTGTCACTAATCTCACTCTTTGCTCTATTGTCTATTTGTGACAACTACGTCATACAGACATTCATCTGGACCTTCCTGGTAAGTCTCAGTCACATGCTCCATTTTTTTAATATCTAAAATGAGTCATATAAAGAAGAAAAAAACATACATAAGATCCAAATACTCCTTAATGAAAAGACATTTTTCCCAACTTAACTGTTACAAATTTTTAAATATTAAAGTAGAATTGATTTTTGAGAAATAAATTTCTTTCATCACAATGTATTGATTAAGAAAGTAATGCTGTTCCTTTTTTGTCGTGGAGCCTGAACTCCAGTCCTGGTGTTGTCCTTCAGCTCTTCAGCTGAATGCTAGCTTTCTACCACTTGAGCCACAACAACACTCCCAATTGTTTCTGCTGTTGGTGCTGAAGAATCGAACCCAGAGCCTTAGGCATGCAAGGCAAGCACACTACCACTGAGCTACTATAATCAAGAACTCTAATAAGATGCTAGAGGGAATATGGACAGAAGGAAACCCTACTGCATTGTTGGTGGGAGTGTAAACTTTTTCAACCACTTGGAAAGTAGAATGGATACTCCTCAAAAGACTCCACATAGAGCTCCCCTATAACCCAGCAATCCCATATCTAGGTATTTACCCAAATGATCACAAACAAGACCATACTAAGGCTACCAGCACAACTATCTTTATTGCAGCATTATTTACCATAACTGAGATAAGGAACCAACACAAATGCCCCTCAGTAGATGAATGGATCAAGAAAATGTGGTATATATACACAATGGAATTCCATGCATTCGTTGGAAAGAATGATATGGCTCCATTTGTTAGGAAATGGAAAGACTTGGAAAAATTATATTAAATGAAGGAAGCCAGTCCCAAAGAAACATAGGTCCCATGGTTCCCCTTATTTGCAATAACTAATATATGTCTGAGGCAAGCAGAAATGGTCAATAAGTTGATGTTAGGCAAAATGAACCCTAAGATCAGGACCCAAATGTTTTTGTTTCTTTCTTGCTATAGTTTCTAACTATATTTATAAGATATTTCTTTGTTGCTTTTATGTCCCTCCCCCACGGTATAACCCCTGTTTTTACTGTATTTGATGTAGGTATAATTTGTGGAGGGGAAGGTGGACCCATTCCAACAATGAGAAGTACAAGACGTTATGTCGAAAAACGAACTTTACAACTTTGGAGAGGAGGGAGGGTGGGGGGAATGATGGGAAGGGATGGTAACGGGAAACAAAGGAGGAGGCAACAATGCTTGATAAGAAATGTACTCATTACCTTGCCCATGTAGTTGTAAGTTCTCTGTAGAGTATTTTCACAATAAAAAAAGAGTAAAACTGGTAGTTTATGATGGAAATTTTTTTCTGTGTTTCAGGTTTTTCTCCTTTTTTATGTCAAATGAATTATTTACACAATTTACTAAACTATTTACTGCTAGACTTTTAACCTGTATAATTTAATATTTAGCATTCCTCTTTTTTCCCAAAAATTGTTTTGATTGATCTTATTTTCTTAAAACAATTTTATATTGTGCTACTTTACTTCTCAAACATTAGGAGAAGAGTATTTTCTAACTTTGGAGATTGTAACATTTTTATACAAACCTTTGTCTTTCACCTAAGAATAAGGTTTTATAACCACATTTCTTCAGTTATAAGTTCTCACTGTGAATTATTTTAAGTATCTTTGGACATTTTAAATTTTGTTTCCCTCCATCTTAGACAGAAACTCATCAGACTTTTATTTTTTTAATTAATTAATTTATTTATTTTTTGGTCGGTCGTGGGGCTTGAACTCTGGGCCTGGGTGCTGTCCCTCAGTTCTTCAGCTCAAGGCGAGCACTCTACCACTTGAGCTACAGCGCCACTTCCAGTTTTCTGGTGGTTTATTGGAGATAGGAGTCTCACGGTCTCTCCTGCCTGGGCTGGCTTTGAACCGCGATCCTCAGATCTCAGCCTCCTGAGTAGCTAGGATTACCAGCGCCCGGCTCATCAGACTTTTAAACCCTCAGACTCATGAATTAAAGCCACATCAGCTCACCACCTAGTTAATCATTCTCTCTAGACTGAAAGCTTTGGTTCTGTATCTTGGCCTCTACCTTCCTTATCCTTATCAGAGGATAGCAGCCTTGGCATAGTCATTTGCTATACCTACCTAGTCCTAGTTTCAAAGAAAACTAAATCTCATTTTTGACATTTCTAATTTTCTTTTTTCAAAATAATTTCCACAAAGAGAAAGAATTGCTAACTTTACCTTTACTGCCATACACAGTTCAGTGGGCATCTACAAGCAGTTTTGATTCACAAGTCTAATACAAAGATCACCTAGTTCTCTGCCACACATGGGACTCAGGGGAACTAGGAATATTATTGGTCAGTACAGAGCAAGATGAATTTATCAATTTGGTTCTGGATCCAAGATCACTATGCAAGATGCCATATTAAAAGCCATATATGGCTTTTAATCTTGCTCCAGCTTGATAATCAATTGAGGTTTAGGACCGGTGTGCCCAGTTAATAAGAGTGAATACCTATTGCTCATGCTGTGTCAAAATTGTTCTAAGATTTCAGATATCCTGTTAACAAGGTTGGTCCCAAATCTTCTTTCATTTCTCCCTGGCTCCATGGTTGACTTTCCACGAGGCTTGATTTAATTTTGCAGGTTGTGTTACTTGAACGCAATTCTGTTTCTCAAGGTTAGCATTCTATTAGTTTGAGTCCTAACTCCACTTCCAGTTTAAGAGTGGTTATCTTGACATAAGAATCTCTTGGAGATTTCACTGGCAGTTTTTGCTTCAAACTGAAAGCCTCAGATTTCAGACTCCAAAGAATTACAGGCATGAACCACTGCATCTAGTACTAGGTTTGGATTATAAATAAGTACTCCCTCTAAACTAGTGATTTCCAGTTCATATTTCCAATAGTGATAAATAGTTATGTATGTATGTACGTATGTATGTATGTGTTTTCTAGATTGAATATCCACCCACAATAATCATCTCAAGTTTGGGAAGACAGTCTTCTCTTTACGGAAGAAATTTTGGAATTTTTTAATTAATTTTTTTAAATATTTTGTGAACAAACTGTACAGAGGGGTTACAATGATATGGGCAAGATAATGAGCACATTTCTTATCATGCATTGCAGCCTCCTCCTTTGTTTACCCTTCACATCCCTTCCGAGCCTCCCCCAGCGCCCCCATCCAATTCTCCCCCCGCATGCCCCTCCCCCCCACACCAAAGTTGAAAATTCGTTTTCGACATGACAACTTGTACTTCTCATTGTTGCAACGGGTCCACCTGTATCCTTGAACGACTTGTTTTTCCCCATCTCCTCCATAAATTATACCGACATCAAATATAGTGGAAACAGGGGTTATACTGTAGGGGACAGACAAAGGAACAAAGAAATAATCTTATAAATGCGTTAGAAACAAATGCATGAAAGAAAAATAAACATTTAAATACATATCTATGGGTTCATTTTCTTAACATCACATTATCTGACCTTTTCTGCTTGACTCATACATATACTAGATATTGCAAGTAAGGGACACCATGGGACCTAAGTTTCTTTGGGCCTGGCTTACTTCACTTAGTATAACGTTTTCCAAACCTTTCCATTTCCTAAAAATTGGGCAATGTAATTCTTTCTGATGGAGGCATAGAATTCCATTGTGTATATATAACACATTTTCTTGATCCATTCATCTACTGAGGGGCATCTGGTTGGTTACATCTGGGTTGGTTCCATATCTTAGCTATGATAAATAATGCTGCAATAAACATAGTTGTGCTGGTAGCTTTAGTGTGGTCTTGTTTGTAATCATTTGTTTACAAACATTTGTTTTTAAACAATCCCCCAAAAGTGGGATTGCTGGTTCATATGGGAGCTCTATTTGAAGTCTTTTGAGGAACCTCCATACTGCTGTCCAAAGTGGTTGAACAAGTTCACACTCCCACCAACAATGAAGTAAGGTTCCCTTCTGTCCACATCCCGTCCAGCATCTGTTGTTGTTAGAGTTCTTGGTTTTTGCCATTCTAACTGGGATGAGGTGGTATCTCAATGTTGTTTTGATTTGCATTTCTTTTGTGGCTAGGGAGTTTGAGCATTTCTTCATGTGTCTATTGGCCATCCTTCTTTCTTCTTCAGAGAAGTTTCTCTTCAAGTTTTTAGCCCACTTATTTATTGGGCAGTTGTTTCTTTGAGGATTTGTTGTTGGGGGATTTAATTTTTTGAGTTCCAGGTATATTTTAGATATGAGACCTTTGTCCATTGTATGGCTAATGAAGATCTTCTTCCAATCCGTGGGCTTTCTATTGATCTTGCTAGCTATGTCCTTTGCCATGCAGAAGCTCTGCAACTTCATGCAATCCCATTTGTCCAACCTTTCTTTGATTTGTTGTGTTTCCGGGTCTCTATTCAGAAAATTTCCGCCTGCTCCACGGAGGGTTTCTCCTATTCCATCCTGTAATGTTTTCAGAGTGTCTGCTTTGACTCCGAGGTCTTTGAGCCATTTGGAGTTGATTCTGGTGCAGGGTGAAATATAAGGATCTAGCTTCAGTTTTGTACAAGTAATTAACCAATTTTGCCAGCACCATTTATTGAAGAGGCTGTCTTTCTTCCATTCTATTAATTTAGCTCCTTTATCGAATATTAGTTGGCTGTAGGTCTATAGGTTCTTTTCTGGGTTTTCAATTCTATTCCATTGGTCCTGAGGTCTGTTCTTATGCCAGTAACAAGCTGTTTTGATTATTATGGCTTTATAGTAGAGTTTGAAATTTGGTATTGATATTCCTCCAGCAGTGTTCTTTCCATTGAGGAGCGTTTTTTCTATTTGGGGTCTTTTATTGTTACATGTGAATTTTTGGATTGCCTCTTCTATTTCCTTGCAGGATAAGTTTGGAATTTTGATAGGGACTCATCAAAGAAAGAGAACTATGAACCCATTTCTTTGATGAACATTGATGAAAACTTCTCACCAAAATTTTTGCCAATCGACTTCAACAATTCATCCAAAAAATCATAAACCACGATCAAACAGGATTATTTCAGGGATGCAAAGCTGGTTCAATATACGCAAATCAATTAATATTATTCATCTCACATCAACAGGAGCAAGGATAAGAACCACATGGTTATCTCAATAGATGCAGAAAAAGCATTTGATCCAACACTCCTTTATGATGAAGGTTTTGGAAAAATTAGGAATCCATGGAACATTCCTCAATACAATAAAGGCTGTATATGACAAACCTATAGCCAGCATTATACTCAATGGTGAAAAACTAAAACCATTTCCTCTGAACTC
The DNA here is from genome assembly GCF_000151885.1 of Dipodomys ordii. Classification (NCBI taxonomy): domain Eukaryota; kingdom Metazoa; phylum Chordata; class Mammalia; order Rodentia; family Heteromyidae; genus Dipodomys; species Dipodomys ordii. The sequence goes on from NW_012284233.1 coordinate 289,419, forward strand.
AGGAACAAGACAGGGATGTCCCCTCTCTCCACTTCTCTTCAATCTAGTATTAGAATGCCTAGTACAGCAATAAGACAAGATGTAGACATAAAGGGGATCCAAATATTGAAAGAAGAAATAAAACTCTCTCTCTTTGCAGATGACATGATCTTGTATTTAAAGAATCCCATAGACTCCACTCCCAAATTACTCAAGCTGATTCAAAACTTTGGAAAAGTAGCAGGGTATAAAATTAACTCCCAAAATCAATGGCTTTTCAGTATGTCAACAATGAGAAAAGTGTGACTGAAATTAGGAAATCAACTCCATTTGTAATAGCCCCACAAAAAATAAAATACCTAGGAATAAACTTAACCAAAGAAGTGAAGGACCTCTATGATGAAAACTTTAAAATCTTGAAAAACGAAATCAAAACAGAACTTAGAAAAAAGGCAAAACCACCCATGCTCCTGGATTTGAAAGATTAACATTGTGAAAATGGCAATACTTCCCAAGGCTATCTACAAATTTAATGGGATACCTATCAGTTTGGATCTTTTGTCAAACTGCTTTTTTTTATTCTTGAACAATGAAAATAAAATTGCCTCAGAATGTACATAATCTACCTGAAGCTTTCATTCGAAACAAATGACATTACCACAGACTGGAATTTTACATCCCAATAGCATTGTATTTTCGATAAATATTCACACAGCTACTAATAACAAATCATTTTCCAGGCACCAGTGATTCACGCCTATATTCCTTGCTACTCATTAGTCTGAGATCTGAGGATTGCCATACAAAGCCAGCCCTAGTAAGAAAGCTGTGAGATACTTATCTCCAAATTAACCACCAGAAAGCTTGAAGAGAAGCTGTTGCTCAAGTGATAGAGTGCTCACCTTGAACTGAAGAGCTGAGGTACTGCACCAACACTCAGAGGTCAAGCCCCACTTAACTTTTCAAGTTAATGTGTTATTTTTGGCTCACCTAAGGACACCAGCATGCTATAGGTTTCTAGCATCACATCTCTATACAGGGTCCTCTGAGAAATATCTAATTCCTGCCACTCCTCCCAGCTAAATTCCACAGCCACATTATCAAATGACACCAGATTCTCTAAGGGCACATTCCATCAATTTATTATCCCTGAGTCATGAGAACACCAAAACTAGACTTTCATTCTTCTACATGTATGCTTTTGTATTACAGATTGTGGTTGAAACTTTCTGTGTTATGTATAAAATGAGAGAAAATATAATCAAAGTAGAAAGATTTGCCTCCATATTAACTTGGTAATTACACATACAAAATTTTTCTAATACATCAGAACACACTTCTGGTTCCAGCAATAAAGACAAGAAAACAGTTCTAAGAAGCTAATAACCTAGCAAGACAACAATAAGTATGAGTCTGAAAGTGTGTGTTTAGCTTATTTTGGTAATATTTACTACATATCGGGGTAACAATGAAGTAAACAAATATGTTTTCTGTATTTTCATATTCTGCCTCATTAACAATACTATTTAGATTTTCTATTAAATAGTGCTCTCATAAACAGTCACAACATAGTCATTACATCATATGGAATACATAACACATTAGTAGATCTATGAAAAGCACAGCATCCAGGTGAATGTTAAAAGGAGTAAAATTACTCAAAAAATAGTAAATGAATGATTTGGCTCTCATAAGATTTAACTAAGTTCTCACAATAAAATACCCGATGTTAATCATTTTTGTTATTAAATTTCTAGATATAAAAGTATGGTCATAGATATCCATATGTTTCCTTCATATGTAAAAACGAACTTCCAGCATGAACATTTCTGAACATCGACTACTTCCTACCACATCAAATACTTACTTATTACCATAAAATGTTTCTTAATCAGCTTTGCATTTTAATAGGCCTTAATGGAAGGATGGATGTAAATGGATAAAGGCTTAAGGAATGCTCAAGATGATCCCCCAAAATGTGAAATATGACCACCACAAGAAGCATAGAGAAAAAAAACCTATGAATTGGCACATGATCTAAAAAATATAGAAGTTTTAAAAATTGGAATTAAATATGGCACTAATTTGATGTACAGTGTCTAAAAGGAATACAGTCATTCTTGACAATATCAGAGGTGAATGATGACTAACACACAAAAAGAAAATATATTTATAAAGTGTTGAAAGAAAATAGACTTCAATACACAATCCATTGGGCAAAGGGCTTCTTCTAACAATATAGATTGAAGGTATTCCTAGGGAAAGATAATGCATCATTTACCCATCTTCATTTTAAGTGCTATAAAAATGATTCTGGGAAGGTGGCTGGCTCAGTGATAGAGGGCTTGCCTTGCATGCCTGAGACCCAGGGTTCGATTCCTCAGCACCACATAAGCAAAAAAGGAAAAACCGGAAGTGGCACTGTGGCTCAACTGGTAGAGCCCTAGACTTGAGCTGAAGAGCTGAGGGACAGGGCTCAGGGCCAGAGTCCAGGCCCAACAATCAGACAAAAGAATTATTCTACATCAAGAGAAAAATTAAAATTGCTAACGTAGATCTACACAGAGGACAATATTATTAAAAAGGTAAATGTGTAGGTAAAGGAATGGTACATGCGTAGGTAAAAGAATGTATAGAAAACATTGTATGTAATTTCTCTTGTGAAAAGAAAACTTAAAGTACCATATTCATAATTCATATGGAATTCAAATTCAATATACAAACACATAAGTGTTTTAAAACAAAGTTTGTGAATCCTGTATATGTATCAATTAATATTGTACTTGCATTGCAAATATGGGGGCCTGAGTTCATAGAATTATTTATACAAAAATTAAAAGGAGAATACATAGGTTATAAGTAGGTTATAAATTCCATTCAATTCCATTGAAAAGTAACTATATTATGCTATATGCTCCTACTATGATAATATTGTAAAGTTTAATGTTCCTAGCAAAAGTGTATCCAGCAAGTTAATTCTTTGTGTTCCTAACAAAGTATCCCACAAGGTAGGAAGTTCATTTTCTTGCAGTTCTTATAGTAAAACTATTTTCCTTCACATTTTACTTCTGCTGAAGCGCTGTGCTTCAGCCTGAGAATGACCTTTGTTCTTTACATGAAATGGCTGGTTATTTCTGTATGAAGAAAATTAATAAGACCCTTTTTAAAAAATCTTGCAGTCCTTGCATATTTTGAGTTGTACAAATTCAATGGAACATAGAAACAAATCTTTGAAAATGTAGGGCACCTGTATTAAGCATGCAGTCTTATTTTTATCCTGTGAACAATGCAGTATAACAACTATTTACATCAGATTTAATTTGTAATTGGTATCAGAGGTAATTCACAGTTTACAGCAGAATGCCGGCAAGTTATATGAGAGGTGGTTTACAGTGAATTTGAGATATGTGCGGGCTATATAGAAGCAGAATAAGAAACAAATATCAGATGAGACAAACAGATATTAAATAGCAAAATGTCCATCAAAAAGACCATACTTATATTGTAAAGTATAGTAAATATATGAGGCACTGTCTGACATGAACAGAAGAAAGAAAACTTATTGAGCAATCCAAAGTCACGGATTAGAGAGAAATAAAAATTAAAAAACCATACAAAGATACCATGAGCAAAAGTTAATGATGAAAAATACAAATAGTGATAATATGTAGGAAATAAGTATCAGCCCAAAATATATGACCACAGATACAGATCATTGATAATAACAGACTGATGATACATTATGATAATAAAAATTTATGCTGAAAATCAAAGTGTACAGACATGTTTAAAAGACCATGCAGTTTTAATACTTTAATCTACCATTACTATTGCAGAACTAATAGGCCTCTTACTAATTGAAATAACAACCGGACAAAAAATCAGCACGAACACACTAATGGATTCCATTATGTTAAACTTAATGCTGTTTATAAAACCCTATGGTGTTACATTTATCAAGACACATATTCCAAAATTAAAAGTAAATCTGAAGACAAATGGTGTAGAAATCAATATGAGAAATTAAAGTTCTGTTATAAATACATGAAAATTAAAAGATATACTTGTAGTATTCTATGAGTGAAATAAATACAGGGAAATTACAATGGATATCAAAGAAATGTATTCCTTCATTGTGATTTATAGAATATTACATGTAGCCTCTTTCTTACTTCACCTTTGAAATAAAAACAAATAGTTTGAGGCTGGGAATACTGCTAAGTGTTAGTGTATTTGCCTATCTGCCTAAAGCCCTAGGTTCCATTCCTCAGCACTGCATAAACAGAAAGATTAGGAAATGGCACTGTGGCTCAAGTGGTAGTTGTAGACTTGAGCAAATCAAGATCGGGAATGGTGCCTAAGACGGGCTCCAAATTCAATCTCCAGGTTTGGCAAAAAAAGGGTTTAAATATGTATGGTGTATTCACATGGACCATTTTAGAAGAGTGTGGGAAAGCCAGAGAACTAGAAGGAAATGGGGTAAAAAGAGGATCTGTGGAGGCCATTAGGCATTGATGAAAGTAAGCTATAAAAATCATGAGACAGGACGGAAGGGAAACATTGGGAGAGAGTGAGGGTATGAAAAGAAATGTACTCATTACCTGGCCCAAGGACTGGTAGTCTCCCCATACATCACCACAATAACAATAGATTCAATTAAATTTGAAACAATTTCTTCATGGAGTTTTGTGAGCATAAAGTTAGTGAAGAAAATGTACCACAGTTAGAAGAACAGCTACAATTATTAGAAATAAAATACGTCACTTATACTGGAGCTTAGGTTGAATATTAATTTTATATATGCTGTTAAAATAATCTAATTTTATCATAGTATCCAATTAACTGTTAATGATAAATATTCAGGTAAGTAAAAACAAAACAAAACAAGTGCTTCTTGCTCAAGATTCTTATCGTACCCTAGCTACTAAGGAGGCTGGAAGCCAGACAACTGTGTAGACAACTCAAATTAAACAGCTAATCAACATATTGGAGGAGGTGTGGCTCAAGAGATAGTGCCAAAAAAGAAATTAAAGCACAGCTTAGGAAGTGGAAAAACCTACCATGCTCCCAGAATGGCAGGACCAACATCGTGAAAATGACAATACTTCCAAAGGCTATCCAGAAATTCAATGCCATACCTATCAATAGTCCAACCTCATTCTTCAATGAAATAGAAAAAGCAAGCCAGAAATTTATATGGAACAATAAAAGATCCCAGATAGCAAAAACGATCCATACCAGAAAGACAATGCTAGTAGAATATCACTACCAAATTTCAAACTGTACTACAAAGCCATTGTAATCAAAACAGCTTGGTAATTGCACAAGGACAAACTTGAGGACCGAAGTCCCAGAAATGAACACACAGACCTATATCCACTTAAACTTTGAGAAGGAAGCTAAAAAATAGAATGGAGGAAAGATAACTTCCTCAGTAAATGGTGGGGGAAAAAGTGGTTCATTACCTGTAGAAAACTAAAGCTATATCTGTATATATCACCCTGCACCAGTATCAACTCCAAATGGATGAAAAACCATACATTCAAAGCAAACACCCTAAAAATCACTACAGAAAAGTATAGGAGAAACTCTAGGGCTCCTTGGCACCAGCCAAAATTTTATTAATAGAGACCCAGAAACACAACAAATCAAAGAAAGGTTGGACAAATGGGATTGCATGAAACCGCAGAGCGTCTGCATGGCAAAGGACATTGCTAACAAGATAATACAAAGCCCACAGATTGGGAGAAGATCTTCAGTAGGCATAAAATGAACATGGGTTTCATATCTAAAATATACTTAGACCTCAAGAAATTAAATCCCCAACAACAAATCCTCAGAGAAACAACTGCCCAATAAATAAGTGGGCTAAAGGCTTAACAAGAATCTAATCTGAAGGGGAAATAAGAATGGCCAAAAGACATATTTAAAAAAATAGGCTCAACTAATAAATATGTTAGAAACAATTACAAGAAAGAAAATACATTTGAATCCTTAACGGGGTTCATTTCGCCTAAAATCAACTTATCTGACTGTTTCTGCTTGTCTCAGACGTATACTAGTTATTGCAAATAAGGGAAACCATGGGACTTATGTTTCTTTGGGCCTTGCTTACTTCACTTAGTATAATTTTTTTCCAAGTCTTTTATTTCATAACAAATAGGGCAATGCCATACTAAAAAAAATACAAAAAAAACGAAAAAGTTCAAATTCTCTAGCCAAAAAAAATGCAAATTAAGACAACCTTGAAATTCCACTTCACCCCAGATAGAATGGCTATAATCAAGAACACTAATATCAACAGATGCTGGAGGGGATGTGGACAGAAAAGGGAACACTACTGCATTGTTGGTGGGAGTGTAAACGTGTTCAACCTCTTTGGAAAGACTCCACATAGTGCTCCCCTATGACCCAGCAATCCCACTTTAGGGTATTTACCCAAACATCACAAACAAGAGTATATTAAAGCTACCAGCACACCTATGTTTATTGCAGCTTTATTTACCATAGCTAAGATATGGAACCAACCCCAATGCCCCTCAGTAGATGAGTGAATCAAGAAAATATGGTAGTTACATATATATGCATATATATAATATTTATACATATATGTGTATATATACACACACACACACATACACACACTCACACAATGCTTTTCTATGCCTCCATCAGAAATAAAGGCATCACCCCATTTATTAGGAAATGGAAAGACTTGGAAAAACTTGTATTAAGTGTAGTAAACCAGGCCTAAAGAAACATAGGTCCCATGGTCTCCCTTATTTGAAATAACTAGTACATGTCTAGGGCAAGCAGAAATGGTCAAAAGCTATGTACATATGACCATATAAGATGATATGAAGCGAAATGAGCCCTAAGACTGGAACCCAAGTGGTTTTTCTTTTTCTTGCTATTGTTTTTCAATGTACTTATAATGTACTATGTGATTTTTTTGTTCCTTTGGTATATTCTTCCCCCAAGGTATAACCCTGTTTTCACTGTATTTGTTTGCAGTGCCCTAGATCTTTTATATACATTTTTCTAATTTGGGGATAGGACGAAAAAAAAAAAACAAAATGCTTAAATAGGGATAAAAGCTGACCCATTGTAACAATGAGATGTAGGTTGAAAATGAACTTTACCATTTGTGTGAAGGAGGATGGGAAGAGTTGCAGAGGTGAAGAGGAAAGAAATTGTAGAGGGAAAACAATGGAGGAAGTAACAATGCTACATAGGAAATGCACTCATGTAACTGTAACCCCTCTGTTCACTATTTTACAATAAAAAAAGATATTTTTAAAAAGAAGTAGTGCCAACAGTGAAGGAGGAAGCTGATTGACTGTGAGGCCTGTGAGTTCCTGTTCCAATACTAGCACAAGAAAGGCACAGTGGAGACTGAGGTAGGTGTATCCCATTAGTTTTGAATTTAGACACCAAATATGGAAACACAGCAAATCCTCATCTCAGACATAAAGAGAAAAGGAACTGATTGGGTAAGAAAAATGTCATTTCCATGAGCCATGTCAGCAAAGGTAAATTGATTAGTAAAACAAACAACTTCCCAGATACATCATTTGAAAAAAGGTGAGAGACAGATGGAGAGAATGGAGACTGAAAGAGAAGAAGACACAGGGAGGAAAATATACAAAAAGTGAGACAAAGAGAGAAATGATGAGATCTTATGAGTAGGAAACAGAATGAAGAGAGTAAATAGAGAAAAAATCTTGCGAGGACACCTTAGGAAAAATACAGAGGGCTTTCTAGGAAGACCACACACTATATCATCAAATATTATCAGGTTTTATGTAGTCAAAGATCAGGAAACAGTCCAAGAAGTATGTATAGAGAGCAATTTAATTACATATATCTTACTAAGTAATCTCTAATATTTGAAGTCGTGTGTGTCACCACACTATTTCAGAAACTCCAGTAAAACTTCTTTAACATAATTCAACATTACTCATAAGGAAGTGATCTCTGACAAGTTGTCAGCAAATGTCCACTTTACATGACAAGTGACCCCTTCAATGGCATTGAATGACAAAACAAGTGTGACTACTTTATCTCACATCAGAAAACTGGAGGCAAATCTGCCCTCAACTAAGACATACTGTAACAATTTATAATCTACTCATTCTGTCTTCACCTCATTTAGGAGTAAGTTCTTGAAGCTGAATCTATTTTTTTTTGTTTTTAAATCTTGGATAAACTTAGTTTCCTAAATGGAATGTAAAAATTGAGATATAAAAAGCAACTCACCAGAGATCCTCTCATTCTTTCTTGCTGTTGACTATGAAGAGAAGATTCTGATGCATGGCTTAGAGAAAATGCAATTGACATAGTCAGGAAAGAACCTGTGTGATTATGTCCCAGATTTTCCTGCTCAAAAATACATGGAATGAAAAAAGCACAAAGTCTTCTTATGGGAGAAAAATCTTCAATGTCTCCAGTAGAGTATTAAATGCTCCACTGAAGATGACTCCACAATCCATTAGTTGGTAGACAAACAGTATTCTTGGTTAATATACATGCAGAATTCATAAAAACTAAGGTTCCTAAAAATAATTGAATATTAAAACAAAAATCCACCACTTTAATACCACTAGTTATTAAGGAAATACGTTGTATGAATTATTTTTCTATTCATTAAAATGGATCCTAAGACTACATTGAGCTTTTGGACTCTTATTCATTTATATATTTAAACTCCATGGAGAGAATATAGGTTATAACTCAATACTATCTCACCCAAAATTATACAGGGAAATGTATAATACATATTACTTTTATTATAATATTTCAGTAATGGCTTTCAAATGGCACATTTCCCTGCATCCAAATACTTGCAATAACTTGAAATTTGTCATTTAACCTGCTTCACATAATCAGTAAAGATTATGTAAATACAGGTTTGAGAAGTCCCTAATGCTCATATTCCTAAACAATGCTATGAAGAATTGTGGCCATCCTCCATGAGATAAAGGGCTTAATAAAGATGAAACATGAAATATTAGTCATAGGAATGACAGAACACCAACCACCCAATCACAGCCAAAGAACCAGAAGATTAAAATCTTATGTTGCACAAATAATACTAACACAAAATTCTAAGCTGAGGACACCCTAAAATGCAGACTTATAAAAATAAAAAAATAATTTAAATATCCATATGCTTTTCTTATATTTATTGTTTGGATTATGCACAGGAATGCTACTATCCAGATGTTTTTTTCTTATTGTTTTTTACACAACTACGTGGAATAGAAATCTTAATATAAAATAACATAAATTTTACAGTGATATGTATGAAATATGAAAATCTACTCTGTAAACTTCAATTCGGTCGTTTGTGCTAAGAAACAATATGAATTACTTAAAAGCAACATTTGTACATTCATTTTGGATTGTTCCACATCACAAGAATGATTTCATACTTTTAAAAAGTTACAAAGAAATTTCTGTAGGCTAATTATCCATATTCCAATACTCAAAATCAAAAGTGTTGTAGATTTCAGGGTAGGATCTTTTTGTTTTGGGATTTAGAGTATCCTCCTTAAATTTAAAGTTTTCTATTCCATATTATTTTTTACAAACATAATCTATATTTAATAGAGTTTATTGTGTAACTGGGCTCTGGTGGCTCATGGTTGTAATCTTACCTACTCAGAAGGCTGAGATCTGAGCACCACAGATTGAAGCCAGCTGGGGCAGGAAAGTGTAAGAGACTCTAATCTCCAATAAACTACTAAAATACCTAGAAGTGGAGATGTGGTTTAAGTAGTAGAACATTAGGCTGGAACAAAAGAAGCTCAGGGTCGATGTCCAGTGCTTGAGTCCAAGAACCAGGTCTAGCACACAAAAAAGAGCATTTTATTTTATTGTATTTAAATTCTATTGAACAATTTTTTGGGAATACAGATTTAGGCAGTCTCTCATTTTAAATGATGTAAATTAGGCTCATTTATCTAGTGGAAAAATTGTAACATGTCAAGAACAGATAAGATAGAGAATACCCATGCTAGTAACATTTTAAGCTAGGAAAATCCATAGGAAGTGCAAAGGATAAAAAGGGATCAACATGTTTCACTAACATCTTTTAAAGGAATGTTCAAGCTTTATTGACTTCAATTTCCATGAAGAATTTCTTAAGTGAAATAATACTTTTTCGAGCAGATTGAGACAAAATAGAGAACACTACCTAAAACCAAGAAATTCTGAAAAACCAAAACTGATTAGGAAGCATAGAATTTACAGTTAATACTATCCAATGTCTTGTGGGCCAATTTTCCACTCCTCAAAGGAGAAAAAACCACTTTTGTTTTTGAGATGAGGAGAGAATGCGGAATATGGGAGGTGTTTGGTGGTTACATTAGTATTTTTGTTGTTATGATAAACTTTGCAATTTAACTCGGTAAAAGCCTATTACCTGCCAAAAGTGACTAAGGAACAATTTTCTAATAATGTACAATTTCCTTAGAGGAGATTCAAACTCAAAAGAATGATTTACATGAAAAATAATAGAGAAAGTAGTTGAAAAGTCCATTCAAAAATGTTTTATTCCACTCAAATGAACTTAATACATGTGTTCTTTACAATTATGCTTGGATTGTTCATGAAAATTTCAAAAGACATTAAACAAAGCAGGCCATCATCTTATTTCCCTGTTAACTAGTTTTTTTTTATTTTGCAACATATGTGTTTGAGGCACATAGCAAAAAAGAAAAAAATCACAGAAGTAAAAAGAATCTAAAAACAAGTTAAATACATAGGGTTTTTTTATTGTGAAAATACTGTACAGAGGGGTTCAATTACACGGGCAAGATAATGAGTACATTTCTTATCAAGCATTGTAGCTTCCTCTTTTGTTTCCCCTTCCTATTCCTTCCCATCCTCCTCCCAGCACCCCAACCCAATCCTGCTCCCCCGCACCAAAGTTGTAAAGTTCATTTTTCCACATAACATCTTCCACATAACCTCTCATTGTTGCAATGGATCCACCTGTATCCCTATTTAACAATTTTTTTCCCTTCCCCTCCACAAATTATACCAACCTCAAATACAGTGAAAGCAGGGGATATACTATGGGGGAGGGACATACAAAGCAACAAAGAAATGATCTTTTAAATGTGTTAGAAACAATCATCTGAAAGAAAAAAAACATTTGAATACATATCTTAGGGTTCATTTCCCTAACATCAACTTATCTGACCTTTTTTGCTTGACTCAGACATATACTAGTTATTGCAAATAAGGGAAACGATGGGACCTAAGTTTCTTTGGGCTTAATATAATTTTTAATATAATAACTTAATATAATTTTTTCCAAGTCTTTCCATTTCCTAAACATAGGGTTTCTTTGTTTATGGCTTTGCTGAATATACATGAATTGTCAATACCAAGCAGTCCATTTTTACTACACCTTTACTTTTACATCAGTTCTTAGGTTGTCTAAAACATTGAAATACAAATAAAACGTGTAGCAAAAATAATTTGAGCAAACAACAGGTAATTTCACAAATAATGGAATGTGAACCATTTCTGCGTTAATTGGGTTACAACTTTGTCTGAAAGAACACTTCTGGTGCTGTAGTCAAAGGTGTGCTCACTGAAATAGATTCTTCCACAGAAATACATGATTGCACCTTGGAATAGCCATGGAATATTTGTTTGAGCCACAGCCCTACAAGGGCTCCAAAACTTTATAATACCCACAATAACCACACCTTGACTGGAACCAATTTCCTCTTAATCTCCACCAGGACAAATCAAAATGTAGGAAGATTTCTTCGCTTAGACATGGAATCAGTTTCAACACTGGCTCTTGTGAAGTCACCATGAACCAAAGCACATGCCAAACATTTATACCTTGTTTAAAAATTCCACATCATCATACTGGCCATCTCATGATGAAAACGGATAACTCACTAAATGTTAACGGGCTTTACTCTTCTAATATGAAACAAACTAACAGAAAACACATGGGAAATACAGAAATTAAAATAGAAGTAACATAACTCACATAAAGTATAAAGTTCAGCAATGATTTCATCAAAAGCTGTCTTTTCAAGAAAAGAAACTTCCTGTGTGGAGTTCAGAATCTCATAATTGAACACTGAGAATTTAGGGGCCAGACACAATCTGATAGGATGCATTTGTTGCATTTCCTTTTTGCTGACTTAAAAAACTTCTTGGTATGCTTGGTGTGCCTGATTCACAATTCCTTTCTTGTCATTACCAGCAGCAACCTCAGCCATGATGTGATAGAAGTCTTTCTTTATTTTCAAATAGAAAACTTTTCTCTTTGCTTTTGGAGAATTAGGGGTCAAGAACTTTTCCAAAAGAGACAGTATATCATTGCAGATATCTCTTAGCTTGTTCTCAATTCTTCCTGTGTTCTCACCGATTTGCTGCTTTTTCTCAGAACTTTCTGTCTTTTGCTCAATACTTGAAACTACACTCCAAGATGACCTATGGGTTCCAATAAGCAGCTGAGAGAAGATTCCTTTCCTCATTAGGTAATTCAGCTTCTTGCTCATTTCCAGACTTGATGCAGGCTGCCATATCATATTGCTCAGCTTGCTTGGCCACTTTGGCCCTATGGCACCATCTCATTTCTATCCATGACTGCATGTCCTGTGTCCTGAATAGGTGGTGGAGGAAAGATAGGGGGTCATTGGTCTCTGGACGATGGCAGAAGCAGCGGTGAGGCTGAGATTTTGTCCCTGGATCTCACAGCTCACAGGCTCCAGCCCCTCTGTAGCCATTGGGCTTCTTCACATTCAATTTTATTGCTTTTCCATGTGACGAATATCCGTAATTCTCCCTGAAAATTTCAAAATCAGTTAAAGTACATTTTGCTTGCTGCTCATTTTTGTCATGTTAAAATGATTTCATATGCAGCATTATAGTAAAGTGTGATTGTGGGATTTATTTTTTGAAACAATATGGCCTATGGCAGTGTGTATGGTGCCAGGTGTTCAATGTGCACAATCTAGGATGACCTCGCACCATGATGATATGATGAACAAAACCTTGCCTTCTACTCCAAGTGTCACTCAGAGCCAAGAGGTTCACAATTTTGAACAGTTGGGAATGATCAAGTTTCTGTCTAAATTCCTGAGAAATGGGAAAAAGGAGCTATTGGTATGGAGCTATCTTCATACAGAGTTTCTGAATGCTACTTTTACACATGAGACTGCTCAATGTTACTTGATATATATACCTCATCTTTTAAAAAATTCTGCAATATTTTACTGTTGTTTAAATGTGCAAGAAAATTCTATTAAATTACTGTTTTTATTTAAGCTCTGCGATGAAACCACTTTTTAAAACATCTTTCTAGGGCTTGGAATGTGGTTCATTGGTAGAGTGCTTGTCTTGCATGCATGAGGCCATGGGTTTGACTCAGCATCACATGAACAGAAAAAGCCAGAAGCAGTACTGTGGAACAAATAGTAGAGCATGAGCCTTGAGCTGAACAGCTGAAGGACAGCACCCAGGCCCAGAGTTCATGCCCCACGATCTACAAAAATATATATGCATGTTTTTTAATTTAAAATATCAAGACACATTTAATAAAAAGCAAAGTTGCTGTTCAGACAAAAATTGCTGTTATCAGCCAAGAGAGAAATAAGCCAGGAAGGTTTGATTACCAGAAGAGACATACCATGGTACCTGGCTCCTGTCATCCTGGAGGTGGGAGGTAAGACTTTTGCCACTTAAGGATTACAGTAGCCAGAGGAGGTAGCAGAGACATTTAAAGGTACCAGAGTCAACAGGTGTCATGGGTTCTTTTGGCTACTTCCTGCTGGGGAGGTGAAGGAGTCACTGGAGTGGGGATATTATGGTCCAGCAGGGCAATGTAAATGATGTCTCCAGTTGCCTGTAGTAATAGGATAGCCATGACTTGCTCCCAGGTGGTGTCCTGGGTTGGGACTGTTAACCTGTTAAAGGAGACTTTTGGATAGATCAGGCAAAAAGATGACAAGGTACCAAGGTCAGTTAACATGAATGGCATAGGATAACACACATTAGCCATGGGCCAGAAAAGTAATATTTGAAGCATAAGCCCCTACTAAGGGAAGTAGGGAGAAAGGGGGTGTCTAGTGTCTTTTGGACAACTAGGTAAGGGAGAAGAAAATGCACTAGTTGAGAATACCAGTCAGAGGCTACTATAAATACAAATAGCAAGTAACAAAAACAAGACTGGAACTTTCTGTCCAGGTAGAAGATAGGCAGGTATGGACATTTAGGTGGGCAAGCAACTGTTTCTCTTGTTCTCCCAGCTCTGATTAATTTTGAAAGGGCAAGCATAAAGTGACTCCATTTAGGATGTCATCTCTTCTTATTGCTCTACATGGTTTTCCATTGTCAGGACTAATTTTGTCCTAGATGATGCAGGGCGGGGGTAGTGGAAGGGGGGGTCTTAGAGTCTGTTGCTTGGAGAGCTTCTCCTAGTTGACATTGTCTGGTTTGAACTCAAGGTCTGGGCACTCTCCCTGAGCACTTCTGCAAGGCTAGTACTCTACCACCTAAGAGAGTTGCTTGGAGGTGAGATTCTTTGAGCCATGCCTCCAGACTGGCACATGGATGATTAGCTGGGAAATTGAGTTTTAGAGAGATTCTTTGTGTTCAGGATGGCTTTGAACTGTGGCAAAAGGAATCTTTGTCACAAAAGCCCTTTTTATTTCCAATAAAAGCAACAAGGAAATCAACGAGATTGAGGTTACCTATAACTTGTAAACAATTGACTAACAATTATTTGCCAGGGTTTTGTAGTAAATCCCAGTAGATGTTTATAAATTCCATCTGATTGGCATTCTAAGTACCACCCCTTGCATCTGGGCAGCCTGTTTAAAGTCACTTATATACAACATTTAACCTTTAACAGATGTACAGACACTTTTTTAGGCTCTAGCATCATATCTTGTTTAACATTTTGGTTTGTAAAAATTTTTTCTGGCTGGATGAGGAGTCTGATCTGTAATGGTTGCAGCAATGTCTGCCTCTGTAGGCAGTTAGATCTAAATGGGGACCTAATCTCAAGTCCACACAACTTTCTTTCCTTAGCAGATGAATTAATGTGGATGGGCCAGCTCAAAACTCACTGCCAATTGGGACTTTGAGCTGATACAGGTGGGTTGGGATTTAAATTATCCCTCATATTTTACATCTTTAGCTTTCACTACACACTATCATAGATGACTGGGAAGTCCATGCTGAGTTAGCCAGACATGGGCATTAAGCATGCCTACAAACTATCTTCCCATGACCTCTATACTCTGTTCAAGCTTTGAAGAGACAAGCACAAGTGACTTCAGGATCTGATACCATCCCTGTCATCCAATGAGGAGTGGCTTACTGCCTCTGCATATTCCAACATTTTCAGGGTTCCAAGAATGCCTTTGTCTATGCTGGAATAAATGCATCTTTGACAGTTTCCTTGGTCGGTTGGTGGACTTGAACTCAGGGTTTGAGCATTGTCCCTCAATTCTCCAGAACAAGGCTAGTACTTTGCCACTTTGAACTCCAAACCAACTCGGCTTTTGAACACTCTGCTAGCAGATTAAAGATGACAATCTCACAGGGACCTTTCTCTGCCCAGCCTAGCTTGACACCAGTGTTCAGATTAATGAATCTTTACTTGTGGGCATATTTACTCCAACTAAAAGCTAAAAGATGGTCATTGGAAGTGGATTTATAAGCATGGTCTTACCTTGAACTTATTAAGGGCCAAAATTCCATGTGACAAACTTGTCCTATGTCCTTTACTGTGGGACTTTTGGAAACTATTACAAAAATCCTATAATGGCAAACTAGGTTGAACAATAATTTGGTTATCCTAATTTATCTTTTCTACTTTGAAATAAACTTTAGGATAATTTTCCCTTTTTAACTTTTCTTTGTCTGGGAGGCCTGCCACTACCCACAACTTACCAAATTTTTCACAAAGGGTAGGCCATTTTTAATTCCTTTTTTAAAGTAAGTTTAATTTGCATTTAAATGCTTCATTGAAACACTGGGCAACAGCCTTTACCTCTTGGCTTAAAGTTTAAACATAGTCTATGTACCTATGTATGCATTAGACAGCCACAAGGATCATTTTTACCTGTATTTTACCCTGCAAAATATCTAGCAGAGTCCTGTTTTTGCTTATCTCTGTAAGTATTCTGCAAGTTCTTGTTCCTCATTTTTTGAAAGTCTAGCTTTTTAAAATTGCTACACAATTATATTTAGCAAAACCATAATTAATTGTGATTTTTTACACCCATCTTCATGGAACTGGAAAAAGCAATATTAGTGAGAAATTCACTTTCATCCTCCATAACAGTGAGAAAACACAGGCTCTCCACATTATCCACACTAGTGTTTTAATTATAACTCACTCAGAACATCATAATGGACTAAAAGTGAATCAGTCACAATTGACGCATCATCAATAATTAATTAAATATAAAAAGAAAGTACTAAAGTCATTTTTGGGTTACTCATACAAAGCAAAATGCTTATGAATCATGTTTTCATTTCCCCACCGAAGAAAATAGAAATGGAGCTGTGATTCAAGTGGTACTTGAGTAAAAGTACTTAACAGAGTGGCTAGGCTTTGAGTTCAAGCTATAAGACATCTACCCACACAAAAAGAAAATGTATTCCCAAATACGTGCTCTTTCATATTTTCTGAATGTTTCATGAACATGGGGATGAAAGATGATGAAAGAGATTTTACTCCTGTACACATTATGTAATAAACCAGGAGTGTTATCTTCCAACAGATATTCCATTCAAAAACTGAAATGGAATAGTAATAATGTTATAATGTATGGACCACACATATAATGGAAGACTTTTGGGGAGCAGTAGAGAAGTCAGTGCTCTCATGTCCTTGGCTTCAAGCATGATAGTCTTTCCCCATCTATCACTACCAAACCACTTTTGATGATCTCAGTCAAATATCAAAGGTCCAGAGCTCTTATTTCTGAGAAGAGTTTATTAAATTTCCGCCAACAGCCATTCCTTAATATAAAAGACACAAATCAACAACTTCACTATCTTAATTATTTGTCAAGCCTGGAAGTAATTGATACCTATCACTTTTGTCCAATCTTTGAAGGTGAAAGTGCATCATCCCTACACAATACAATGAAAGGATGAGAAATATTGGCTCAGTGGGTGGTTTTCCATTACACCTAGTTTAATTCTGCAATAAAGGGTTGCTGTATAAATCACAGAGGTTTCTGTCAAAGGATTTCCTACATTGGGTTTCATTTTGTGTGAGTGTTCCAATGCTGACTGAAGGGTGATTTCTGCTTGAAAGACATCCTCTAATTTTCACTAGACACTCTGTCATGTTGCCAGGTCTCTGAAACCTGTAGAGACATGACTTCTGACTAAATAGTTGTCTACATTTATTATATTCACTTTTTATCTCCTGTTTATATTCTTGGATGCACTGAGGACTGACTTCACAGTAAAAGTCATTGCATATTTCTTATATTTGTTAGTTTATTTTCTCCTATGAGAGT
This sequence comes from Dipodomys ordii, assembly GCF_000151885.1. Taxonomy (NCBI): domain Eukaryota; kingdom Metazoa; phylum Chordata; class Mammalia; order Rodentia; family Heteromyidae; genus Dipodomys; species Dipodomys ordii. The sequence goes on from NW_012284233.1 coordinate 306,920, forward strand.
CATTTCTCTGATGAACACTGAGGTATGACTTCAAAGTAAGATTTTCTACATTGATATTATCCATAAGTTTTCATTCTTGCGTGTGCTCTATAAACACTCATCCATGCATGACTTCCTACTGAAGGACGTTTTTGATACTGTTACATTCATAAAGTTTCTCTCCTGTGTGTTTGCTGATGAAAATTCAAGTATGATTTCTTCTTGAAAAAAATTCCACATATTTTATTCATAAGATTTTTCTCTGTGTGCATTCAAGGTTGAACACTGAGGTATTCCTTCTATGTGAAAGACTGCACATTTGCTATAATCACAAGTCTTATATCCTGTTTGGGTTCTCTGATACAAGCTGATTTTTCTTCCAGGTGAAAGATTTTCCGTATTTAGCAAATTCCTAAGTTTTCTCATCTTTGTGTATTCTTTTATGCCTGCTGATCTGTGAACTCCATGTGAAGGACTTGCCACACTTGTTACATTCATATGGTTTCTCTCCTGTGTGTGTTCTCTGATGGACAGTAAGGTGTGACTTACATAGAAAATACTTTCCACATTTGGTACATTCATAAGGTTTCTCTCCTGTGTGTGTACTCTGATGAATAGTAAGGTCTGATTTCTGGGTAAAAGTCTTTGCACACACATTACATTTTTAAATTTTCTCTCCTGTGTGTGTTCTCTGATGATGACAAAGGTGTGTCCTCTGAGGAAAACACTTTCCACATTTGTTATGTTCATAAGGTTTTCCTCCTGTGTGTATTCTCTGATGGACAGTAAGGTGTAACTTACGTCTGATATACTTTCCACATTTGTTACATTCATAAGGTTTCTCTCCTGTGTGTGTTCTCTGATGGGCAGTAAGTTGTAACTTCTATCTGTAATACTTTCTACATTTTTTACATTCATAAAGTTTCTCTCCTGTGTGGGTTCTCTGATGGACACTAAGCTTTGACTTACATCTGAAATACTTTCCATATTCATTATATTTATAAGGTTTCTGTTCTGCGTCAGTTCTCTGATGCTTTCTGGGACCTAACTTCAGAGTGAAAATTTTCCTACATTCTTCATATTCATAGAGTTTCTCTTCTTGTGGTGTTTTAGGTTGGCAAGTAAGTTCTGACTTCTTAGAGATATATTTTGCACATTGCTTAAACTCATCAGGCTCCTCTGGATATTTCCTCTGAGGTTTTGTAAGGTGTAAATCCTTACTGATTGAACGCTTAATTCACTACATGTATGAGGATTCTTTCCTGTGTGTCTTTTCTGATTCATAGTTTCTGTAGACCTTAAGTGGAATGTTTTTCCGCATATAGTGCTCTCAGGTGATTTTCTCCCTCCCTGACAAATTTCTTGGGCAAGGAGTGAAGACTTAACATATTCTTCTCTATATTCATTATGGTTATAAGCTTGATCTTTGACACAAACCTAATTATGTGGAAAGAACATGGTCTCTGAGTTTAAAATCTTCCCTACTCCATATTCAAAATACTGACGCTTATTTGGACCCTCATAATTTTGACTAAAAGGCTCCAAATATCTAAGGGATTGTTTATCTATAGGTGACAGAACAGGCGTATATGCAGCAGGCATCTCACCAGACTCGCAATAGGGGAAAATGTTCTGATGTTGAATGAACTCTACAGTCCTCACCCTTAAGGAGTTCTCGTCATTCCTATTCAGCTCTGGCTTCTGTTCTGAGGCCAAGTTAGAAGTTGTTAGTAATCCACTCTTTGCTCCACTCTGTTACTATCCATGACAGATACTTCACACACACATTCATCTGAACCTTCCTGGTACGTTTTAATCAAATCCTCCATTTCTTGAACATCTAAAATGAGTCATGAAAAAAAGACAAAAACATAAATCAAATCCTTAATGTAAAGGTAAAGACATATTTCCCATACTGTTAGAGATTTTAAGATATTCAAATAGGTTTTGATTTATAGAGAGATATATTTTGTTATCCATGATGTATTGATTAAGAAACCAATACTAATATTTTATGATGGAAAATGTTTTTTCTGTTTCAGTTTTCTCGTCTTTTTCATATCAGAGGAATTATTTACACAAATTTCTAAACTATTTAGTGATAGCATGTTAGGCTACATACTGTCGTATTTAGTATTTTGGTTTTTTCTGAAATACTGGTTTTTTTAGGGTTATAATTGCTTTTTGTTTTTCGTGGGGGGGGTTCTGGTTGTGGGTCCTGAACTCTGGGCCTGGGCGCTGTTCCTTAGCCCTTCAGCTCAAGGCTAGCACGCTACCACTTGAGCCATAGCACCACTTTCGGCCTTTTTTTTCTGCTTATGTGGTGCTGAGGAATCGAACCCAGGGCCTCATGCATGCAAGGCAAGCGCTCTACCACTAAGCCACCTTCCCAACCCCTTTTCCCCCCTTAAAATAGTATATACAAGCCTTTTGCCAGTCACCTGAGGGTAAGGTTTTATACACCATCTCTTGAGTTCTAACTTACCACAATGAATTATCTTAAGTTATCTTAGTAATTTTAAAATTTGTTTCTCTCCTTTTTAAACAAAGTTTCATCAAAATTTATTCCTGCCCCTCAAACCTATGGAAGCCCAAAGATTCTCCAGCTCACCACCTAGTTAATCATTCTCTCTAGACTAAAACTTTGATTCTGCATCCCGGCCTCTCCCCACCTTATCTTTATCAGAGGATAGCAGTCTTGGCCTACTCATATCCTATATCTGCCTTGTCCTAGTTTCAAAGAAAATGAAATGTCATCTTTGACATTTCTAATTTTCTTTTTTTGTCAGAACAATTTGCACACAGAGAAAGAATTGCTAAATTTAACTTTATGGCCACACACAGTTCAGTATGTATCTGCATGCATTTTTGATTCACAAATCCAACCCAAAGAAACACCAAGTTCTCTGCAACACATGGGACTCGGGGGAATTAGGAATATTATTGGTCAGTACAGAGCAAGGTGAATTTAGCAACTCAGTTCTGGATCCAAGATCATTATGCAAGATGCTTTAACTCACCTGTGAAATTATTTTTTTATTGTGAAAATACTGTACAGAGGTGCTACAATTAATGGGCAAGATAATGAGTACATTTCTTATCAAGCATTGTTGCCTCCTCCTTTGTTTCCCGTTCCCATCCCTTCCCATCTCCCCACCGGCTCCCCTTCCCTAACCTCCCCCCCGTTCTTTCCCCCAACCCCAAAGTTGAAAAGTTCGTTTTTAGACATAACGACTTGTACATCTCATTTTTGCAATGGGTCCACCTATATCCCTATTTAAACGATGTGTTTTTTCCCTTTCCCTCCACAAATTATATCAACATAAAAATACAGTGCAGGCAGGGGTTATACCATGGGAGAGGGACATACAAAGGAACAATAAAATAATCTTATAAATATGTTAGAAACAATCGCATGAAAGAAAAAAATGAATACTTATCTTGGGTTGATTCCCCTAACTTCAACTTATCTGACCTTTTCTCCTTGACTCAGACATACACTAGTTATTGCAAAAATAGAAGCCATGGGGCCTATGTTTCTTTGGGCCTGCCTTACTTCACTTAATATAATTTTTTCCAAGTCTTTCCATTTCCTAACAAATGGGGCAATATCATTCTTTCTGATAAAGGCGTAGAATTCCATTGTGTATAGATACCACATTTTCTTATCCATTCTTCTACTGAGAGGCATCTGGGTTGGTCCCATATCTAAGCTATGGTAAATATACTAGTGCTGATAGCTTTAGTGTGGTCTTGTTTGTGATCATTTGGGTAAATGTCCAAAAGTGGGTTTGCTGGGCCATAGGGGAGTGTTATGTGGAATCATTTGAGGAACCTCCATACTGCTTTCCAAAGTGGTTGAATAGGTTTACACTCCCACCAAGAATGCAGTAATATTCCCTTCTCTCCGCATCTCCTCCAGCACCTGTTGTTATTAGACCTGCGAAATTCTAGTCTGAGGCTTCTCCCATATATGGCTCATCATCTTCCTCCAGCTTGACAATCAATTGAGGTTTAGGAACACAGTGCCCTGTTAATAAGAAAGAGTGGAGACCTATTGTTCATTCTGTGTCAAAATAGCTGTAAGATCTCAGATATTCTGTTTATCAAGTTGCTCCAAATCTTCTTTCTTATTTCACACTGGCTCCATGGTTGACTTTCCCCCAGCATTGGTTTAAACTTTGCAGGTTGTGTGGTTTGAACTCAGTTCTTTTTTTCCAGGCTAAGATTCTATTAGTTTGAGTCTAGCTCCACTTCCAGTTTATGAGTGCTTAATTTGAGATACGTGTTTCATGGAGACTTTAGTAGCATTACTGGCTTCAAAATGAAAGCCTCAGATTTCAGACTCCTAAGGAGCCTGGATTACAGGCGTGAACCACTGCACACACACACACCACACATATAAATACACATGTATTTATATAAATATATAATTTTATATATACATATATAAATACAAATGTATTTATAAATTATAAATTTTATAAATTTATATTATAAATTATATTATATATTCATAGAATAAATATATATTATATTATAATATAAAATATAAATTATAATTATAAATTTATAATTTATAAATACATTTGTATTTATATATGTATGTGTGTATAATTTTATGTATACAGATATAAATACATATGTACTTATATATGTATGTGTGTGTGTGTGTGTGTGTGTGTGTGTGTGCGTGCTAGATTGTATATCCACCCATGATAATCATCTCAATTTTGTGTAGTTTGGAACTTTTGTCAAACTGCTGATTCGAATTCTTGAAGAATGAGAATTAAATTGCTTTGGAATGTATATAATCCACCTGAAGCTTTCCTTAGAAACAAGTGACACTTCACAAAGACTGGAATCTTACATCTAAATAGCATTGAAAGTCCAATAAATATTCACATATCTACTAAAAACAAATCATTTCTGGGCACCAGTGGTTCACGCCTGTAATTCTAGCTACTCAGTAATCTGAGATCTGAAGATCATGGTACAAAGCCAGCCCTGGCAAGAAAGCTGTGAGACACTTATCTCCACCACACTTCCATCGTGAATCATGACTTGTATAGCTTACTTTCATCAATGCCTAATGACCTCCTAAGATCCACTTTTTTACCCTATTTCCTTCAAGTTCTCTGGCTTTCCCCCACCCTCCAGAAGATATTCATGTGAATAGACTATACATATTTAAACCTTTTTTGCTATTCCTGGGGCTTGAACTGGGGGCCAGTCCTGGGTACCATTCCTGATCTTGATTTGGTCAAGGCTACCACTCTATCACTTAAGCCCCAATGCCATTTCTTAATTTTTATGAGGAACTGAACTTAGGGCTTCATGTATGGTAGGCAAATACTCTACCACTTAGCCATATTCCCAACCCCAATGCATTTGTTTTTATTTCAAAGGTGTAGTAAGAAAATGGCTACATTTAATATTCTATAAATCACAATGGTAGATTACATTTCTTTGAGATCCATTGTAATTTCCCCTGTGTTTATTTCACTCATAAAATATTACAAATATATTTTTAAATTTTCTTGTATTTATCACGTATTTTTATTTCTCATATTGAGTTCTACAAATTTGTAGATTAAAGATATTATAATTGCATGGCCCTTTAAAGATGGATTCGCATACTTTGCTTTTCACCATAAAACTTTTATTATCAAATTGTATGATATGTCAGTTATTATCAATGGTCTGTATCTGTGGTCATATATTTTGGTCTGATGTTCATATCCTTACATATTATCGTTATTTGTATTTTTCATTATTAGTTTTTGCTTATGCTATCTTTTTTTAAATTTTTACTTCTCTCAGAAAGAGAAAAATAGAGAAAAAAATCTCGTGAGGACAACTAGAGAAAATACAGAGGGCCTATATCATCAACTATTATCAAGTTTTATGTAGTCAGGGACCAGGAAGCAGGCCAAGAAGTATGTATGGAGAGTAATTTAATTACATATAGTTACTCAGTCATCTATAACAGTTGAAGCTGTCTGTGAGAGCACACTATTTCATAAACACTGGTAAAAACTCTGCAACATAATCCAACATTACTAATAAAGAGGTGATCTCTGACAAGTTGCTGGCAAATGTTCATTTTCCATGACAAGTGACATTCTCAATGTCACTGAATCACATAACAAGTGTAACTACTTATTCTCACATCAGAAAAACTGGAAGCAAATCTTCCCTCAATTTAGACAGACTGTAACATGTTATAATCTACTCATTCTAAAAACCATCTTTTAAAAAAATTGTGACAATACCGTACAGAGGAGTTGCAATTACATGGGCAAGATAATGAGTACATTGTGAACCCCAAGATAAGTATTCAAGTGCTTTTTTTTCTTTCATGCAATTGTTTCTAACATATTTATAAGATGATTTCTATGTTGCTTTGTATGTCCCTCCCCCCATGGTATAACCCCTGCTTTCACTGTCTTTGATGTTGGTATAATTTGCGGAGGGGAAGGGTAAAAACAAACCTTTACCTAGGGATACAGGTGGACTCATTGCAACAATAAGATGTACAAGTTGTTTTCTCGAAAATCCAACTCTAAAAATCATCTTTATCTGATTTAGAAACATGTTCCTAAAGCAGAATCACTTTTTCTGTTTTTAAATCGTAGACACCCTAAGCTTGCTAAAATGGAATTTGGAAAATGAGAAATAAAAAGCAACTCACCACAGATCCTCTCATTCTTTCTTGTTGTTGATAATGAACAGAAGATTCTGGAAGCCTGGCTTAGAGAAAAGGCAACTGACATAGTCAGGAAAGAACCTGTGTGATTATGCTCCAGATTTTTCTGCTGAAAACATATATGGAGTGAAAAAACACAAAAGCCTTCTTATGGGACAAGAATCTTTTATATCTCAAGTAGAGTATGAAATACTCACCTGAAGTTGACTCCACAGTCCATTAGTTGCTAAACAGACAGTATAAAAGCAATTCATTTCTAGGTTAATACACACACAAAACATTAAAACTAAGGTTCCTAAAAATAATTGAATAATTGAAATAAAAATCCACACCTTCAATAACACTAGTTATTAATACTTAGGGTTGTATGAATTATTTTTCTATTCGTTAAAATGGATTCTAGGACTCCATTGAGCTTTTGTACTCTATCTTATTCATTGACATATTTAAATTTCATGGAGAGCATATAGGTTATAACTCAATACTTTTCACCCGTAATTATACAGGAAAATTTATACAATACATTTTACTTGCATAATATTTCAGTAGTGGTTTTCAAATGAAATACTTCCCTGTATCCAAATACTCAGAGTACCCTTGTGCAATGACTTGAAATTTGCCTTTTAACCTGCTTCACATAATCAGTAAAGATTATGTAAATAGAGGTGTGAGAAGTCCCTAATGCTTACTTCTTAAACAATCATATGAAGAATTGTGGCCATCCTGATGAAGATAAAGGACTCAATAAAGATGTAACATGAAATACTACTCATAGGATTTACACTGTCCCAACCAACAACCACAGCCAAAGAACCAGAAGATTAAAATCTTAAGTTATACCAATAATACTAACATAAAATTCCAAGCTGATGACACGCCAAAATGCAGACCAATAAAAATTTTAAAATTACATACCTATATACTTTTCCTTGTATTTGTTGGTTGGCTTATTAAACAGGAAATGCTACTATCCATCCACACAGTTTTTTTTTAAAACAACTGCATGGAATGGATACTCTTTATATAAAATAAAATGAACTCCATAGTGATATGCATGAAAAATGAAAATCTACTCTATAAATTTCACTTAGGTCCTTTCTTCTAAGAAACACACTAGGAATCATTTAAAAGCAACATCTGCAAATTCATATTGAGTTTTTCCACATCACAAGAATGTTTTCTCTAAAAACTTACAAAGAAATTTTATTTTTTGGATCAGTCGTGGGGCTTGAACTCTGGGCTTGGGCGCTGTCCCTGTGCTCTTCAGCTCAAGACGAGCGCTCTACCACTTCAGCCACAGCACCACTTCCAGTTTTCTAGTGGTTTTATTGGAGATAAGAGTCTCACGGAATTTTCTCCCTGGGCTGGCTTTGAACCGTGATCCTCAGATCTCAGCCTCCTCAGTAGCTAGGATTACAGGTGTGAGCCACCGGTGCCCAGCACAAAGTAATTATTATACACTAATTATCCATATTCAAATACTCAAGACCAGGAGTGTTGTAGATTTCAGGATGGGATATTTTCTTTTTGTTTTCAGATTTGGACTACTCTCCTTAAAATTTAAAGTGTTTTTTCATATTATTTTATTAGAAATATAATGTGTATTTAAAAGAGTTTATTGTAATTGGGCTGAGTTGGCTTATGATTTTAATGTTAGCTACTCAGAAGTTTGATTTCTGAGCACCACAGATTGAAACCAGCTGGGGCAGGAAAATCTAAGTGACTCTGATCTCCAATAAACTACTAAAAATACCTGGAGGTGGAGATGTCGCTCAAATGGTAGAACATTAGGCTGGAAAAAAGAAGCTCAGGGTCAGTGTCCAGGGCTTGAGCCCAGGAACCAGGATTAGCACACAAAAAAGTGCATTGTAGTGTATTTAAATTCTACTGAACAATTGTTTTGGAATACCTATTTCAACAATTTCTCATTTTAAGTGATGTAAAATAGGCTCAATATTCTAGTGGAGAAGTGATAACTGGTCAAGAACAAATAAACTGGGGAATATCCATGCTAGTAACATTTTAATCTAGGAAAATCCATAGGAAGTGCAAAGGATAAAAGGGATCAATATGTTTCACTAAGATATTTTAAAGGAATGTTCAAGCTTCATTGACTTCAATTCCCATTAAGAAATTCTTAAGTGAATTAATACTTCTTTGAGCAGATTGACACAAAATGGAGAACACTAGCTAATACTTTGTTACATCTTCCATCTACAAAACATACAACTTTGAGCAAAACAAAGTACCTCAAGTTTCCTTCTGTAACAGTCTGTGACCAACACTTTCTCAACTGCAGGTAAAAAAACAACACTTTAAGGCTACTATCAGTATATCCACAGGTGAGACATTTGAGAGATCATGTACAAGAATTGATAGTGTGAACAGGCTGAATAAACTAGTAAGAACAGAGATAGATACTTTCAGTTGTGACAATTATTCCTCTCCTCCACAAACCACAACCCCATGTCCCTTCTGAGAGCTAGGTTCTGTCTGATTCCTCAGGCAAGTTCATTTCCCCTCCTACTAGTTAGTGTTAAATTTCCAACAGCAGCTAGTGATTGGGATTGTTAGAGGAAAGTGTACACCTGAGCCTTGTGCTCTAGGAAGTAGATTCAATTTTTGCTTAAGGCAAGAAAGTTGAAAACATTTTGTCCTTCCTTTGCCTTTCTGCCTCTGCTCTGTATGGCTTGTCAAAGTTGACAAGGTATCCTCCTTCAAACATTGCTACGCTTCATTGCTTAACAGAAAGAGGAAAAAAACAGGACTATCACACACTACTGTAATATCTCATGTAGACCTGTTCCTACAAAGAAGGTCTTGTACAAACACGTGTGAACTAAAGGCAGGAGGGGTAAGAAATCTAACAAGGGAGGCACAGAACAGAGATACCTCGACATAAACAACACAGAAACCCAAAATACAAATGCCATATAAATGGAGTCAAAACAGGCCCACACTTCACAATTTCACTAAAAATGTTACCATGCTCATCTTCCTCCTGGGCAAAGTTTAATAAAGTCACATGGGTTACGAGCAGTGTTTCATAGTCATGGAAATAGAAATGCACAGTTCCTTGTTTTTCTTATTCGAGAGAACTACCCAACTTCTGTCAGAGCTTTGTGAGCCAGTTTCTGGCACCTGGAGGCACAAGTGCTTTGGCAGCACAAACTCTTGAACCCTGAACAAATCATCAGCCCCATACTGGAGGAATATGTGGAGGACAGACTCCTTCTTGGGTTCTGCATCCAGCTCGCAATTTCTACCTGCCATTGGTTCTGCAGTCTGAGATCCCTTCATGTTACACCTCCCAAGCTCCACTGAAGAGAAAACTTCCAGCAGCAAGGCAACGGGAAAGGAACTGGAATTTACAGGCTGAAAATACCCAAATGGGGTGGGGAGGCACATGTGCAGAAGGATCGTTGCCCTGCTTTTTAAAAAGAAAAAAAGAAAAACAAAACAAAACAAAAAACAAACTATGCACTTTCAAAGGATCTGTGCTGCAATACAGACTAAAATGTCCACAATGCACTGTGCCACCCTGGAGGAGGTGGGCTTCCACAAGTGCTAGACCCTAGTTCCCAGGACTGCATAGATGCATGGGGACCTTTTTCTCCCAAATGTGGGAACATAGGTGAGCTTTTTTTTCATGAAAAGCATTGTGTGCCTCCTGAAACATTGTTAGACCACTCAAAAAATGGAAATGTATTGGAAGCATGAGATAAGTTGGCTTTTTAATTTTTAGTTCTATTAATATAATTGAGGTTATGAGACTCTTGTGTGTTTATTTTTAACAGATAGTTTCTGTTGAATGTAAATTTTGTCTGTTCGTTACATTTTGTCATGGCCCTCTGGTCACTATAAAAAGATATTTGCAGCCACTAAACGGATTGTTGAATCATTTTCCATGCTCTAATATATACACAGCAATAAAGTAGCAGAATTGCGTGGTAGATATACTGCATAATCCTTGCACCAATTTAGATTTATAAAAAATCTAAACATTTCCCAGAAATGCCCAAATCCCATCTCTGAAACATTCAGGAGTTTTTGGCTATTTCCAAAATTTTCCCTTTTTAAATTTTTTTCTTTTCTTTTCGTTGTTGTTTGTGTAGCTTGAACTTGGGTTGTCAGTATGATCATTTCTTTAATAATTTTTTCAGCTAGGTAGTGAAAAGCATCCTGTGTGGGGTGGGAGGAGCGGTCTTACATCATGGTACATCACTACCATTGCTGTTCAAAGACATAGTGGTTTGGGGAGATCCGGGGGAATGTGGGTGGGTGTGCAAGATTGAAGTGAAGGGTAGGTCAATGTGAAGCTTGATGGCTTTCCATCTGTTTTGCATGCCGTACTTGGTTTGAATTCCTACCTCGTCTATAATCCTAGGAGTTCCTCTCAGTAACTCAGTTACCTCAAACTTGTCTGCCCAGATGTTACCCATTAGACTTTGGAATAAGTCTATTATCTCAGGTCCTGCATGTGGGAGCAGTCACGGGCCTCTTCTAGAAAGCAGGCTTGTGCCATGAGCTCTGGCATTTGCAACACAGTCAGGAATAGTCAGGCATCATTGGGACAATAGAGTTCCTTTACTTATAATGCAGCTTTGACAGAGAATTCCTAAATTCTTCATGACAAGTTCTCTCAAAATATATGTGTAAACCTAATCTATACAGGTACAGTGGTACACCTATAGTCCAGCAACTTGTAAGGCTGCAAGGATCATTCAAGCTCAGGAGATGAAGGCCATTCTGGGTAACATAGGAAGATTGAGTCTCAAAGCAACACAAGTGCAGCATTTCCCTACCAGAAGTTCCTGGTTTGATCCTCAGTACTAGAGAAAAAAACTAACCCAAACATAGCATTGTTTACTAATAATACATCACTTTTAATGCTGAGTGTACTATTTCCAATTTTCCTTTCTAATCATCAAATATGAATCTTCAATTTTATGAAACTGCTAGATGACAGTAGAGGAAGAACATGCTTAGTTTCTTAGCTCTGGGTAGAACCATGGGATTAGAAAACAATTTTCAGGCATTTCTAACCTCGTTCCAATGACATGGAGGATATGTTGCCAGTGCTCATTGATTTTGGTAAGCTTGTCATCATCTTGACAAGTCTCATATTGCTGTTGTCCTTATCAACTGCTATCCCATTTGCTTCAACTGGGACTTGATTGCACTGAGGAAGATACTTTCCTTAATACACTCCTGCAAGAGGAATTTAAAACAGGACGCTACATTATTCTGCCAATTACTTTTTTCTTTTTTTTCAATTCCAGCCCCCAAAATGCATTTCTTCTTTACCAAAAATATATGCATGCCTCTTTTTTTTGTAATTGAAAAATTCTAATCATACTATGACTTAAATCAATTTTACAGGAAGGGGCTAAAAACTCAAGCAAGACCATGTAAGCATATTTACGATGTGTTTTTTTAAATTTTTATTTATTTTTATTGTGAAAATACTGTACAGAGCGGTTACAATTACATGGGAAAGATAATGAATACATTTCTTATCAAGCAATGTAGCTTCCTCCTTTGTTTTCCCTTCCCAACCCTTCCCATCCTCCCCCACTCCCCCCACTCAATCTTCCCCTCCACCAAAGTTGTAAACTTGTTACTTTCTTAATGCAACAGCCTCTCTAATATCTCTACATTCTAACTTACTTGAGATCCTACAAATGGATGGAACTCAGTTGCATTAACTATATGAACAACAGTCTTGTTACTTACATCACATCTGGGTCCTAGTGACCACCTAAACGTAGCAAATTCATTGTAGTTTACCTCTGCCTTTGGTGGTAGCTAGAATCCTTCACATGTCTGAGACATCAAGATACTTCAGGATACACAATTCCCCTGCTCCTAACAGATTTTCCAAACCAGAGAAAGCAACTGCTCTCAATACATGCCCACCTACAAAGGGGTCACACTTTTCACCTCTTTGGACTCTTTTCTTTCCCTCAGATAGATGAAAAGTGGTTCTAAAAATTCCTCAGTTCTTACAGGAAACACCTATATAACGGATTTTCACCAGTGGGAATAGGGTTCTAACTATGTCCACCTGAGAATGCCTGCTGGCTCACTTTCTGAAATGTCACAACCTCTTCTTCAATGCTGGAGTCTGTTGTCTGTAGAACTGATTTCCATCTGGCACCAGGTATTTACATAGCTCCTTGTTTTCATCATTTAATTGAATCCATGTATTGAGTCTGTCTTCAATCTCTACTTTCTTGATAGTCATGTGCCTATAAAAATGTATTTGGCTGCTAAACATAGTCAACATACCATTCCCTCTTAAGAAAGGGCTGTGAATTTTATTTATTTTAGTCAGTATCATTAAGGATTTTAATATCTGTTTTTTTCTGTTATGAGCCTCAGGTTAGCATTCTCAAGGGTTGGTGATGTAACACCTGTAGAAGTGCAACAAAACTGACTTTTACTCATTGTAGATCTATTACTATCACGTTATATCAAACATGACAAATAAGAAAGTCTGAATATATTAAACACCACATAAATTTCTTCTGTTTTCATTCCTTTGGATATTGAGTTTTGAATGTTGATAACCTGCTAATTTAATTCTGACCCAACCCTTTCCCCTTTTCAAGTATTCAAAAACTTACATTGTTAAGACAAATTTTCCTCTCATTTGATTTATGTATAATCCTCATCATGCTGTATATCAAGTATTTGTAATACAATGCACCAAGAATAATAGAGCCATATACATGATAGAGTATTGAAAGAAAAGAATGAAAAACCTAAACCAATGTCCACCAATCACTTGATTCCACACTTCACATTGTACAGTATAGCTTTTGCATGGAAATCATAGAAATGTCAACCCAATCTAGTCTACTCTATACAGGGAGATGCAAAATATCCTAGGTGTCTTTACTTACAAGCAACTCTACGAAGCAGGCTTCAGCACAGAATCATTCTCCTCCTAAGTTTAAATGAGTTAGTCTAATAAATTTGAGAATAAATAATGCAAACAACCAAAGGAATTCTGAAATCCTAAAAATCTTGAAATACATTTAGTTAAAAAGGGGCTCCAGGAGGAAAGCAGCACTCTCACAGGTAGTCCCACTATGTGTCTCTGACCAAAAGAAGATCTAGGGGCACAGCCACACTTCACCTGAAGAGATCCACTCCAATCAAACCCTAATTATGTTGACTTTTCCTGCTACAAGAGGATGATCCTAGTAGGCAAATAAGGAAAGCAAAAAGAGATATAGTGAACCTACCCTTGAGGTGCTCCTGCACCACAGGGCTTGGTGTGCCAGGATTTCCCAGCTGCATGCAGCCAGCCACAAGGCTTCCCACTGCCTCTGCTGCAACAAGCATGGCCCCCGCTGCCCACACCAGCCCACCAAACCAAGACCCACCCAATCCTTCTTGTGGAAGGACTCACCATGCTGCAGAGGAAATCCTTAAGCTGCAGCAGATGCCACCCCCAACCAGGACCTGCAAACACCCACACCCAACTCCTTCCTGGCAGCCATAGCATAGCCATAGCATAGGTTGAGTGCACTACCAGCTACAGACCTTGTGAGTTACCCAATTGGGTCCAATCCCTGGAGGTGGCAATTCTCTGTGGGATCCCAAAGGCCTCTGACACAAGCCCCATTCCAAAATAGAGGGATGATATCAGAGCCCAAAATGGACATAAGCTCCATTCCCAAGCCTCCCAAGGCTAACTGAGAAAGCCTGGGAACACAGTTCCAGGCCTGCGATAGCAGTCTACAACCCTGAAACCCCCAAACTCCCTGCCACCAGTAGGCACACTCCCTCATCAAAAGGCCATATGTTCACAATCAAACCACAAGGAAAGTGGACTTTTGTAAGGCATACAAGGTTCTATCAGGAATCAGCTTTGAGGACTACGCAGAGACTCAAGCTCCCACAAACAACCCGAAAAACCCACTCTTTAGGATTTTTTCTTTGATTTTGTTTTGTGTGTTTGTTTTTATGTTTTATCATTTGCTGTTTGTTTTATTTCTATGTATTACTTTTATGTATTGTATTTTAGGATTTGCAATTTCACTTACATCTTAGATTTTTCATTAGTATTTTGTGTTTTCTTCCACTTTCCAATTTCTTAATTTGTATGTTTTCCTCTCACTCTCCCCTTTTTATTTCCTTCCACATTATATTACTACTCCATCAGAGCTACCCTGTCTAGTTCTATACAAAAAGTAAGGCCTCCTTCTATGTGTGCAAACAATAATTACAGGAGTTATCTTAGATTAAGTGACTTTACAATAATATCTGAATAAAACTTTTTCTAATGTTAGCAACTCTCCCAAATATACTTATATATAATTCTTTCCTTATCTTCATCTAGATCCCTAAGCTATTCTCTACATAACCTTTCTTTGAGTTATTTTGTTCCTTACGCTCGGAAACAAGGTCTCTATTCTCCAACTACTACAAATACATCTCCTCTAAGCTGTTTTTACCCCACTACTATCATTATACTCAATTTCTCTTCTGAACTTAACTTTATATGTCTCCAATCCTAGCCCTCCTCTTCTCAATGTTCTCCAGTCCATAGATCCCTGTTTATATCTGATTCAATTTACAATTGGTTCTTTTTTGGCCATAAAATTGGTTCTACTTGATTATTTTGAGTACAAGGGACCCATCTTGTTAACTCTAAGGGTCAGACTATTTAACAGCCCAACCCAGATTGTCTCAAAAGTTACAATTGTACATAGTCTCATCCTCTGAGCCACAACATCCCTCTCCAACCAAAGAAAAAGAGAACTAAATAGAAAAAACCCCACACATAGCTCTGATACCCTCAGATCTATACATCTACAAGACACCCAGTTGGCTCCAATCCTAAAAGACTGTTCTCTTGTCGACCAGTGTGGTTCTTGTCTCCAAATGGGTAGACCTAACTGCAGAAACACAAGAAATATGTCCAATCAACTAAACGCTACACCACCTTCAAATCAACAAGCTACAGAGCAGTCCCAGAACAACCTAGAGGATAATGCTCAAGGTAGTTTAAAAACATGGCTGGTTGGGCTGGGTAGGTGGCTCAGTGCTAGAGTGCTTGCCTTGCATGCATGAGGCCCTGGGATTGATTCCTCAGCACCACAAAAGAAAAAAAGAATAAAAAGCTGGAAGTGGTGCTGTGGCACAAGTGGTAGAGCATTAGTCTTTAGCTGAAGAGCTGAGGGATATTGCCCAGGCCCAGAGTTCAGGCCCCACTATCAGACCCCCCCCAAAAAAGCATGGCTAGTAAATATGCTGAATGAAAAATTGAACACCCTTGATAGGCTATAAGAGAACATGATGAGGTCGACCAGAAGCTAATAGATTACTTCATTGCATCCACAAATGAAAGGATAAAGGAACTCCAGCAGAGGGAAAAAGATTCTAATGAAAAGATAGAAACCCTGATAAAGGAGTGGAAAGAGAAGTCTGCAAGCCAACTCCAGGAGGTAAGGCAATCTATTCAAGAATTAAAAGAAAACCTTAATAAGAGCTGGCCACCATTAAGTAAGACCAGCAAGAAGGAGCTAAACAGTAAAGTAAAAAACCTTGAAAGCAGAATGGAGAAGGCAGAAGAAAGATTCTTGGAGGCCAAAGAGTTTAGATTCCATAGAGAAAGAGGACACAGATATTCATAACAAAACCAAGAATCATGACAGATCACTGCAGTAAATAGAGGATACACTCAGAAAGCCTAATTAGAGATTATTAGGTATACAAGTGGGCCCAGAGAAGGAAGCCAATGGACTAGGAAATATACTCAGCAGAATCCTAGCAGAGAACTTCCCAAATATATGATAGGACAGTCCCATCTAGATAGAAGTTTTTAGAACCACAACTAGACCAGACAAGAACAGGTCATCCCACTACCATATGATAATCTATACCAAATATATACCAACTAAGGAAGGAATTCTTACAGATACCAGTGAGAAGAGAATAATCACATATAAAGGTAACCCAATCAGAATTACCTCAGACTTCTCAGCAGACACCATAAATGCAAAGATGGCCTGGAAAGTGGTATGCCATGCCCTAAGACAAATAACTACCAACCAAGAATATTCTACATAAGTAAGCTCTCATGCACAGCAGAAGGACAATAAAAACCTTCCAGATCAAGGAAAATCTGAAGCAATATTTTGCTACAAAACCAGTTCTACAAAAAATCCTCAAAGACATTCAACACAAAGAAAACAAACAAAAACAGGTTATAGCCAATGAAGCAGTCCACAAACAGAAAACTATGTAATAACAACAAGAATAGACAAGGCACAGCTCCCCACCCCCAAATTATTAATGGACTTAACTCGCTAATTAAATGACATAGATTTTCCAGTTGGATCAAAAATCAAGAACCGTCTATCTGCTGTTTTCAAGAGACAGACCATGTCCATAAAAATAAACATATTCTGAAAGTGAAAGGCTGGAATAAAATCTACCAAGCAAACAGCCCCTATAAACATGACGGAATTGCAATTCTCATACCAGATGAAATAGACTTCAAATTAAAATCAATGCGAAGAGACAAAAAAGTCACTACATACTAATTAATAGATCTCTCCTTCAGGAGGATTTTACGATTCTAAATATCTACTCATCATATAACAGAGCACCTAAATTTATCCAAGAAATACTACTTTTCCTTAAATGACACATAGATCCAAAAAACAATTATTGTTGTGGACTTTAACACACCACGACCCCGCTAGATAGATCAACCCAGCAAAAACTCAACAGAAAAACCTCATCTTAACATCTGCATAAATCAATTAGACAATATTTACCAAATATTTTACCCCACAGCATCAGATTACACCTTCTTCTCAACAGCACATGGAACTTTCTGGGAAATAGACCACATTCTAGGCCACAAAGAAAATTTGTCCAATTTCAGAAACATTGAAATTATGCTCTGCATTCTTTCAGACTACAGGGAATAAAATTAGAATTCAACACCAGAAGCCACCAAAGGAAGTCCTTCCACACATGAAGGCTGAACAGTGCACTGTTGAACCACCTATGGGTCATGGAAGAGATTCAAAAGAAAATTCAAATGTTCATGATAGTTAACAAAAATCAACACACAAACTCTCAGCTCCTCCGGGAAACAGAATAGCAGTACTCAGAGGCAAGTTTCTAGCTCTGAGTTCCTACGTTAACAAATTGGAGAGATCTTAAACCAATTTAATGAGGCAATTAAAGCTCCTTGAAAAAGAGCAACAAGCTAAACCCCCAAACAGTAGATGGAAACAAAGAATTAAAATTTAATCAGAATTAAATGAATTAGAGTTCAAAATCACTCTATGAAAAGAATCAACAAGACAGAGATGGTTATTTGAAAAAATTACTAAAATTGAAAGACCCTTAGTAAATCTTACCAGGAAAAAATAGAACACACCCAAATAAATAAACTAAGAGATGAGAATAGAAACATCACTAGAGAAAAAACCATGAGTCAGAATATAATAAGGAGATACTTCTCAAATCTTTATGCTAATAAGTTCAAGAATCTGAAAAATATGGATGATTTTTAGCACTTATTAACATCCCCAAAATAAACCAAGATGACTTAAACAACTTAATAGACCCATATCAAGCATTGAAATAGAAACTACAATAAAAGTCCTCTCACCCAAGAAAAGCCCAGGACCAGATGTATTTACAGTGGAATTCTACAAAGCCTTCAAAGCTGACCTCACACCAATACTTCTGCAACTCTTCAATGAAGATGAAAACGAAGTGCACTACAAAACCTTTTTGCATGAATCCAGCATAACCCTCATTCACAAACCTGTCAGGGACTCATCAAAGAAAGAGAAGTATATACCCATTTCTCTGATATATATATATATATATATATATATATATATATATATATACACACACACACACACACACACATATATATATATATATATATATATATATGAATTCTATGCCTCCATCAGAAAAGATTATGTTGCCCCATTTGTTAGGAAATGAAAAGACTTGGAAAATATTATATTCCATATAAGATGATGTTAAGAGAACTGAACACAAGAAAGGGACACAAGTGTTTTCATATAAGATGATGTTAAGAGATCTGAACACAAGAAAGGGACACAAGTGTTTTTGTTGTATGTTCTTTCCCATGGTAAAACCCCTGTTTTCACTGGATCTGATTCCAGTGTCCTGCATCTTGTATATATATTTTGTCATTTGTGCTGGGGAAGGTATATAATAAAATACTTAAATAAGGATACAGGTAGTACAAGAAACTATGTTGAAAATGAACTTTACAATTTTAGGGTGGGGCGGGAGGAGTTGGGGAAGTGGTGAGGAAGGGATAGTAAAGGAAAATCAAAGGAGGATGTAACAATGCTCAATAGGAAATGTACTCATTACACTACTCATGTAACTATCTCCCCTCCATACCCTGTTTTTACATTTAAAAATATATAGGAAAAAATAGAATGGAAGAATCCTCTTCATTAAATAGTGCTAGCAAAATTGATTAAAAACTTCAAAAACTAAAGCTAGATCCTTACATAACACCTTGCAGCAGAAGCACCTCCAAATGAGTTAAAGACCTGGAAGCAAAAGCTCACAGCATAAAAACATTACAGGATGGAACATGAGAAACTCTAGGGTTCCTTGCCACAGGTTGAATTTTCTCATACAGACACAGAAACATAAGAAATCAAAGAAAGATTGTACAAATGGTATTTCATGAAACCACATATTTTCTTCATGTTAAAGGACATAGCCATCAAGATCAATATTAAGCCCACAAATTGGGTGAAGATCTTCAGTAGCCATACAACAGACAAGGGCTTCATATCTACTCCAGTGCTGACTACAGTTCGCATATTGTGCTGTGCCACTCTGCAGGAAGTGAGGTTGTTGCAAGGGTTCGACCAGTGTCAAACCCTAAGTTCCAGGAGTGTGTGTATGCATGGGGATATTGCTCTCCCAACTGCAGAAGCCGAGATTGCCAGAGCCTGCTGGCAATGAAAGTAATCCTGAATGAGGAGGTGACGATGCAGAAAAATAAAGACATAAGACAAAGGATGGGGTCAGGAGGTCTGCAGCTCAAGACTGCAGCACCGTTTATTTTTAACTTTCCCTATTATATACTATTAGAAGTCAAGAGGTAACATCAGGTTACCATACTGCAGAAAAACAAGGAAAATTTTAATAAAAACAGAGTGTAGTAAAAATAAGACAAGGTCAACTGGCAGAAAGTAAAACAAACTCTGAAGATATAGCAAAGCAATCCCAGGCACCTGGTGTTTTTCATGAAAGCCAGTTCCTTGTATGTGCCTTCAAGTGAGCAAAGAGGTCAACATGACCTTAGAGCTTTACTGTCAGCTCCCAACATCTCCCCTGTCTGTGTTTGAAGAAGCGAACCCACCTGTCTTAGTTTGGGTGGATCACCTTGTCTGCCTTACCCATCATGGGGAACTTCTTCAGAGAGAAGTTGAATGCCCTGTCTTAGGTTGGTCAGACTGGCACCCCCTTTTACCCATCTCTAGCTGCAGTTCCTCTTGGGGGAATTCACTTATTTGGAGCTTGATCTTATGTAGCTGGCTGGCTAAACTCATAAGAGAGTTTTGCAGTGCACGTATAATACAAGGAAGCCATAGAAAAACCATTAATAAAAATAGACCGGCGCCAAGGAATGTCATTAACAATCCTTTAACATTAGTCAGGGAAGGGATATAGCGTTGAAATTGTTCAAACAGCTCTTTAGCAATTTTAGCCACTTCAGAGTCCAGCGGTGGGGCTTGTTGTAATCTAGCTATTTGCCTGTGAAGTTGAAAAAGATCTAAAAACAAGTTATTATGGTGCCAAATATCATTGAGATATTCTACAACCTTTTTCCATGAGTGATTTGATTCATTATATATATGAGGGGTCACACAAATAAAATCAAACCTGGCATGACAGCGCACTCACTGTAAAGTTTGCAGAGCGCGAACTTGTTCTCCTAAAGATAATACTGACTCATATAATGCTTCTAGTTTTTGTTCTACCTTGTCATCAATCTGACCTTGAAAGTAGAGAGCTTGTGTAGTATTATGAGCAAGCTGATTAAGATAATGGGCAATTTGTACATTTCGAGTTAGTGCCTCAGCGGCAGCTAACGAAATAAAGGCCAGAACACCAGCTATAAGTAGCCCAACAAATCTACGAGAGCACATTAGTTCTTTCAAATGTTTCAACACCTGAATACAAGAATCTTCACACCAAGTTTCAGAACTATTTACAGGTACAGGAAGCACAACAAAAGGTGGTTGTCTAACAATAATTATGGATTCAGTTATGCTGCTATACAAGCAATTAGTAAAAGAACATTTAGAACAGGTAACATTAAAATAATTAGCTCCTATAGAAATATTAAATGGTCCATACATAATGACATGGGGTGAGGATACACAACTCATAATATTTTTTAAAAGGGATTAATTGGGCCAGGTTATATTATTGAGTGCAGCCACCATCATCCAAACATGATGTTGAGGATGCCCATTCATCCACCACAATCCAGGTTTGAACTGATTAGTAAGATTAGCTCCAGACCAATCCATTAATTGAGAATTAGTTCCAGAAATATTGGTAACAACTGGCTGCACATGCCTGCACCTTATTGAATGAGGCTTTCCTGTAGAATCTACTATTTGTGAAGAATTAATGCAACGGGGTATCCTATAGGATAGAGTAGAATTTGCATAAACTAGGTGCCCAGTTGTCAAAGATGTCATCTGTATATTGAACATTTGATTTGTGTCTGTGATCCAAATTTTATGAGTTATGGATCGCATAAAAATACAGTCTGGAATGGAGCTTTAAAAATTGGTGGTAAAGCATAAAGGAGTTCCAATACCTGAAACTGAGAAATCTCACATCTTGGTCTAATGGATGAAAGAATTGGGGGCTGTACCATATGTTGATCCATTTACATTTATGAGTACTTCAACTCTCTCCCAGGTGGCTGGGTGCACAATCGGGGAATCCGGCATGTAAGCCGGACACATTGGTGTCAGCGTTTGTGTCATTTGAGTGAGCCTCCACAATCCTAACACAACGCTCAGGCAACCAGCGGGCATCATTTTCTTCCTGCAAGAAAACACAAACATGTCCTTGACCCCATGTTAAAACCTGATCAGGTCCATGCCAAGCACCTGTTAAAGGATCCTTCCACTTAACTTGAGCCAAAGCTCTTTGCTCTCTTTTTTCCCAAAACGGCTGTGCTGTGGAAAGGCCATTAACAATTTAGTTTAAAAAATTTAGTACAAAGCATAAGAAAGAATATTAACAAGAGAGGAGGGGTATAAATCCCTACCTTTTAATTTAAAATTTTGGTGTTTGAGCAAACCATTAGCTCGTTCAACAATTCCTTGACCTTGAGGATTATAGGGAATATCTGTAGTGTGAATAATCTGATAAGATTTACAAAAATTTTGAAAAGCTTGTCCGACATATCCTGGACCATTGTCAGTTTTAATATATTTAGAAAGTCCCATAGTGACAAAGCAATGCAGAGAGTGGAAAATACAATGTTTGCTAGTCTCCCCAGCAAGGGCAGTAGCCATAATAAAATTAGAATAAGTATCTATAGTAACATGGACAATGTGAAGCCGTCCAAAGGATGAAATATGAGTAATATCCATTTACCACATGTGATTGGCAACTAAATCTCGAAGGTTAATTCCAATGGAGGGCTCTGGTAAGAAAGTAGTACAACTAGGGCAGGTCTTCACAATTTGACGAGCCGCCTCAAGAGTGATTTGGAATTGTCCGCATAAAGCACGACTGTTTTGATGATGGGTGGCATGTGATTGTTTTGCCAAATCAATTTGAGTAAGAAAAACCTGAGTAGCCTTGTCCGTAATAGCATTGCCCTTACTTAATGGACCAGGAAGCTTAGTATGGGCACGTATAAATCCAAAATAACGTGGACAAGTGCGAGAGTGAAGAAGAAGCTGTATTTAGCGAAAAAGAGTTTAAATACTGGAATTTGCCATTCTGAGAAAGGGGACAGTCTCAATAACCTGAAGGGCTCAAATAACATAATGAGTATGTGAATATAAATTGAAAGCACTAGTAGCCAGAAGTGTAAGGGCCTATAAAACTGTTTGAAGCTCAACTTCCTGGGCTGAAGAAAGACCAGTATCCCAGGATGAAGTATTCCCATCAATAGTAAGAGAAGCCATTCCATTAGAAGATCCATCTGTAAACACCAGGGCAGCCATAGAAAGAGGTGATAAAGATACCACCCGAGGATATATGAAAGTGTAAGAAGAGGCAAAATGAAGCAATTTGTTAGAGGGATGGCCATAGGGGAGGGCAAACCTGGTTGTAACCGCCCCATAAGTTCCATAGTAGCATTTACTCACCAGAGATCCTGAAGAAGTCTCCATTTTCCAGATTTTTTTGATAACAAAAATAGATGAATTCCATGGGGAAGTAGAAAGATTTATGTGGCCCAATTCCAGCTGTGCCTGCACTAGCTGGTGGGAAAGAATAATCTTTTCAATTGATAGGGGCCACTGATCCACCCACACGGGAGTTTTTGATAACCATTTAATAGGATCGGTGTGAGGGGCAGGATGAGCAGCAGCCCCCGCTAAAAAATATTCTAAACCTTGTCTATGGGGTCGAGGCTGTAGCTGAATGTGTTCTCGAATGCCTTGCTGACCAATCCCCAATCCCCCTGAAGGTAGTAGTCCTTGATTTAAAAGTTGTCGAGTGACTACATTATTTGGGCTAAGCAAATAAACCCCCATTTTTTCCATAATATCTCTCCCCCACAAAGTAGTGGGCAAGTGATCCAGCACATAAGACTGAAAAGTTCCAGAATGGCCCTTATCATCTTTCCAATTGAGAATAGCACTGCTTTGCTGTGGATCTGTAGCATGGCCAATTCCTTGTAAGGATGTAAGAGGCAGTAAGGGGCCAGTGAGAAGACCAATATTTTTTTGCTATTACAGATACATCTGCTCCAGTATCCAATATGCCTCGAAAAGGCTTTTGTTGAATATAATTTATAAGTTCAAGCCTTCCTTGTTTGCTATTTTCTATCCAGAATACAACCGAGGACCCCAAACGTTTTGCGCCTGTGGGGGCAGAAGTAACAGAATTTCCAACAGAGATCAAAGGAACTAGGACCAGCTGAGCAATTCTTTGCCCAGCAGAAATAGATATAACTCAGTAGGCACTGAGGCCATGATTTTTATCTCTCCAGTATAGTTTTGATCTATCACTCCTGGAGTAATATATAGGCCTCTCAATGCCAAGCTACTGCGGCCTAATAATAGACTAACAGATCTTTCTGGAAGGGGGCCAATTGTGCCCGCAGGGAGAGCTTGAACTCCCACTTCAGGAGTCAATACTGTGTAGGTGGAGGAACAGAGGTCCAATCCTGCACTTCCTGGGGTTGCTGTGAGGAGACTGAAAACCGTTTGTTGTTGTTGTTGATGGTTGCTAGTGGGTAAGCTTGAAGCCGTGCAAAGGACAGGGCTGCCCCATTATTTGTTGAGGGGCCAGGGGCTGGCCCCTTTGCCAGTTTTCCTAAATAAGATGGCAGCACTATCAAAAGTAGATCTACAATCTCTGGCCCAATGTTTTCCCTTTTTACATTGGGGGCATTTCCCTAGTATAATTCCCTTTTTCTGATTAGGATATTGAGTTATTAGATGGCCTATTTGGCCACAAGAAAAACTGCTGCTAGTAGGTCCAGCAACTCCGGGACGTTTTCCTCCTTTTTTTGTCTCCTCAGGAAGTGCGGAGGAATTCAGTTATGGTTTGTCCCTGAAGTGCAGCAGCCAGTGTGAGGCCCTGCATATATGATGGGCCAATGTTGGCACAGAGCCAAATATAATCAGTTATTCCTCCTTTTTTCTAAATGGTCTAATGGCTGCTTGGCAAGCTGTATTAGCATTTTCATATGCCAATTGTTGTAGAAGAACCATACCGGCATCCCCATCTTCGATCAGATGGCCTGTTGCCTCTAGTAACTAAGAGACAAAATCTTGATAAAGTTCATCTGGTCCCTGTCTAATTTTAGAAAGATCCTCATTCTTACTAAAGTTAGGAAGCCTTTTTCAGGCAAGCCTAGCAGCGGCATTAACCTGAACATATGTGTCCAAAGGGTAATTTAACTGGGTATGGGTGTTATTATAAGCACCTTCCCCAGCAAGCTCTGCAAATGTAGTAGGTATATTATTAGCCCTATTAACCTCTGCTGTGGCCTAACACTGTTCCACAAATTCAGACTTCCACAACAAGTAATCTCCTCCACTAAGACAAGCTCTAGCTAATTGTTTCCAATCATTGGGCATAAAGCATCAGTGAACAATGTTTCCCAAATTACCTGAGTAAATGGAGCTGTAGGTCCATATTGAGCGCAAGCATTTTTCAAGTCTCTTATTTGTTTAAATTGAATGGGCTGGTGAGTTCTTTGTTGGTTTTGGTCCTCCATTACAGGAAATAAATGAAAACCAGAAATATCCTCCCCTCTTTGAGCATCCTGTGCTAGTGAGAGCTGCAAGGCACTAAGCGTGGGAGGTCCCAAGAGAGAATTCATAATTAGAAGGACTAGATAACTTCAAAGGCCTGGGCCGAGTAGGCTGAGCAGACTGAGTAGACTGTGCCGGGGGAATAACAGGCAGAGCGGGTGGCGGAAAGAAATCTGAATCCCCTAGAGCTGTTAAGGAGGGCTCACAAACATTCACCCTTAATGAGGGTCGTTGCTTTGTTTGAATCTGTGACAATTTATTTATAACTGAATTCAACATTTCCTCAACATGGAGCACTCTATCCTCAGTAGGACCATCATATATTTTTTCCTCAGCATCTGAGTCATCTGACTTTTCTTGAGCATCCAAGCCATCTGACTTTTCCTCATTGTCTGACCCAATAGATTCAACTTTTATTAATTTATTTGATTTTTCTTGGGCAGCAGTATGTGCTCCTGGAGCAGGGTGAGACTCCTTACCCTGTTCAACTTCCCCAATCAACTGATTAAATTTCATTTGTTCATGCCTGGGGTCCAGACAGTCTCAAACAAAATTCCAAAGAGTAAAAGCATCCACTGGGGTTTTTTTTCAGGGTCACTTGCTTCATAATGTTCCTGAATCCTTTTTCCTATTTTTTGCCAACTTTCTAAACTAATGTTCCTTCCTCTGGGAACCAGCGGCATACTTCCTTGACAAAGTGAAAGAAACTTTATAACTGACTCTGTCCAACTTTCACTCCTCAAGTTTGAAGCATGCCCTTAAGAGCCTGCACATATAACATATGGCTGTTACCTTGCCCCATAATTTCTTACTCCCGACTATACTCTCACCTGCTCTCTTTTTCCGGACACGTCCTCTTACCTTAGCGGGTCCTCTGCTGTGATCCCAGGTTTTCAGGTCCCTGTTCAGTCACCACTTGCCGGAGCCTGCCGGCAACTAAAGGGAATCATGAATTAGGGGGCGAGGATGCAGAAAAATATAGACATAAGACAAAGGATGGGGTTGGGAGGTCTGCAGCTCAAGACTGCAGCACCGTTTATTTTTAACTTTCCTTATTATATACTATTAGAAGTCAAGAGGTAACATAAGGTTACCATACTGCAGAAAAACAAGGAAAATTTTAATAAAAACAGAGTGCAGTAAAAGTAAGACAAGGTCAACTGGTAGAAATTAAAACAAACTCTACAGACATAGCAAAGCAATCCCGGGCACCTGGTGTTTTTCATGAAAGTCATTTCCTTGTATGTGCCTTCAAGTGAGCACAAGGGTCAAGATGACCTTGGAGCTTTACTGTCAGTTCCCTACAGAATTGTTTACCTTGTCTTTATTCCTGGAACCAGAAATGTGTTCTAATGTATTAGGAAAACTTTGTATTTGTAATTACCAAGTTACTATGGAGGAAAACACTTATCTCATTGTATAAATTATGCAGAACTTTCCAAACACATTCGGTTAGACAAAAGCATACATGTAGAAGAATGAAATTCCAGCCTTGGGGTTCTCTTGACTCATGGATAATAAATTGATGGAATATATCCTTACAGAAGCTGGTGTCATTTGATGATGGGGCTGTGTAATTCAGTTGGGAGGAGTGGCAGGAATTGGATATTTCTTAGAGGACCCTGTATAAAGATGTGATGCTGGAAACCCATTGCATCCTGCTATCCTATTTTTTGTTTTGTTTTGTTGTTTTTGGGTCCAGTCGTGGGGCATGAATTCTGAGCCTGGGCGCTGTCCTCAGCTCTTCAGCTCAAGGCTAGCGCTCTACGAATTGAGCCACAGCACCACTTCTGGCTTTTTTCTTTTTGCTTATGTGGTGCTGAGGAATCGAACCCAGGGCCTCAGGCATGCAAGGCAAGTGTTCTATCACTGAGCCACCTTCCCAGCCCCACATCCTGCTATCCTTAGGTGAGCCAAAAATATCACATTAACTTGAAACATCAAATGATTTTTTTCTCTTTTTTATTGTGAAAATACTGTACAGAGGGGTTACAATTACATGGGCAAGATAATGAGTACATTTCTTATCAAGCATTGTAGCCTCCTCTTTTGTTTACCCTTCCCATCCCTTCCCATCCTCCCATCCCCCACCAAGACTCCCCCTCCAAGTTGTAAAGTTCGTTTTTGACATGACAACTTATACTTCTCATTGTTGCAACAGATCCACCTGTATCCTTATTTAAACGACTTGTTTTTCCCCTTCACCTCCACAAATTATACCGACATCTAATACAGTGAAAGCAGTGG
Organism: Dipodomys ordii; assembly: GCF_000151885.1. Lineage (NCBI taxonomy): Eukaryota > Metazoa > Chordata > Mammalia > Rodentia > Heteromyidae > Dipodomys > Dipodomys ordii. Next base: position 334,370 of record NW_012284233.1, read on the forward strand.
TTATAATGTTGGGGAGGGACATACAAAGCAACAAAGAAACAATCTTATAATTGCGTTAGAAACAATCGCATGAAAGAAAAAAATACATATCTAAGGGTTCATTTTCCTAACATCACCTTATCTGACCTTTTCTACTTGACTCATACATATACTAGATATTGCAAATAAGGGAAATCAGGGGACCTATGTTTGTTTGGGGTTGGCTTACTTCACTTAATCTAATTTTTCCAAGTCTTTCCATTTCCTAACAAATGGGGCAATGTCATATTTTTCTGATGGAGGCATAGAATTCCATTGTGTATATATACCACATTTTCTTGATTCATTCATCTACTGAGGGGCATCTGGGTTGGTTCCATATCTTAACTATAGTAAATAATGCTGCAATAAATATAGTTGTGCTGGTAGCTTTAGTGTGGTCTTGTTTGTGATCATTTGGGTAAATGCCCAAAAGTGGGATTGCTGGGTCATAGGGGAGCTCTATGTGGAGTCTTTTGAGGAACCTCCATACTACTTTCCAAAGTGGTTGAACAAGTTAACACTTCCACCAACAATGTAGTATGGTTCCCTTCTGTCCACATCACCTCCAGCATCCATTGTTATTATAGTTTTTGATTATAGCCATTTTAACTGGGGTGAGATGCTATCTCAATATTGTTTTGATTTGTGTTTCTTTTATGGATAGAGAGGTAGAGCATTTCTTCATGTGTCTATTGGCCATCTTTCTTTCCTCTTCAGAGAAGTTTCTCTTTTTGTCTTTAGCCAACTTATTTATTGGGCAGTTGTTTCTTTGAGGATTTGTTGGGGATTAAATTTTTTGAGTTCCAGGTATATTTTAGATATGAGACCCTTGCCTGTTTTAAGGCTAGTGAAGATCTTCTCCCAATCCGTTTGTTTTTATTTCCTTTTTCAGTTTTTTAATGTTTTCATCATAGATGTGCTTCACTTGTTTGGTTACGTTAATTCTTAGGCACTTTATTTTTTGTGGGGCTGTTATGAATGAAATTCCTTCCTGATTTCAACCATGCTTTTCTCATTGTTGGCATACAGAAAAATCATTGATTTTTGAGGGTTAGTTTTATACCCTGCTACTCTGCCAAAGTTCTGAATTAGCTTGAGTAATTTGGGAGTGGAATCCTTGGGATTCTTTAAATAAAAGATCATATCATCTGTAAAGAGGGAGAGTTTTACTTCATCTTTCCCTATTTGGATCCCATTTATGTTTGCATCTTGTTTTATTGCTGTAGCTCGGTAATCTAATACTAAATTTAAGAGCAGTGGAGAGGGTGGACATCCTTGTTTTATTCCTGAGTTTAGAGAACATGGTGTTAGTTTTTCATCACTGACTATAATGCTGGCTGTAGGTTTGTCATATACAGCCTTTATTGTATTGAGGAATGTTCCCTGAAGTCCTAGATTTTTCTAGAGCCTTCATCACAAAGTGGTGTTGGATCTTGCCAAATGCCTTTTCTGCATCTATTGAGATAACCATGTGGTTCTTAGCCTTGCTTTTGTTGATGTGATGAATTATATTAATTGATTCACGTATATTGAACAGGCTTTGCATCCCTGAAATGAATCCTTTTTGATTGTAGTTTATGATTTTTTGGATGAGTTTTTGAAGTTGATTGGCCAAATTTTGTTGAATATGCAACCATGTTTATCAAAGAAATGGATCTATAGTTCTCTTTATTTGATGAGTCCCTGCCTGGTTTTGGGATGAGGGTTAAGATGACTTCATAGAAAGAGTTTGGTAGTGAATTTATTCTTTCAATTTCAATGAAGAGTTAAAGGAGTATTGGTGTGAGTTTTGAAGGCCTTGTAGAATTCCAGTATAAATCCTTCTAGTCTGGGTTTTTCTTAAATGGGAGGTCTCTTATTGCTTCTTCTATTTCAGTGCTTGATATGGGCCTGTCGTGTTGGTTTAGTTTTGGCATGTTGATATTTGCCAGGAAATCGTCTAATCTTCCAAGTTCATAAAAGTTAAAAACAATCTAAGCTAACCAGGAATGAAATAATTGTGGATAACTACAAATATATGTATATTCTCATAGAAAAGGACATATTTAGAATATAATAAACAGAAATTCTGAAGACGCCCAAAATAAATATCAAAATGTAGGTTTAACAGAAAAGTGGACCAAACTGAGAATAAGATTAGAACATCAGAATAAAGGTGAAAATTATTTGGGTGAAAATATATTGAATAAAAGGAGAACTATTAAAGACATGTTGATAAACTTAAAGTTTCTGAATACAGTTGTTTCTCAGATTTCAATAGGGACTTAAAATAAACATCTATGTCAAAAATATTGTCATTGTGTGTCCCGAGGTTCCTTGGCTTATTATGATGTTATCTGAAGATAAAGCAATCATCAAAATCAAGAACTATAAATTGAAATATTGGAATTCATTGATTATTATTCTGCATACTAGGAATCCTAGAAGAAATGGAAAAGAATTGATATGAAGCAACGTTTGAATACACAAAATTTAATCATGGTCCCAAATCCATTCATATATTAGTCATGTAATCATGTTATAAACACAGAGTACAATTAAGACCAAATGAAAACAAAAGAAAAATTACTACTTCTATGGGTTTACTAATTAAAATGCTTTAAAGTAAACATATGGGAAAGAAAGCAAGTCATGTTCCCTTTAAAGACCAAATGATGTGCTAATTGTCCAGGTTAGAGCTTGAACATATGCTTTCTCAGAAATTTCTTGTGGATATGAATCACATTGTGATTGTGTTTAGAGTGGGGATTAATGACATACAAAAGCACTAGAGAGAAGTGGCTTATGCACATTCTTTTATCCCCCATACTGTGATTATGTGCACAATTGATGTTTGTCCCCTTCAAGGACACGGTCTTATAGGTTCAATTTGAAAACAGAGAGAAGGGGGGAGAAGAGAGAAAGAGAGAGAGGGAGAGGAGGGGAGAGAGAGACTCTCATCTGACACTAAAATGGCCAGCAACATGCTTTTGCTAGTCATCACTTCTAGATCCGTGAGGATTAAATTTCTATTCCTCATAAATTGTGTAGCCTCATATAACTTTGCATAGTAGCATAACCAGGCAAAATATTCAACAAACCATTAGGAACTATGACTAGAAGAAATAGTCTTTACTGAAAGCTACTAAAACCTAGGATTCTATTCGAAAGAGAAGCAAACCATACAAATGAAGATACAATAAAAAGTTCAGATGAAAACTGAGAAAATTTGTCAGTAGAAACATTACTCTAAAAGAAGCAATAACATCAACTTCCTACCAAACAATTCAAAAGGAAATCATAAGTCGAGTTATAAAAAAGTAACTTTATTGCCCATAGTCTCTGAATACATTCAACTATGGCACAGCCTTATCATATCTCTAGGAGTTCACAGTTCAAAACAACTTCTCAGTTGTATTGCACTAAGTCTAATCAATAAAAGTTTTCTATCCACTCATTTCCCCAATAAAATATATTTTTATTATTTTTACTTGGATCTTGAACATTTTAAAACTTAAGTAGGGTGCATGTTATAACTAAATAAGTACATATTGTTTTGTTAAGATTAATTTATAGTCTAATATTCTTTGTTGAGAGCTGATCACAGGCTTTTTTAATTTTTCTAAAACTTAGTTAAACTTTAATATTAATTCAACCTAAAATAGCATGACTACTTATTGTAGAGTAAATGCGGTGATTTATCAGCCATGAATTATGATGTACACTAGAACTTGTTGCTAAGTAACAAATACTTATTATCAAGAGCATGATATTACATCAATGGAACACAGACAGAGCCAGGAAATGGTCTTGGAAGGAAGAGACCATTCTATCACAAGACTCCCAGTATAGACTACAGGAAAATTAATGGTTCAGGTTTTCTGCCATTAAGGCATCCCTATCTTCTGGAAAACATGCATTTCAATTTTATCTACTCTAAATCTCCATTGCACTTTAAAAGATTAATATCAGATCTAAAGCAAAGCACTTTAGAAAGAAAATATTCCTTTTGCAGGTGCATCCTGTTAAGTTGCTAACATTTAGATACATTTTCACAGTGCTCAGAAAACTTCCTGGGAAAATGAAGCCTGTAATTGTGGTAGTCACCTGAAGACATGCTTTGAATAATCTTCAGAGCCGTGGCCAGTTTTGTTGTAGATTACTTATGATAACCAGTTCTAAGATATATACACGGTCAAATATCTACTGATATAAATAAGCAAGACTTATCTGAATCTCTTTTTCATGGAAGCCATTTTATGGTAGTAAGCTCAAATATACTTAAAATTACTTTAATCTTATTACTGTCTATGAAAATGTACGACTTTTATCTAAATAAATGATAAGCTAGGCTCAATCCTCTAATATTAGCCATTTGGAGGGCAAAGGCTGGGAGATTACACTTCAAGAGCTTCAGAAAAAAATTAGCTCACAAGAATCCATCTGAACCAATGTCTGAGTGTGGTGGTCTTGCCCATTATCCTGGAGGGAAATGTACAAAGGCTGGGCACAGTACTTGCATGCCTATTGTTTCTAGTTCCATGGAGAGGCACAAGCAGGATGTTGACAAAGCAAGTAGAACTGAGCATGAATTGAAGCCCTACCTTGAAAAATAGCCAAAATGTAAAAGTGTCTGAAGTGCCTTCCTAGCAAGGAAAAAGCTGTGCACTTAAATGTAAACTCACCTGAGCAGGGAGGGGAGATCAAAGTTATGTGTCCTGTAATACACCCTCAACATTGTTTTCACCCTAATGGCTTCTAATTCATCTTCTCAATTGATTGTTTCCTTAATGTGAAATATTGTGTGTCTCAAGGCACAGACAGGGGTTTTATTTTTGTTGTGTGTTTTGTACCATAAGTAGGGCATGAAATCAGAGCCTGGTTTTCTAACACCTTAGCCACACTTCCTCTTCCAACTTTTGCTGGGTAGTTGGAGAGAAAATTGTCAGGACTTTCTTGTTCCTGCCGGATTTCAGCGCTAATCTTCAGATTCATTATCCTGAGTATCTAGAATTTCAGGTGTGAGCCACTAGCACCAGCCAAGGCACAGTTGTTTTTTTTTTTTTGATTGGGTTTATTGGTTGTACTCAGGGCTTGGGTGACATTCTTGATCAAGGCTTGAGCCACAGTGCTACTTCTGTTTTTGAGTGGTTAATTGGAGATAAGTAAGAGTTTCATGGGGACTTTTTTGCCCAGGCTGGCTTCTAACTATGATCCTCAGATTTCAACCTCCTGAACAGCTAAGATTGTAAGCATGAGCCACTGTGTCTGACTAAAGGCACACTTTTTGAACATAAAGGATAACAACATTCCTGCCACAAATGCGACTATTATTATTATTATTAATGTGGAAATAGTAGAAATTTTCCTTAGAAATGTTAACAAAACTAAGTAATATTATTAGTTATACTTAACATGATATTACAATTATTAGCCAGTGGAAAAAATGCCAGAACATGTCATAAAACATATCAAGATGGAAAAGAAACTCAAATATGACTTACCACAACTTGTCAAATTAACACTAGGCAAACTGTCAGCTTAATCTCTGAATATTTATTAGAGAAAATGGTAGCCCCAATAATAGTGTTTGCTATATGTTTGTCACAAAAGAAACATACAAACCAAAAAGTTCAGAGACATAAATTTTAAAATATAATTCATGATCATAAAGAATTAAAATATCAATAAAAATGTAGTACATGCAATATATTTTTACAGAAAATATAAAATATTAAAAAGCGATGAAGGAATTCCTACTTAAATTTTATGATAAATTATGCACATGATGAATAGGGCCAATAATATATCGGTATAAATTGTGTCCAAATTTATAGGTAAAATTATTATTGTTTGAACTAGCCTATTAAAGGGTTCCATGGGCATACCTATCAATAGTAATATTTATGATCAATAGTAATATTTATCTAATAGAGGAAATGAAGTAATACATTTTGGGGGGGGGTCCGGTCATGGGGCCTGAACTCTGGGCCTGGGCGCTGTCCCTCAGCTCTTCAGCTCAAGGCTAATGCTCTACCACTTGAGCCACAGCACCACTTCTGGCTTTTTTCTTTTTGCTTATGTGGTGCTGAGGAAGTGAAACTAGGGCCTCAGGCATGCAAGGCAAGCACTCTACCATTGAGGCACCTTCCCAGCCACCAGTACTGAAATATTCTTGACTAAGAAATGAAGACAGAATCAGCCCCAGGGCTTCACACCTGTAATCCTAGCTAATCAGGCGTCAGATTTGAGGATCAAAGCAGCCCTGGCAGAAAACTCTCACAGACTTCTGTCTCTAAATAACCAGAAAAAAAATAAACATAAGCTGAAGTATATCATCACAAAGATATTTGATTTATTTATTACAAATCATGATAAATTTCCTGATAAGAAACATGGTAGTTTTTTAGTAGGGAATAGTTTACCAGATTGAGATAATTCAGAGGCTAGAAATAATTCTTGAGTGTTCAGACTTCAGTACCTTTGCAGATCTCTCTGGAAAAATAAATTATTACTATAAAGATAGAAGAATAATCAATCATTTTGTGTAAGCAAAAGGAAAAGAGAATAAAATGACCCTTCATCTGAAATGCAGACATTAATTCATAAGAAATTGAATAGAAGCCAGGTACTGGTGGCTCAAGCCTGTAATACTAGATACTCAGGAAGCTGAGATCTGAGGATTGTGGTTCAAAGCCAGTGTGGGCAGGAAAGTCGTGAGACTCTTATCTCCAATAAAAACTACTAGAAAACAGTAAGTGGTGCTGTGGCTCAAGTGGTAGAATGTTCGCCTTGAGCTGAAGGGTGCAGGGACAGCACCCAAGCCCAGAGTTCAAGCCGCAAAACCGACCAAAAAAAAAAGAAATTGAATACATAAATGAGTTTTATAAAAAGAAAATCCCAGTTATCATAAAATTCTCTTGGTATTCATTCTAGAGCCTTGTATGATTCAGATAGTACACATCAACATCAGTTTTGTTCCATACAGGTAACATAATGTTGCTTGTGGAAAGATATAGGGATGCTACTCATCACATGACTGATGTGTGTAATTCTAAAATAATGTCGAGACTGAAAACAGAGGCCTGAATGGTTAGACAAACCTGATAGGCTCTCATCTCCAATTCACCCACAAAATATAGAGGTGGAAGCATAGAGTGATGATGAGAACACCAGCTGTGAGCAATAGTCCAAGGCTCTGAGTTCAAGCCTCAATACTAGCACAAATAAAGGGGAAAAAGTATAGGTGTTGGTATCTTAAGAGATGAGTAAGCTGACAAAGGAAACTTACAAACATATATCACTAATAAAGGATTAAGGGATTAGTCCCTAAAGTGTGTATTTTATGTATATAGTGTCTATAAGCATGAAATATACAGACAAAGCCACTGAAAGGCATAATATATAAATATTTTATAAAAGGAGACCTAAGATGCTGAAACATCTCTGGGAAACTCCAGAACTTGGCCATATGCATGAGTATGAAATTTCAGGATTTGGTGTGACACCCCTTTGTAAACAGTAGGTGGCCCATAATGAACATTTATCAAAATGAAATATTTATCAAAATGAATATTTATCAAAATTCCTACCTAACTTTGAAGGCTGTTTTTAAGGTTACCTTTCAGGAGACTATTTAGAACTCCGAAAATGGTATAATGATGACTAAGCAAAGAGCTGTTCTTTAAGCAAAGAGGCTTACTTCTTCTTTCCCTTTGTTTAATTATGTATATATAAATTTAACCATTTGTTGAACTACACCTTTTGCTAGTTTCAGTATATACATACACCTATTTTACTCCTGTATATCTGTCTTTCATCAGTATAACTGGTAGTTCCCCAATTGCATACATATATAGGAAAAGAGAAAGATTCTTACTCTGCCACATCTCATAAACTTAATATTACCTCATTTTCTGCTGTGCCTAATACTTGGAAAGTATCTGTTCATTATGCAATTACCATTCCACTTAAAAGAAATGTATCTTCTACTCACTTGCTTGCAACTATTTCTTCAAATTGGAGCTCAGTTCATTTCAGTTGATACACAATTATGCTTCTTCATTTCTTAATGGATAGTTATTCTTCGGAAAGAGAAAGCATGGGATGTGCTTCATTTCTCTAGCTGTCTTATTAAATTTCATGCTTTGGTATTCTTTCCAGTGTGGACTTCATCACCCATATTTGGGAGCATATATATAGTTTGTATGTACATCTTCATTTAGCATGTGTTCTGGGTCTCATCCATGAAGATAAGGATGTTTACAGTTGGCTAAAGCAATGTCCTTGTTTTGAGAAAAACCATTGTGTAATCTTTTCTCAATATATACAGCAAATGGAATACTTTTTTCTGAGTAAATATAGCAATGTGTTACACTTTGTGATATTTGAGATTAAATGATGAACAATTCTCCCTTTGGAAAAAGAGATTTGTCGAAGCAGATGTTATTGAAACAGACTTTGAAATATCTGTAGGCTTTAACAGGAGACTAGAATCAATTTGTCTCTCTCAACAGTGCCTGCTCTAAGACTAACACTTTAGGCATATGAGAGACTCAGTGCTGCTCAGTTTCTGTCTTCTGATCAGTAGATTATTTCATGTTTCATTTTATCTGGAAAATAAATGATTCCAAAACCATTTTATTAATACTTTGGGGGTTTTGGTGACTGTACTAGGGCTTTAGATTAGGTTCTGGATACTGTCCCTTAGCTTTTTCACTCAAATCTAGTGCTCTACCGCTTGAGCCATAGCTCTATTTCTGTCCTTCGCTGCTTGATTGAGAAATTCCAGTAAAGTCTCCATGAGACTCTTATCTCAAGTTAAACACTCAGAAACTGCGGGTGGAGCTAGGAATCAACTTAATAAAATCCTAGCCTTGAGTAAAAAAATTGAGTTCAAAGCACACAACCTGCAAAGTTAAGCCAAAGCTGGGAGAAATTCAACCATGGAGCCAGTGAGAAATGAGAAAGAAGATTTAGGAGCAACGTGGTAAACAGGATATCTGAGAACTTAGAACACTTTTGACACAGTATGAGCAATATGTCTACACTCTTTCAGGTTAACAGGACACTGTGTTCCTAAACCTCAATTGATTGTCAAGCTGGAGCAAGATGAAGAGCCATATATGGGAGAAACCTTAGACAAGAATTTCACAAGTGAGTTAAAGCATCCAATAGTGATTTTGGATCCAGAACCCAGTTGGTAAGTTCATCTTGCTCTGTACTGACCAATAATATTCCTAGTTCCGCTGAGTCCCACGTGTGGCAGAGAACTAGGGGATCCATTGTGTTAGATTTGTGAATCAAAATACATGTAGATGTATACTGAACTGTGTATGTCAGTAAAGTGAAAGTTAGCAACTCTTTGTCTTTGTGGAAATTTTTCTGACAAAAAATTAGAAATGTCAAAAATGAGATTTAGTTTTCCTTGAAACTAGGGCTAGGCAGGTATAGCAAATGAGTATGCCAATGCTGCTATCCTCTGATGAGAATAAGCTGGGTATAGGCTGGGATACAGAACCAAAGCTTTTAGTCTACAGGGAATGACTAACTAGGTGGTGAGCTGGTGTGGCTTTGGTCTTCCAGGAGTCTGAGGGGCAGGAGTATCAGAAAAATAATTTTGATGAGACTTTTTCTAAGATGGAGAAAAATCAATTTTAAAATTCCACAGATACTTAAAGTAATTAACAGTGAGAACGTAGAACTGAAGTGATGTAGTTATAAAAGCATATTCTCAGTTGAAAGGCAAAAGTTTTTTTTAATATAAAAGGTTCAATCTCCAAAGTTAGAAAATACTCTTCAACTAATGTTTGAGAAGTAAAGTATCACAATATATAAATTATTTTAAGAAAATGAAACAAAGCATCTATTTCCCTAAGATGAAACAGAACAATATTTGGAAAAAACCCCAGGAACACTAAATACTAAAGTATACAGGTGAAAACGCTAGCAGTAAATAGCTTAGTAATTTGTGTAAATTATTCCTCTGATATAAAACAGAAGAAAAAACTGAAACACAGAAAAACATTTTCCATCATAAAATACCAGTATTACTTTCCTAATTAATACATTGTGGTGAATGAAATTCATTTCTCATCAATCAATTCCTACTTTAATATTTTAAAATCTGTAACAGTTAAGATGGGAAAAATATCTTTACCTTTACATAAAAGAGTATTTGGATCTAATTTATGTTTTTTTCCTTCATTTAATGATTCAATTTAGATGTGAAACAAATAACATGTGATTAAGATTTAACAGGGAGATCTAGATAGATGTCTGGGTGAAGTAGCTGTCACAGATATTAACACAGTGGACCAAAGAGTGCGATTAGTACCAACTTCTAACTTGCCCTCAAAACAGAAGCTAGAACTGAATAGAAATGATGAGAAATCCTTAAGGATTAGGACTGTGGAGTTCAGTCAGTGTCAGAACATGCCACCTGGTGAGATGCCGGATGCATATATGCCTGGTGTGCCTCCTGTAGTTAAACAGTCCCTTAGATATTCTGACCCTTTTAGTCAAAATTATGAGGGACCAAATGAGCTTCTATATTTTGAATATGGAGGAGGGAAGATATTAAACTCAGAGAATATATTCTTTCAACATAATTGGGCTTGTGTCAGAGATCCCACCTATATCATAATGAATAGAGAAGAATATGATAACTCTGCTCTCCTTGCCCAAGAAATTTGTCAGGGAGGGAGGAAAATACCTGAGAGAACTATATGTGAAAAAACATTCAGAATGAACTCATACATCCCTTTGCATCAGAGAATACACACAGGAGAGAAATCTTATGTATGTTGCAAATGTGGAAAGTATTTCAGACAGAAGTCAGACCTTACTGTTCATCAGAGAACACATACAGGAGAGAAACCTTATGAATGTAACAAATGTGAAAAGTTTTTAAAATGTAAGTCATACCTTCATCTTCATCAGAGATCACATATAAATGTGTTCATGTAAATGTAATTCATGTGGAAAGTCTTTCACCCAGAAGTCACACATTAATATGAATGTAAGAGGGGCTGGGAAGGTGGCTCAGTGGTAGAGTGCTTGCCTTGCATGCATGAGGCCCTGGGTTCGATTCCTTAGCACCACATAACTAAAACGAAAAAAGGTCAGAAGTGGCGCTGAGGCTCAAGTGGTAGAGCACTAGCCTTGAGCTGAAGAACTGAGGGACAGCGCCCAGGCCCAGAGTTCAGGCCCCACGAACGGACCCTCACCCCCCAAAAAAAACACAGATGAATGTAAGAAATTTAAAAATTCCTTCACCCAAAAATCAAACCTCAACACATAAGAGAATTCACACATGTGAGAAACCTCGGTACATAACAAATATGAAAAAATTTTTACCTGTATGGTACACCTTCATCTTCATCAGAGCACACGCACAGGAGAAAAACCTTATGAATATAACACATGTGGAAAGGTTTTTATTCATAAGTCACACCTTTGTCGTCATCAGAGAACACACAGGACAGAAACCTTGTGAATGTACGTAATATGAAATATGTTTAACCAGTAAGACACAACTTAATCTAAATCAGAGAACACACACAGGAGAAAAACCTTATAAATGTAACAAATGTGGAAAGTATTTCAGACAGAAGACATACATTACTGTCCATCAGAAAATACATGATCTGTTTGAATAGCAATAATAGTGAGCTGCCATGCACTAAGACCACTCCTCCCACCCACAGGATGCTTTTCACTATAAATTTAAATGAAGAAACTATTAAAGAAAAGATAATGTCAACACCATGAGTTCAAGCCACAAGAACAACAATGAACATCAAAAAAAGAAAGAAAGAAAGAAAGAAAAGAAACGAATGGAAAAGAAAAAAAGCTGTAAAGGAAGGGAAAAATTTGGAAACAGCCAAGAACTCCTTAAGAGAATTTGGGCATTTCTCAGAAATTGTTAGATTTTTGAAAAATTTAACTGGTGCAAGGATTATGCTGTATATCTAGCAATTCTGCTACTTTATTGTAGTGGATACATTAATGCATGAAAAATGATAGAAGAATGAGTTTAGTTCCTGTGAATAGCTTTTTATAATCAGCAGGGAGCTATTCCAAAATGTAAAGAAATCAAATACAGTTTACATTCAACAGAACTTATCTGTTAAACACAAACAAAAACAAAAGTCTCATAACCTCAATTACATTAGTAGATCTGAGAATTAAAAAGCCAACTTATTTCATGCTTCCAATACATGTCCATTTCAACAACATTTTCTTTATTGAGTTCTTAAAGTTCTTTTATTTACAAAATAGTTTATTACTAAATGGTATACATACATGGATAACTATTACTTTATGTTTGGAAACATATTTAAGGACATCATTTGTATTATACAGTATAATGAAATAATCATCAGATTTTTACAATTTTTCTGGTTTATAAATGTAAATTTGAAGCCGGGTGCTGGTGGCTCCCGCCTGTGATCCTAGCTACTCAGGAGGCTGAGATCTGAGGATCACGGTTTAAAGCCAGCCCAGGCAGAAAAGTACATGAAACTGATCTCCAATAAAAACCACTAGAAAACCGGAGTTGGTGCTGTGGCTCAAGAGGTAGAGTGCTTGCTTTGAGCTGAGGAGCACAGGGACAGCACCCAAGCACAGAGTTCAAGGCCCATGAATGACAAAAAACAAATAAATTTAAATTCATGTGAATTTTTGGATCAATTCTTCTATTTCATTGAAAAATGACGTTGAGATATTGATAGGTATCACATTGAATTTATAGGTAGCCTTTGGCAGTATTGTCATTTTCACAATGTGAATCCTCCCAATCCAGGAACATGAGATGTTTTTCTACTTCCTTAGTTCTGCTTTAATTTCCATTTTCAGGTATTTAAAGTTTTCATCATGGAGGCCCTCCACTTCTTTAGTTAACTCCTATGCATTTTATTTTTTGTAGAGTTATTACAAAAGGAGTTGTTTTCCTGATTTCAACCACGTTCTTCTAATTATTGGCAAACAGAAAAGCTATTATTTTTTGAGGGTTAATTTTATACCCTGCTATTTTGCCAAAGTTTCAGATCAGTTCAAGTAACTTGGGAGAGGAATCCGTGGGGTTCTTTAAATACAAGATCATGTCATCTGCAAAGAGGGAGAGTTTTCTTCATCTTTCCTTATTTGGATCCCCTGTATGTTTGCATCTTGCCTTATTGCTCTAGCTAGGCTTTCAAATACTAAATTGAAGAGTAGTGGAGAGTGTTAGGTAAAGACTTACAGAGAGACTTCTCTGAAGAGGAAATAAGAATGGCCAATATACACATGAAGAAATATTCAACTTCTCTATCCATAAAAGAAATCCAAATCAAAACAACATTGAGATTCCTCCTAATCCCAGTTAGAATGACTATAATCAAGAAATCTAATAACAACAGAGGCTGGAGTGGATGTGGCCAAATGGGAACCCTACCACATTGTTGGTGGGAGTGTAAACTTGTTCAACCACTCTGGAAAGTATTATAGAGAATCCTCAAAATACTACACAGAGAGTTCCCTTATGACCCAGCAATCCCACTTTTAGGCATTCACCCAAATGATCACAAACAAGGACACACTAAAGCTACCAGTACAACTATGTTTATTGCAGCTTTATTCACCATAGCTATGATATGGAACAAACCCAGATGTCCCGCATTAGATGAATGGATATTCACATACACACACACACACACACACACACACACACACACACACACACACACGATGAAATTTTATGTCTTCAAGAAGGACAGGCTAAAATTATGAATATGTGTTAAGTACAATCTGTCAACTTCACTAAATATAAAACAAAAATTCTAAATCATGTATTGAGATCAAGTTACATTTTCAGTTTCTTTTGTAGTGCCATGCAAAACAATGCTGTAATTTATATTTGATGTTGATTTAGAGTAGATAAAATTTAATATTATTGGGTAAATGATACTATTATGTGCAAAGTGCCCTTGCTACTGTAGAAAAGAATTATTCTTACCAAATACATAGTAGAAGCTATACATATGTAATGTGGTGCTCTGCATTGAGTCACAATATAACATATTGGCTACATCTAGATTAGCTGGATTGAATTCTATCCTCTTCTGTTTTTGCAGCTGTGGTACCTTGGAATGTTACTTAATTTCATTTTTCAGTTTCTCATTACTTTAAGAACATAATAATGTAACTTATCATAAAGTATAGAAGTAAATGGAGTTCATTTACATTAAAGTATTTCTGGTGATCTATGAACTTACAAATAAATGTTACTTGATCTATGTGTTTTCATTGGAGATTATCAATGCAGTTTCCCTGTAGTCTTTCATTTGGATAAAATGTTTCTTATAATTAGGCCAAAGAAGGGAAGTAAATGTATTTTCAGTGCCTACCATTTTTGAAATTATAATTGACACAAAGTGGCTAAAGGTACTCACAAGAATTATACATGCACATGTAAAGTCTCTATAGGCAAAATTACCACCTGTGAATTTTGTGAGTACCGATCATTCATCATTGGCTCTTGGAGCAATATCTTTGCATATCTTTTTCTGTGTGACCTCTTCTTCCTTGCTTAAGGTCTGCTAATAAGTCATTCCCAATTACATTTTATGCAAAAGTTAAGAAAAAGAAAACATAAAATAAATCTTTGCATTCCTAAACGGAAGAAAATATTGAGTCCTTCTCAAATAGAGACAGTGATTAAACAACCTCACAGGTAAATATTTTTTCCAGATTTTAATAAAAAAATTCAGTTTTCCTGCTGTGCAATCCACATTCAGAAGGGCATTTATTGTTTCAGGAGAAAGATGGTGCTTCCGCTTCTGTTTAGTAATTCAGTCAGGACAGGAAAATTGTATCTTTGTGTGTGTGTGTGTGTGTGTGTGTGTGTGTGTGTGTGTGTGTGTGTGTGTGTGAATCCTTATGTGAGATAAATAACCTTGCCACTTTTCATTCAAACTACATTGCTTCTAATCTTTCAGCTATTTGTGGATCATTTTCTTTTTTTTAAATTTAATTTTATTTGTGTGCGGATCATTTTTTTTAATTTAATTTTATTTGTGAACATACTGTACAGAGGAGTTACAATTACCTCCTCCTTTGTTTACCCTTCACATCCCTTCCCAGCCTCCCCACTCCCCCCCAATCCCAATTCTTCTCCTTCCCCCCTTTCCCCCCCCCCTTGCACCGACGTTGTAAAGCTTGTCATTGTTGCAACAGGTCCACCTGTATCCTTAAACAACTGGTTTTTCCCCATCTCCTCCACAAGTTATACTGACATCAATATGTCCCTCCCCCACAGTATAACCCCTGCTTGCGGATCATTTTCATATTCCCTTAGAGAGCTATAAACATCATGTTGCTTTAATCTCTCCCTACAAATCAGACAATCCTTTACCTTATTAAGGTTTTCTTTTTCTTTTTCTCTGACATCTCTCTAGCATTCCTACATCTATCTGCCTGGTATTGAATCTCTAAATTAACAGCACACTTTAGCTGCACTCTTTCTAATAACATTAATTCAATGCTAAATACATGATCTCTCTCTCTCTCTCTCTCTGTTGCTATATTTGTGAACATTGTTTCTTTACTTGACAGGGGCACACCACCTTTCTTGATGAAATTATTATAATTAGCCCAATGTGTCTATATACCATCACTTTTAGATGCTTCTATTTCTCTATGAAAAACATAATTTTGGTCATATTTGGTTGTGAGGGCTTTTTCCCCCAAGAAACTCTGTCCTTATGTATCACACTATTATCATTCCATTACTATTTTGTTCTCTTAGAGAACCAGGAATTAATATGGAATGCAAAATAATTATCTACAAATAGATATTTCTTTAAGAAGAATTTATTATTGTTAACTTTATTAAGATGTTCATTAAATTATAAGTCAAAGAAGAAAAAGACTCATTCTCATAATTGAGAATACATGGAAGTAGAATTTTGAAATGTGTACATAGTGACATGGTACCTTGGTTCTATTTGTTGGTTACTTGTTTCTATACTAGTTTTCTTTTATTTCTTTTTTAAATTATTATTGTGAAAATACCGTACAGACGAGTTACAATTACATGAGCAAGGTCATGGGTACATTTCTTATCAAGCATTGTTGCCTCCTCCTTTGTTACTCCTTCCCATCCCTTCCCATCTACCCCCCTCCCCCACCCGCTTCTCCCCCAACCCCTCTACCCGCGCCAAAGTTGTAAAGTTCGTTTTTTCGACATAATGACTTGTGCATCTCATTGTTGCAATGGGTCCACCTGTATCCCTAGTTAAAAATTTTGTTTTTTCCCTTCCCCTCCATAAATTATACCAACATCAAATACAGTGAAAACAGGGATTATACCGTGGGAGGAGTGACATGCAAAACAACAAAGAAATCATCTTATAAATATGTTAGAAACAATAGCAAGAAAGAAAAATCATTTGACTCCTTATCTTGGGGTTCATTTCACCTAACATCAACTTATCTGACAGTTTCTGCTTGTCCCAGACATATACTTGTTATTGCAAATATGGGAAACCATGTGACCTATGATTCTTTGGGCCTGGCTTACTTCACTTAATATAATTTTTTTCAAGTCTTTCCATTTTCTAACAAATGGAGCAATGTCATTCTTTCTGATGGAGGCATAGAATTCCATTGTGTATGTACACCATATTTTCTTGATCCATTCACCTACAACTATTCTTTTATTTCTTATAAATATTTCTATTTCATATAAGCTGTCATATGTTGGTTTTCAAGTTGGATTTTGAATAATCTTCCAAAGTGTAAGTACCAGAAAATTATGAACTTCCTAAAACATACTACATAACCTCCTGTGTGCTGATGTAATGTTGTGCCTCCAGCTCCCAAGGTTCAATCTCTATTACAATATTTGTGCTAAATTATATATATGTATATATATATAATATATATATATTAAGGTATTCTCTTCGTCTTTCCACAGAGAAGTCTGAATAAAATGAGTAACACTCCATTTAAAATTTTCTTTAATAAATTTAATGTATATTAGAAGTGCAAAGTATGACTATAAAGTTAACCACAAAATTGAAAAGATATATGATGAAAATACTAAATAGAACATACACGCAGAAAAACTCTTAAAATAATGTATGTTTGGCACATCAATTTTGGTTAGATGAACTGTTTGTAGAATTGAGATGCATTCAGGAATAAGTCTAAGAGTCAGGCTTGTCATTTCTCCAGCCAACTTCCCCTTAGCTTGTAGTACATGGGTGTTTTGACAGAGATTTCTGTAAAGCTGTGGAGACAAAAATGGATTAAACCAAATAAATAACAAAACCTTATCTTTCCTAATCAAATTGTTGATTGCAAATTGACATTGTTAACTGAATTGTTTTCTTATTGCTGACTGAAAGCTTTATTTTCAGTAGACAATTGAATTAACTCAAATGTTCATTAACAAGTGAAAGGTACACAAAATTTACCTATTAACTTGGGAGAATAATGCTAAAGGAAGTAAACATGCAAAAATATACAAAAGCACAACCAACCTGGTGGATTTACTAAATAATTTTACCAACTTATAGATGGAAAACAGGTGATATACTATATTATTTTGTATATAAAACTCTAGAAACTGAAAACTAATCTGTTTTCAATGTAGGCCAAGAATAGAGAGACATTGCTTCTTCTAAAGGACACAGGAAGCATTCAAGAATGGCAGGAGTATAATTTTGTTTAATATCTTAATATTTGGGACACTTTCCTAGGTATAACATTATGTAAAATCTATGCAAATGTGTATATATACATATCCACATCAGTATGAGTATGTATTATACATGTCTATGTACAGATATCTCTTTGTGTGTGTGTTTATATATATATATATATATATATATATATATGTTATAACACTTTCCCATTTAAATTATTCTCTTTAGCCAGGCACTTGTGGGATCATATCTGTAATCCCAGATATTCAGGAGGCTTGGATATGAGGATCTATGTTAAAAGCCAGGCAATAAATTCCATGATACTCTTATTTCCAATTAACCAGCTATGGCTCAAGTGATAAAGTGTCAGCCTTGAACAACACCAACAAACAGATTATCCTTAATTCTTCATCCATTGGTTTTGATAAATTATCTAAGATGAAACACTGTGTAAAAGTTTCATTTGGATTAAGAACTTTTAAATCAGAATTTGCTTTTGAACAATGGAATCCCCTAAAAACAACAGGACATTTTTATTCTAATATAAAATACAGATGGTAGACAATAATGACATAACAATTTAGCTACACATACCAAGATTATATCAAAATATTAGAACTCAAAGCAGATGGTTAAAATTCTTAGGCCATTTTATCTCTTTTTGTATTCTCTTCAAAATACAGTCAAGTAGAGCCAGTATTGTATAAAATCAAGTATGGTTAAACCCATGATAACATTTAGTTGAGTCATAATATAGACTTCAAAATTTTTCCATATTTCTGGATAAAACTCAAAGAAAATTAACAGAAAATGTAGTGGCACTGTAATTAATTTTTACCCAATTCTCACTTTTAATTTGCCAGTTTCATGTCCTAGACATCATGTTCACGTAAATTTCGTGTTAAAGGCTGTCAGTTTACCATTTGAACCACAGCTCCATATCAATTTTGTGATGGTTATTTTGGAGATAGAGTCTTAAAGAGGTCTTTACCTGGGCTTCCAGATACTCCAGATCTATCTCCTGAATAACTAAAAATATAAGTTTAAAACTCTAGCACTTGGCTCAAATATTTTATGCTTACTGAAATATATTTCTGTTTGTTAATTTTTATTATTCTAAATTACAGTATAATTTAGTAATTCATTGAAATAAATGAATGTCTTGAGACACATGAATATATGAGTGTTCATACATATGTAATATATATTATGTATGCAAACTATACTTAGCAATTGCTTAACTCACAGCCTATATATAACTATACAAAAACGTAGTTATAAATAGCACATTAATTTACAGTAGTTTAACACTGTAGCAGTATATGTTAACTATATTTGCATTGAAATATGTAAATATTTAGTCAAAGTGGAGGAAGCTTAAAAATCATAGGATAGGAAATGACCCTATACTATGCTTTAGGAATTAAAATATGCTTCTATATATTGTAGGTAAATTAGCCCTCTTAATAATTCCATGGTGTCTACTAGTGAAGATAATAAGCTGGGAGCTTGTGTCTAAAAATTGTAATCTTAGCTACTCAAGAAGTTGAGATCTGAGGATCCTGGTTCAAATTCAGCCTGGACAGAAAAATCCATCAGTGTCTTTTCTCCAATAAATCAGCAAAATGGTGAAAGTGGAGGTTTGTCTCAAGTGGTAAAATGCTAGCCTTGAGTGAAAAAACTAAGCAAAATCACCATGACCTGACAGGCACAAGAATGAAAATAAAAAGAAAGAAGATAGGCAGAGAGAAAGAAAGAAAGATAGAAAGAAGGAAAGAAAGAAAGACACAGAAAGAAAGAAAGAGAGAGAGAGAGAGAGGGAGGGAGGGAGGGAGGAAGAAAGGAAGGAAGGAAGGAAGAAAGGAGGGAAGGAAAGAAAGAAGGAAAAAGAAAAAAGAACTTGAACATATATATATATATATAAGTAGCAAATAAAGTCACTAAAATTGAAAATTATTTACTAACTGAATCTGTAATTATCTACTGATAGTTTTATGAATCTATTATTCGTTATGAATTTTGCTATATTTTATGAATATATTAATTTTAATTATGTCGATGTAAATGATTATGCTACAAACTCAGATATCAAATATTTCTTACATATTTGAACATCTATATTTTAATTTCCTTCTTATAAAAATCTTGTGATGAGTGGCTGGGAAGGTGGCTCAGTGGTAGAGCACTTGTCTTGCATGTATGAGGACCTGGGTTTGATTCCTCAGCACCACATAAGCAGAAAAAGCCGGAAGTGGTGCTGTGGCTCAAGTGGTAGCTCTAGCCTTGAGTTCAGGCCCCACAACCGACAAAAAAAATTGTGGTGAGGTTATCATTTTAATGTCAGTTTTCTATGTGTTTTGATAAACCTCTGTTTGTACACGCCATTCAATTACCAAGGAATTATCAAATTCTGAGAACTTTTTTTCATTCAGTTCTGACTTTCTCTCAACTGGTTCCAAATCTGCTTATTTTAAATGCTTGCAAAATGAATGAAAATCTGCTGAATGCTTAGAACTTTGCTTGTGGAATTAAATGTGAAATAACTGCCAAGCATCACAAATATTCTGTCATTATTTTACTTAATAAGCAGCCCTTTCTCATAGATTTTTCATAGTTTTTATCTAAATTAACTGAATATGAGCCAGTCTAATTTAGATTCATCTGGAGTAATCAATGACAAAAATGGAGGTTTTTTTTTTCTGTAGACAAACATGAAATTAAATTGTGAAAAAGAAAAAAGAAGAAATATTACAAATAAAAACTACCTTTGGGAAAAGATCTCGAGGCCACTATTAAAAGTTGAACAAAAGTAAAAACACACTGGAAGGTTGACAAAATTTTGTCAAAGGAATATTTCTCAATAAACATGTGGTTATATTCAGTTAATATAATAATATCCTGGACAATAATAATCTTTAACCACAGTCTCAATTTAAATTAATAAATGCTGGAACAACTTCTTGTATCATTTAAATGATTTACTTTTCAAGTATTCTCTGAATTGTTTCCATAGTGCTATTAGCCACTTCCAGAGTAACTATTAGGAAAAAAGTCATTTAATCTTTATCTTACTGACATCACACCTATTAACATTATTGGCTGTAAAGTTCTCCAAACTATAAACTTTTAAGTTTCCCAAACCAAATTTCTTCCTGTGCCTTAACAGATTATTTCTTCCAGGTTTTATACACCTTGAATTCTCTGTGAAAAGAAGAGATCTATGTATCTAATATATGTTATAGGTAGTATATATGTAAATGTGTGTGTGTCAGTGTTCTTAAACAAAATATAAGTGAATATGTCTTCCATTTCCTAGACAGAAATGATTAATGGTACAAAAGAAATACAGGTGGATCAGGCCATCATGGGTACTGAGTATTAACAGATAAGGGAATTCCCCAGGCAATAGTGTGGAATGTGGGATGTGATTGTGACAGTGTGTGAAGGAAAGTCTATGAGACTCTTTTTGCAACAAACCACTGGAAAACGAGATGTGATGCTGTGGTTCAAGCGGTAGAGTGCTCACCTTGAGCTGAAGAGCACAGGGACAGCGCCCAGGCCGAGTTCAAGCCCCTCAAATGACAATCATAATAATAATAGTAATAATTATTATTATTATAAAGGAAATTAGACTAAGTCCACAACTTAACTGTACAGTAATGTAAAATAATGCATTATACATTTAGCAATAAGTGCCATAAAAATTAGATCAAATTATTACAAATTCATATTTTATATGTATATAAATTTTTCAGAAGGATTTAAGAGTGGAAGCAGTGACATTGATCAATATCAATGGACTCATAAACTGACATATAGAATTGAAAAAAAACAAATGAAAAGTGTGCTTCAGAAAATAAATATATATATATAAATAAATAAAACCAATACTCAATCACTAAGAAAAATTATATATATACTTATTTAAATGTTTATTGTTCCAATGTATATACATTTTCTAGTGTCATATTTGACTACATGTGGTTTATATAATTATTTTTAAATATTTCCTTTTTGTTGATCAAAAGCGAATATCCAGCTTTCAAATTATATGGCATTTT
This sequence comes from Dipodomys ordii, assembly GCF_000151885.1. Lineage (NCBI taxonomy): Eukaryota > Metazoa > Chordata > Mammalia > Rodentia > Heteromyidae > Dipodomys > Dipodomys ordii. The sequence goes on from NW_012284233.1 coordinate 356,121, forward strand.
TCTTTTTGATGTATTTTCATTTTGGAGATAATTTGAACCTCCTACAGACCATTTTAACTTTTGGGAAAGTTGTAATCATACTGGGTTAGCAGGAAAAATGTGCTCTGTTCATCTGTAATGCCCTCAGAGAAAACCATTCTCAGTGTCTAAATCAAAAAGTTAGTTGCTACCTACTGAAGACTAGCTTGTTGTCTTTGTTTTTCTTTATTAAACCATCTGCATTAGAAATTTGGAGAAAAATAACTGTATCCAAAACTAGTTCTGTGTTTGTGTGTGTGTGTGTGTGTGTGTACATGGTGTACATGGGCCTGTCTTGGGGGCATGAACTCAAGGCCTCGGTGCTGTGTCTGAGCTTTTTTGTTCAATGTTGTCACTTAAGCCACAAATCTACTTTCAGCTTTTTGCTGGTTATTTGGAGATTAGAGTTTTGTGGAGTTTCCTGCTGGCTTTACACTACAATCCTCAGATCTCAATTACTTGAGTATCTAGTATTACTGGTGTGAGCAACCAGAGCTCAGATTGAAGGCTATTTTTGTTTACTATTAGGGTTTATAATTGTCTTCACCCTAGCCTACCCTTCTTCCTAAGGTGTCACCAAAGCATTACGTGCTCTTCTCTTACATCATATTTCCTTTGTTTCACTGAATTCTTGCCTTTTCTCCCAGCTTCCACCTAACAATACTGGGCTCATATACAAATCATTTTAGCCAAGTGAACTGTCTTCACATTTTATTTCTATTGTTTGCATTTTCCTGGCTATGTTTGTTGCATTCCTTATAACTCCTCACCATAATCATGTTATTTGAATTATTTTTCTAGAATATCATATATAATAACTTTTGATTCCTTTAAGTGGTTTCTGATTTAGAACATGTGGCTATGGACAAATAAGAAGATACAGGAATATATGAGACTAAAACTAGAAACTAGTACACATCTTTCTCCTCCTCCTCCTCTTTCTCCTCTTCCTCCTCCTCCTCCTCTTCCAACTCCTCCTCTTTATTCTTTCCTTTTCCTCCTCCTCCTCTAATTTTAATATGGATTCAATCATAAGTTTTCTTCAACAAACGTGCTCCCCAAATCCATGACACTTTAAGTTTCAATAGCCTTTCCTTCCCTCATATTTTTATTTGCATCAATTGCTTGTCTTGAACAAGAGACTTTAAGAGTGACATGTACAAATATAATTCACCTGGCTCTGACTTGGTTCATCCTAAATCATGCTACTGGTTTCATCGACTTTGTGGTTACAATATCATGGGTGTACTTAGGAAATCAGAGGATTTCACCCCATTGTCTTCAGTTTTGAAAAGATGATTCATTGAAGGAAAGATTATCCTCCACATTTATTTTTCCTTAAAGCAAGTGAATAACAGGAAACGTTTATCTGTGGAAAAGAGAAAGGGAAATCAACAAAGTTGAAATGTTCTGTGCTTGAGAACTCTTATATACTACACATACATGCTGTTTTTTTATGACTACTTGATATTTTGACTCTCCATTCATTGATTGATTTCATTACTTGGTAGGAAATTTAAGTTGTCCAAGATGTCTCTGAAGGTTTTCCACAGCAGGTCCCTGGGAATTTCAGCCATGGAAGACAAGAAGCACACACTTCACAGTAAGCTGGAAATATAATAGAGATCATTCTTTCTTAATACAGAAGAAGTTTAATTGTAACAAACGTGGTAAAGAATTGACAGGCATTCTCTGTATACTTTGCATGACAGGCATTCTCTGTATACTTTGCATATAAATATAAATATATATATATATATATATATATATAAAAAATATGCCTCTATTTTAAAAGAATGACTCAGTTTCCAAAAACTTCTGCAAGGGCTGGGATGTAGCTCAGTGGCAAAGTGCTTGCCTAGCAAGTGCAACGTCCTGGGTTCGATCCCTAGTAGTAAGAGCACTAGTAGGTGCCTTTGCAGTAACAGCTCAGGAAGAAACCAAATTAGCGCCAGGGGGACTTTTGTTCTAACTGAAGAGAAGCATTACTGTTGGAGAGAGTCAATCTTAAAAGATTAAAAACAGTTAAGCATTTCAGATTGTACTTCTGTGCTATAAAAGGATATTATCTTGAATAAAATGTATCTATTATATGGATTAGTTTTAGAAAGGGGCAGTAAGGTCTGCCTGGAAACTACATTATGCTTTTTCTCTCTTCTTAAAATGAGAAAAGACGTGTGTGCAGGGATTGCTGGCACAATTACCTATTCTACACTTTGTACCATGGATCAGTAACTAGATAGCACATTGATTTTTAGTATACTTTTCATTTCAAACAACAGCTTCTACTTTAAACTGGTTTGTGATTCCTCAAGGATTAGTGAGCAAGAAAAACATATAATAATCACATTGCTACAAGTATGTCTATGTATGCAACATAGTCAGGGATCATGGGAAACTGCACTAATGATATAAATCAGGTAAAATGGCCAATTTAACTTTGGAGATAAGTAAAATGCGTTTGAAAAATAACCAGTTTTGCCAGGCACCAGTGACTCACACCTGTAATCCTTGCTACTCAGGAGGCTGAGATATGAGGATAGTAGTTCAAAGCCAGCCTGGGAAGCAAAGTCCCAGAGACTCTTATCTCCAAGAAACTACCAAAAAGTCTGGAAATGTAGCTCAAATGATAGAGCACTAGCCTTGGGCTAAAGAAGCCCAGTGACTGTGCCTAAGTCTTGAGTTTAAGCTCCAGGACCAACACACACACACACACACACACACACACAGACAAATAAACACACACACACACACACACACACACAAATAGCGTTCAATCCACGTTTTCAGAATTCTTTTGCAAACTTATTTCCTAACAAATGGGGCAATGTCATTCTTTCTGATGGAGGCGTAGAATTTATATATACTACATTTTCTTGAACTATTCATCTACTGAGGGGCATCTGGTTGGTTCCATATCTGGTTGGTTCCATATTTTAGCTATGGTAAATAATGCTGCAGTAAACATAGATGTGCTAGTAGCTTCAGTATGGTCTTGTTTGTGATCATTTGAGTAAATGCCCAAAAGTGGAATTGCTGGGTCATTGGGAAGCTCTATGTGGAGTCTTTTGAGGAACCTCCATACTACTTTCCTCCCATGGTTTCCCTCATTTACAATAACTAGTATATGTATGAGACAAGAAGAAAAGAACAGATAATTTGATGTTAGGCAAAATGAACCTCAAGGTAAGGACTCAAGTGGTTTTTCTTTCTTGCTATTGTTTCTAACATATTTATAAGGTGATTTTTTTGTTGCTTTGTATGCCCCTCCCCTATGGTATAACCCCTGTTTTCACTGTATTTGATGTTAGCATAATTTGGGGACGGGAAGGGAATAAAAACACATTTTTTAAATAGGGTTACAGGTGGACCCATTTTAACAATGAGATCTAGAAAACACTATGTTGAAAAACAGACTTTACAATTTAGGCTGGGGTGGAGTAGGGGGTTGGGAAGGACTGTAGTTGTGGGGTGGGAGGGAAGGGATGGTAGGGGAAACAAAGGAGGAGGCAACAATGCTTGATAAAGAATGTACTCATTACTTTGCTCATGGAACTGTAACCCCTCTGTAGTATTTCCACAATAAAAAACTGATTAAGAAAAAGCATTGTAAGCTTTACATTCCTTTGCTAAGGCTTTCAAATGAAATACCACACACAAGGTGAACTATAACTGAATTATTTGTTTATTCTCACACTTAGAGAGGCTGGAAGTCAATCTGATGCTGGTGTTGGAAGCATCCTCCCCTCCCTTCCATGGGGGTCCTGTCTCCTCCCTTGCACTTGTTTTCCTGCTACTGTTTTTCCTTGGGCTTGTTTCTCTACTATATTTCCTTGTCAATAAAGGATCATAGTTCATTTTCACTGTGTTATCCCCTAAAGGCCTCATTTTAACTTTTTCCTGGGTGCAAAATCTCTATTGTAAATATCATATTCCTGGGTATGAGGGATGAGGGCTGAAAAAGTAAAGTTGGTGGAGGGTCACACTTCAGCCCAGGCACAGATATAGGTTCCTTTGGATGCCATCACTTGCATTCATAAACTTACTCTCACAGTAATCTTCAGGGGATCTCACATACTCGAATTTGTATTTTATCCACTGTAATTTAATCGATACCTATCTGTGTCACTTCATAAAAATATAGTGATTAGTGTAAAAATTTAGAAGGTAAGAAATGAAAAATGTAAGAAAGAGAAAATAAAATTTTCCTGGCTAAGGATACAAATGTTTCACATAATGTAAACAGTGTCACAACCATTGACTCTTGTCAGTACTTGCAAGTTTTGTTGTCTGTGTGCTGATTGTAAATCTTCCATGTTTTGAACTTTTTAAAATTGTTTAGGGCAATTAAACCCACAAAAACCCAGAAACAAGACCAAAATATGAATCACTAAATTTGCATATCCTGATTTCCAATTATGTGACTAGTAATATGCAAATAAGCATTAATTCCTCTTGAATAAGAATTTGATGGTTGCAATCCATCTCCCCAAATTATATCCCTAATGATTTTTAGAATTTTTGAGAACTACTGTGAGATCCCAAATGCTCATATGCAACTATAATAGAATGAAAAAGTATTTGCTCATTTTCATCCAACAACCTTGCTTTGCTATATTTATTCATGCACATGCATGAACATATAAGTACATGTGTGAACGATCATTCTCATAATACCTAGATAGTACATAAACATGTTCTCACAAAATCTAGATAATTCAAAGTACAATTAATATAGAAAGAATGGTTAGTTTGCTGACAAATGGTGATGTGATTATGACTTGAATTATTGTACCATGTACTTAAATACTTTAAGAAGTAAAGATAATGTGCCTGATAGATATTTCATATTCAATTGTGCTTTAGTAGAACATAAAATTTATTTGCAAACTATTAGAAATTTTATACTTTTATCCTTCTAGGCACTGGTGGTTCACATCTACAATCCTAGATACTTAAGAGGTTGTGAGCTCAGAAAGAAGTTCTAAGCCAGTCAAGGCAGACAAATCCAAGAGACTCTTGTCACCAAGTAATCAGCAAAATTCAGGAGTGGAGTCCCAACTTAAGTGGTATAGCATAAGTTCTGAGTGGTAAAATACAAGTGAGGCTGGAACCCTGAGTTCAAGTCCAGTAGTAATTTTTATGACTATCATCACTAACAGCCATTGTTTACATAAATGTATAGACTAGTTTATTAATTTTTATGTCCAAGATCAGGACAGTCATTGGCTGGAGCTTTACTAATTGAGTCACCTTTCCAAAGCCTAGTATGTTAATTTTTATAAACATTTTAAAAGATGTTTTGTTGTCTGTGTGTTGATTGGAAAAGAAATTTTCTGTGTTTTCAACCTTTTAAAATCTTTCAAGGCAATTAAACTCACCAAAACCCAGAAACCGTGCCAAAACATGGAGTGCTTTATTTGCATATCTGAATTTCAAATCATATACCTAGTAATATGCAAATAGCTTAGTTCCTCTTGAATAAGAATTTGATGATTGCAATCCTTCCCCCCAAACTATGAGCCTTATGATTTTTGGATTTTTGAATGAGATTTTTTTTATTCTCATGTGTCAATACTTTAATGTTTTGCACTAATTTCCTATTGGACAATTTCACCTATGAAGTGTTTGGCTAAGGATTATTTTTTATCATAAATTGACATAATGTGGCAAAATTATAATGACATACAAAACATACATACTGAAAATTTCATTAGGACTGGGTAATTATAACTACTTAGGGGCTGAGGTCTGCAGGATGGTGATTTAAATGCAACTAAACAAAGAAATCCTCCAAAGAGTGACAAAATATCATCTAATATAATCTATGACATGCTGAATATATTGTATATGTGAGCACAAATGTTATCCTTTATACTCTTTTAATAAGTAATACTATTCCCATTTTACAAAAAAAATAATGCTTGACAAAGAGAATTAAGTTCCCCATTAAATCAGTCTATAAATAAATGAAAGTCCAGAAAGTCATCAGATTTGAGACCCATTGTTGGCATTTCAAAGCACAAAACTATTCAGTGGAGTTTATCTTTGGACTAATATACTTGGATACTGAGTTTGAAATACTTCCACGGATGCTCTTTTCCTCCCATTCATAATCAAAATGGCTGTACAACACTTTCAATTAGTAACCAGAGCATTTCACTCTGTACTGTGAGGTCCATTCATAGACGTGGCATCTCATTGCTTAGTCACTTTTGTAATTTAAAAATATTTTAATTTTATAGTCATATTACTGGAATATATGCCATTGACCTGTAATGAATAACTATATATCTCTATACATAAAAATGTTGATTTTGTATTTTTTTAAGTTTGAGTGAATCTATTTCGAAAATGTATGGATGACAATGAAATGACTCAATTATAGATGAAGAGTTAAAAGTCTAGTAATAGACTATTCAGATAAATGTGACATTGAGAGAAATATTGTGGATTCCAGAACAACAGCACATAAGTTACAGCACAGATATGTCTTGCAAAACCATAGCAGATTCATATACAATGAATTTATTGACTACAAAAAATAAACAAAAAGGGATAATGGCATAAAAAGTTAGTACTTTTTATATGTTAAACAGTTGACTAATTCTGTTAGATCCAATGAATATTTCTAGGAGACAAATTAGTTGTTTTTACTTTGTTTTGGTGTTTGTCAGTATTGAGACTTGAATTCATGGACTCATGTTGCATATTTTCACTCATGCAGGTGCTCTACCTTGAGCTACATACTTTCAGCTCTTTGGTAAGAATATTGTCTTGGATTTGTCTGCTCAGGCTGGCTTCAAACCAAGATCCTAAAATCTCAACCTCCTGAGTATCTAGGTTTAGAGGCAGCATGAGCCATTGAGCCTGGCTTTGGAATTTAAAAAATTAAAACAGAAATAAGGATTTGCATTCATTGTTTGCATTCATTGCATTCATAGTGACAATATCCTACTTGAATTCAATTCAACCAGTATGTAGTGCATATTAACATGAAAAATGTGAGTAATTCAAAGCCTGGAAAAATTATTTAAGGACATAAAACTTTTGCTGATTTCATACTATAAAGAGACAAATACTGTAAGCACAATGAGTTAATAAGCTATGCTAAACACCGAGATTGTTAACTGATGTATCACGTAAGGATAACAAATCAACTGGTAGTTGTAGATAGACTTCCTGGATAGAATTCATTTTCCGGAAATGAGCACCCAGATGCAGTAGGTAGATTGTTTAAACAAGAAAGATAAATTTTACTTTTATGAAATTATATTGAATCTGGCATTTTGTACAAATGATTAACTAATTGTTGAGGAATTTAGTACTTAAACCTTATAAGAAATTTCCAGCAGAAGATACTGTTAGAGAAATGCAATTGTGAGTCTGAGGGCATCAGCTTATAACCAAGTTTGTTTCACCAGAGGTATTAAATTAACTTTTGAATGATATAACTAAAGGCAAGCAATAGTTTATATAGCTCAACTGGAACACAAATGCTCACTTAAGCTGAGACCTAGAAATAAACTTTTGGATGAACTGCATAACTCCTTGCTAGAATAATCAATTGGTACTGGATTAGTGAAGAGAAACACTGTATATTTCTGGCAAACTAACAAAGACCAGGCATTTTTTATTGCCTGTACAAAGGGATTTCAAGTCAACATGTCAGCCTATGAGTATAATACATCTTGATTCATGTCATTCCTTCCATCATTCCCACTCCCATCTCTCCCAACTCTACCCATTCCTAAGCTTACATGATTTCATTTTCATATATGTGCATTGAATATAATGTCTATATCTGTTCAACTTTCTTCTTTCCATTTATCTGCCACTGCCTTTGACCAATTCCTCCAGACACCCTACAAAGCTGGTCTCTGAACCTTCTGGTTTTCATTTTGTGAAACTGTTTGCTAGTGTTCCAAGGAGTTATATCACTAAAATCCTCCCCAAGGATTCGTGCTGTAGATAATTTTGAGGGGGGCTATGTTACATGACTCCTACATTTTTTGAATAGGTTTATAATTTAATTTATAAACACATGAGAAAAAGCATTCGCTCCTTGGCTGTCTGAACTGGTTTTACTTCACTTAACATGATGTTTTCCAGGTTCAATCATTTCTTTTCAGTAGTTGAGCAAATTCCATTGAAACTATGCACCACAGTTTTTTGCTTCCACTGATCCATTTAAAGACATTTGTGCTGTTTGCATAACTTGCCTATAGTGAATAATGAGCAATTAACATGTTGTACGTGGCTTTGCTGTGTACTGGCTTGTAATATTCTGGGTAGATGACCAAGAGCTGGATTGTAAGGAAACCCTAGGTTTCTTTCTTTTTCTTTTACTTTTTTTTGAAGAATCTCCAAAAGTGGCTTCCAGAGTGGTTTTGCTAATTTATATTCCTCCCAGCAGTGTATTAGGCTTCAAGCTCTCACATGGCCTCTTCAATCAAAGCCACAAAAAACACACTTCCACTTCCATCTTTTCTCTAGTTAATTATATCTAAGAGACCCATGGATTTTTTTTCTGGTTTTGAAACTATTTCCTCAGATCTCAGCCTTCTGAATAGCTAGAATTATAGGCATCAATCCCAGCACCTGGCTAATGCCCATTTACTTGCACCATAGAACTCAATATTTATTAAATATACATAAATCATATGACTGTAAAAAATCTATTTTCAAAATAACAACATCTACAGTGTAATTTAAAATTTTATAAGCCAAATGTTAACCATATGTTCTATAAACAATAAACAATTACAAAGTGAAGAAATATTGCTTTAAACTACATATTCATCCTTTCAGTTTTACAAGAAAATACACTATATCTTCTTAAGTTGTTCTTTAGCATAATACATGCTTGCAATGTTTATTCAGAAATGACTTAGCCTAGTCAACATGATTGATACTGCTTAAATTAATTGGACAAGCTTTCCTGTATGATGAGATTGCATGTTTTAAATACATTAGGTGTAAAACAAAAGACACACTGAAGATTGGAAAAAGTTAAGTAACCATAATAAATTTTGTGAAGATTATTGGAAACCAGAATGTGCCTTACATACTAGTTTGCAGCTCTTATTTTGCAAGAAGAAAATCCTGTCGCTGAGTGACCTTATGTTAAATGGAATCTTTTTGTCAATGGAGAGCCAAAGTTTCTGGTTGAAATATATGAAGAAAGAGACAATAATCAATGGAAAAATTGAAAGAGAACTTTTTAGAATATGATGTAAGTAAACTCTATACTTTAAATAAACACATCCTCTAATATTTTAAAATTTTATTTAATTTGATTTCTTACGAGCATATATGAATAGTTAAATGTAGTATGATTTCATGATTCTGCAGGTGAGTGTGGATATTGTGGCTTGAACAAATTAATAAAATTTAGCATCTATTCTCTTCATTCTAAACATTAACACTGTAGATATTCCACCATCTAAAATAGAATATGCTCAAAGTACATCTAAACTAAGTTTGCTTGTCAAATTAGTAACTAAGAGAAACCTAACAGCAATCTCATTAAGGAGATCATTTAGGACATGATTAGGAATTGTGTTAAAAATGGGGCTGGGATGTACTTTAGTGGCAAAGTGCTCGCCTAGCAAGGGCAAAGTCCTGGATTGAATCCCCAGTACCAAAAAAGAAAAAGCCAAAAAAATATATAGTTATCCAGGTGCTGGTGGCTCATTCCTGTAATCCTAACTCTTCAGGAGGCTGAGATATGAGGATTCAATTCAAAGCCAGACCACACAAGAAAATTCCATGTGACTCTTAATTTCAATTAACCACCAGAACTGGAGCTGTGACTCCAAGTGGTAGAGCTCTAGCCTTGAGCAAAATTGCTTAGGGACAGTGCCCAGTCCTGAGTTCAAGTCCCACAACCAAAAGAAAAAAAAAGTTTGGAGAATGTTCTTCATAGAGCAACTCACTTAAATTATAGCTCTACATATTGTATGTTTACTTATACATCACATATATTGACTGATCTGCAATAACTTCAGAAACAAAGTTTGAGAATTTGATTCAAGTATAAAGAGTATTGATATTCAAACCTGATCTTTGCAGTTTGACCATTGACAGCTGGTTCCCTTGGCTTCGCTTCTAATTTAAACAATTCAGGAGTCTGAAATCCAGACAATCATAGTTCAAAGCCAGTAAAGTCCATGATACTCTGTCACCAAAAGAACCAACAAAAAAGTCAGGCTGGAGTGTGATTTAACTGCTAGGGTACACTGTGCAAATAAGCCAAAAGAGTAAGAAGCATTGAGCTCAAAACTCAATATAAATAACACTCTTCACACAATGCAATAGTAATAATAATAATTAATATATGACACTGACATGCTGTAGTACAGTATCCTTATACTTATATCCAGTGTCCCTGCAGATTAAGACTCCATTACAGTCTTATCCTAAGCACCTCAACATAGATAAATAAACAAAAAATAAACAAATAAACAAAACTCTGGTACTTAATATAAATTTAACAGGTAGATTTTGTAAGAGATTATATATTCCAGAAGCAATATATCCACAGTAAAATATCTACATTGTAACATTCAGGCAAAAATGATGGGAAAACAATGCAACAAGAGCCAAATGTAACTAGGAGGATAAGTTATAAAACATAAAAGGTTGAATGCGCACAAATACAACAGCGAGGGTGATTAAAGGTGAGAATCACAGGGAAAACAACTGAAAAATTTTCAAATTTGTCAGGGATGTTAGGTCTCACCTGGAAGAACTAACTACAAATACCATATAGCTATAGTTTGTTTTTCATCATCTAATCACTAATATGTAAAGACAAATAAGGCATCCTAAAATGGGCAGTTTGAGGTGCCCATTTATTTCAAAGTGAAAAAGACCATAATATCTCAAAGCACTTTTTAGACATGATGAAAACAGAGGAAATGGCTACAATTCTAACCTTCTATTACCATCCTTAAAACTAAAATACATGTTCCTATCAGGAAAAACATAGATAAACCATCACTAGCTAAATGTCAGTAAAAGTAGTTAAGGAGACAGGAGCAAAGTTATCCAAGCAGAAAGCAGAGAAGGGAAGAAAAGACAAGTAAGAGATTAAATTTAAAGATAAATTAATTGCATAAATTAATGGTCACAATGTGTTTGGAAGCTGAAAATATATTTAAAGTTTTAAGACATCAACACAAGTTCCAAAACTTGAGATAATAAAATAGACCTAAATATTAAGTGAAGCAAGCATGCTGCTCAATAAATTGTTGAAATTTGCCGGGTGCTGGTGGCTCACGCCTGTAATCTTAGCTACTCAGGAGGCTGAGATCTGAGGATCGCGGTTCAAAGCCAGCCTGGGCAGGAGAGTCCGTGAGACTCCTAGCTCCAATAAACCACCAGAAAACCATAAGTGGCGCTGTAGCTCAAATGGTAGAGTGCTCTCCTTGAGCTGAAGAGCTGAGGGACAGCGCTCAGGCCCAGAGTTCAAGCCTCACCACCGACAAAAATAAATAAATAAATAGTTGAAATTTGTACATGTTGATAATTGACACTATTTATTGCGAATTGGCAAATGTGTTCCTGAAAAAAATGCTGGAAGAAAGAAACATATTTTTAATGTAATGCTACATTTAGTTATTCAGAAATCATATAGGGAATTTTAATTATGGCATCAAATCAATGGGAAACATCATATATCAGAATGGATAGATATTCTAAGATAATGTGTCCATACATCTATATGAATGTGTCTATATTGTATATTTCAGCGCTTTTTTCAGCCAAGACAAATGTCCTTAATCATAAACACATTTTATCAGTGCTGTCTAGTAGAATGCATGAAAATTTATTTTGAAATGATTTATGTTTCTCAAGCAGCCTTCACAATGGCTTGTCACTCTCCAGTCACAGCAGGGTATACTTACGAATCTGTATATTTTATAGTCAGAGAGCTTTACATGAATTGTTGAAAAGCCAATAGTCTGGCAAAGTCCATGTATCTAATTGAACATTCTATGCACTATTTTAGCATATATATTTCTGCTTTATTTTAGAGTAATTGGTGCTCTAAGATTCCAATCTTTATAAACCAAGAATTGCCAGTTATTTTCTTTTACAATTATAACCAAAGAATCAAAGCCTTTGTCAACTGACTTATTTCCAATGTGAAAAATGAATTATAATAATTAATTCACTTTGAAGCACATAGATCATGCAATTTAAGCTACACACATTAGAATCCATACCACATTTCTCCAATATTTATTTGCATTTAACAATGAGATCACTCTGTTTTCAACATGGAGATAATTATAAGCTTTGAACAACCATTGTACAACTTCACCCTATCGTACAACTCTGCATCTTAAAATGAAACATTTCTAAAACCTAAAACATTTCTTATTTATTTTGCTTTTAATAACTTATAGATATTCAGATTTTTGAACACATGTATGTAATTTTTGTGTGTGTGGTTGAATGACAGATTTGATAGTCAAATGATTAGTACAACAAGACAAGCAAGGAATAATAATAATTAGTTGAGATATGCAGTTGTTAAATCTATGTCTCCCAGGCTGTTAGGGAAACGTGATCCAATTTCCATAATGTCTTATGACATGAGTGAGTGAATATCAGTCAGATGAACAAATAGAGCTTCCTAAGCCTAAACTTAGTTTGACTATAGAAAGTGATTATTTCAAATGCACCATGGAGTGCATGAGATTTAGCACAAACAAAAGTGAAATTCTGGGAAAAGAAATGCAAGCTTACTAAACTGGTCTTAAATGTTTTGAAAGAGCTACATTCTAGCTTCAATTTTATAAGGTTTCAAAATTTAAGTAATTAATTATGGAATTAATTATTTAACCAGGTAATTAGTTAACTAATTGTTTGTTTGTTCATGCCAGTAGTAGAGCTTCTTGAAGTCAGGGCCTCACACTCTCATTTGGCATTTTCAATCCATTTGGCACTTTACCACTTGAGCCACAGTTCCAGTACCCTAACTTGGGGTTTTGTTGTGGATAATGGAGAATGGTCCAGGGTAAAATTGCCTGAACAGTGTAAGATGTTTCTGTAGATTGGATCTCTCTCTGGTTCCAGAAAGGCTCTCAAACCTACTTATCCTCTCTATTAGATGCAGAGAATAAAACAGAAATATACAAGCTGGGCACCTGTGTCTTATGCTTGTAATCGTAGCTACTATGGAGGCTGAGATATAAGCATTGTGGTTGGAAGCCTTCCAGCGCAGAAAAGTCCATGAGACTCGTACCTCCCTTTAACCACCGAAACCCAGAAGTGGCACTGTAGTTAATGTAATAGAGGGCTAGCCTGGTGCGTAGGCCCTGAGATCAAACCCAACGACTGATAGGAAAAGGGTAAATTATAGAAGAATAGAGTGATAATTATCTACATGCAAACAGAGAAATAGAACGAGAAAGAAAGCAAGAATGCATGACAAAAAATAGCCATTGATTATTGAATATACATAGAAAAATGTATATTTACTCATATATATAAATAACATTTCAATACCTAAATTTAGATTTTATTCTCTGATCTAGGAAAATGGCTGACTCATAAGTCTCAGTCATACTGATCAAGAAATAGTGGTAATAATGATTTAATCAAATCTGTGAAGACAAATTTAACTTCATTTGTAAAAAATTCCATGAATCCAGAAATGCATACTACTTCTATCCAACTCACTGCTAAATGTTGCCAAGGAAAAGAGGTTTAATCAATTTAGCACACTATAGGTTTGGTGGTCATGAGTGGTTACTTATCACCAACCCTAGTTTTATTCTTCCATTCTAATAAAAGGCTTCAATCCACAAAACCACTTGAATATGGCACATAAAACACGTGCTCTGAATTGATCTAGGGCACACAAAAAATCACTAAATAATAGACAAAAATAGAAACGACTCTAGACAAAAAGACTGTTCATAAACAAATAACGATGAAATCAGTAAAACATATATCATACTAGAAATAAATTATGGTATGGAATAAATGTGGTGTTTAAATTTTGAGGTCCAGTGAGGATGAAGTTTCAGTGGGAGATGCCATACTCAAGGCAGTGCTCATTAAGAAAGTGAGACCTAAGCAAGGGATTGAAGAATCAAAATTGGTAGCTAGCCTGGGAGTTGCTGCTAAGTGGTAGAAGTCTATCCTACCAATGGTAAGGCCATGCATGCAAGCCCCAGTACTACCAAATTGATAGTTAGGATAAGAATATTCTAAAAAGATGGGCTGGGAGACAGTAAAGGAGTCAGTCTTGTTCAGTAAACAATATGGAAGTTAAAGTTTTTGAAGTCATAAAATATAAGAATAAGAGAAAACATGTCAAAGAAGTAGGGATGGTTGTGAAACTTATGTAAGACCAACTTACCTATAATTCTACATGCATGAGAAGCCACAGAATGGTTTTGAGTAAAAGGGAAAATTAGCAGAATTACAATATAGAAGTTTCTGTTTGTTTTGTTGAATTTATAAAAGTATGAGAAAAAATACAAAGAACTTATTGAACTCTATTGCAATAATTCAAGTAAGAGAGGTTCTGGCTTCAACATACATGTAGCACTAAAGGTGACAGAAGTAATTAGACTTAGTGTACAGTTTGAAAAAAACTGCCAAGAGAATTTTTTATGGATTAGAAAAGAGGAACGGTTCCATTGTTTCTAGATTGGACTATTGAAATTAGAGAAGATGAACCATGATACTCATTTGCAGATTTTAAAGCATTAATAAAATCAGACTGCTTTCTTTCAAAATATCAGAAAAAATATTACGTTTTTTACTTATTCTTGCCAGTTTTATTTTGGACCGCCATTATTTTCAGGTAAATTTAATCTTTAGTGATATATATATATATATATATATTTAAAACAAAGTACATGTAAGAATGAATTGTTTATTTTTGTCATAATGAGAAATGAAATATCCATTTTCTGCTCAAATCAACTTAGAATATGAGTTAATGTCTGATATATCATTAAGTAAAAATATTTATTTCTTCTTTGCATTTGGGAAAGAAATAATAGCTCTCTTAACTGTAGTTTAACAAATCATAAAGAAATGTAATAAGAGCCAAGTACCATCAAAAGTTTAAGATGTACTGAGATTATTTTCTTTAATATATAAAATTTGGCCATATGAACATTAGCATGGAATCTACTCTGCTTTTTAAGTAATAGAACCTGTCATGGTGTGGCAACAATGAACTCTTCAATGTCTTCTAAGTTGTTTCTTAAACCATAGGCAACTAAAATCACAGGCTTTTATTTAAAAATCACAAAGGAATAAAGTTTAGAGTTTTGCAAAGATGATACTTGTTGTAAATGAAAAGACACATACATAATTGCCTGTGATTTGTGAAGACAGCTGTAAATACAAGATGTTGCTGATACACCTGACAGTGGAAAAACAAAGTTTACACAGGGGCTGTGATTTTTCTTTAAACTTCTTCCAAAGATAAATGCGATCCACTGGGATGAAAAGCTACTAGACAACTAATAACATTACTTTTCCTCTCAGTACTTTACTTTTACTGCCTCATTCTTTATAATTTCATGGGTTTGATATTGCCACTCTAATCTTTCCCTCTTGCAATTTTGTGTGGATTTAATATTGTCTTTCCTGTGGCTTATTATTATTATTCACTTATTATTGGACGGATTAGTTCTTCTTGTTTGCCTAGCATTTTATTCCTCTACATCATGGCTCTATTTAAGAGTTTTAAAAAGTATGTAGTACAATTGAAATATGTTTGTAAAAATGAAGGAAAAGCTCCGTGGTAATATTTTAAGAAGCTTAACCATGCTAAGAGTGTCAGAGATTATCAAGGGTTCATTTTGCTTGTCAATGCTGCTCCTACATCTCTATGTAAAGACTCCAGAGGAGAGGTCGCTTCCAAGGTCAGATACTTATACTGCCAGTCAAAAGCATGAAGAGATTTATTAGGTAACAACATGTGTCTATGCATGCATCTATGCATTGTGCCCTTCTCCAATATAAACAGTAAGGAGATGTTTGAAGCTGTGTGTGTTTTAATGAATGATAAATGATGATACACTGCTTGATTTCAAATTGATGAGCTCTTCACATGCCACCATTTTTCTACAGAGGGCTACCTTTGGTTACCACTGTCTTTCACGTTTTTAAATGCATGATGAATTATGCAAAACTGGTATTAACGTGAATCAATACACACCAAAGAGAAGAATGCAATATAAATATCAAAGAGACACAAGTACTCGCATACCTGTGCAAACACAACACACACATGCTCAAGGATACTATTTATCTAGATTTATATATTCCTATGAAAGTTGATGGTCCAATCAAGGATATGTTTAGTTTGATTAAAATGATTATTTTTATTATTGTTTTAAACTTTGAAATGACTTGTTTCAAAACTTTCAAAATTTGAATATCTAAGAGCTGTATTATTTACATAAACTTATTAATGATTTTGAATGTGGGCATTTCATTAATATAACCAAAGTGTTATTTTATGATTTTAAGATGTATATATTCTTATTTAGCTTCTTCCAAGGAAATGTAAAGGAGATACTATATAGTATCAATTTTTTTGCACACTATATAAACTACAGAGAAATTCAATATCACTGCATTATTGGTTTTAAGCTGTGTTTAGGAGTTACAATGAATATTACCTCTTATGAAGCATAAATTTTATGAAATTCCACTATTATCACATTTTCTTCCAAAATTTTCCACATTTGTTGAGGAGAAATAATAATAATAATATATGCCTACCTGTCACAGGTTACTTAATTAAGGCATTAACTATATCAAGGTATGATTAATGTCTCCTAGCAGATAGCAAGTGCCTAGAATACCTGTTTTTTTATAAAATGGATACTTTTTTAATTTAAAAATTTAAAAAGTATGTTAAATGCTTCTCACATGAGATAATATTTTCAACATAAATAATATTTTCAACATAAATGGAAGAGCAGAATGTGTGTGTGTGTGTGTGTGTGTGTGTGTGTTGATCATGGGGCTTGAACTGTGTGTGTTGATCATGGGGCTTGAACTAACAGCCTGGGATGTTGTCCTTGACTTATGTATGTACTTATTTAGCCATTTCTCCACTTTAGGCTTTTTGATGGTTAATTTGGAGGTAAGAGTCTCATAGATGATTTTTTGCCTGTTGGCTTTAAATCACAATCTTCTGATCTCAGCATACTTCATTGTTAGGATTACATTGTGAGCCACTGGCACCTGGCGATCAATATGTTTATAGTCCATTTATATTTACTGCTATATCATGGAAAAGGGACACAATAAATTTCAGGAAGGTTAAGAAGAGCTAGTGAATAGATGTTTTTATGTTTGCTTTATACTGAATACAATTGCTAGAATGGTTTAAGTTTTTATTGTCATAAGGGGATGTACACGGGGGTTACAGTTACGTAAGTCAGGTAAAGAGTTCATTTCTTTTTTGACAATATCGCTCCTTCCCTCACTCTCTGTTTTAAGAATATTTTTATTTTATTTATTTTATTGTGAAAATATAATACAGAGGGGTAACAATTACATGAGCAAAGTAATGAGTACGTTTCTTATCAAGCATTGTTGCCTCTTATAGATTCAAGCTGTTCTCTTTAGAATTTCATCTATTCACGTGGGCATTTGTGAAAATCTTTACATAGTATATTTCTCTGTATTTCAACCTGTTGAATTGTTATCTGTTTATTTATTTTCTATGTTGCTAAGAAATTTCAAATTTAGAAAAAGAACTTGTAACATCCCCATTGACTTCGAAATTGACTTCGAAATGTTTAACTTTAAAGATCAATATGCTGATTGCTCAGATTTGATTGTCTAATGATGGAACAAGTCAAAACATATTATATCCTGGTGAGGCCCCACAGTTCAATACCAGAAATGCAGAAAGCAAAGCAAAGCAAGAATAAAACAGGTCATTATTCATCTAACGTATATAGAATTGTGATGTGTCAATCAAAAACACTTTAAGAAGAAAAGATAATATGAAAAGAAAAAAATCTAATTTTTATTTTGTTAAAAGCCCTTATCTAGCAATCTATCCTCAATCGAGAAAAATTTTCTTTGTGATGTTGTCAGAATCTTAGTCATTGTAAGCCATGACAGAACAGTATTATTGTTGAAAGGTCATCGTGGGGAACAAAGGTACAAGTGAAGGAAGGCCAAGACTGGGAATGAGAAGGATAGACTCTTTTTTCTAGATATATTCTTAAATTTCCTGGTTCTTCTCATAGAACTTCTAATTATGACAGTGATATTTCTGCTAATGTGAAAAAAATCTCACTGACTAGTCTTGTTCTCAGATGAGAAACCAGAAAAATCATAATAACAAATATAGTAAAAATTAATAATTATCATGGGACATGGATATAAAAGGGGATAATATATAAATATATAATTACAATATTGTATTGTTAATATAATATATATTTGTATTGTATTCACATATAGGTATATATTTGCATATGGACATTTCTAGGTATATATGAGGCTACATACATATACACATATCTACATATATATGTGTAAACAATATAAATATATCCACTAAGCACAGTTTAAAAAGCTAGAAAGAGGAAAGGGAACATAGGAAGATGTTGGAGAGAACAAACTTATTCATAAATAGATTGTTAATATGTGTACAATTCTCATATTTAAAATCTCAATATAACTAATGCATAATGAATTATGAAACAGAATTATGTAAAGCCATTACATTTGGTCATGTTAATATAAATATTGTTACATGTACTTAAATTCTTTTCCTCTTTCATACACAAATTAATATCCAGAAAATATTTAAGGTGAAGACAATGCTTTCTAAGAGTCATAGTTTAAAATATGGACTTTTAGTTTAATTTAGGGATTATGGACAAACGTATACACTTAGTTGTTATATATATGTATATATGTAATTACAGACATTATTCTCTATATATTGCACAACTATGTATGTATATTTTTATCTATCTATGTATATATATATTTATATATAGATATATTTATATATCTATAAAACCTTTTTTGTGTGTATAGAACAATACACTTTTTCTGCTTTAATTTTTATCTTCACAGTCTTTTCTGCCAAATGATTTTACATTCAAGTGAATTTCAAGAATCCAGAATTGTGATTCTTTAATTTTTTCGTATTAGGGTTTGAACTCAGAGCCATGCTTCCTTGCTCCACTTTAACTGGATAGAGCTTTACCACTTGAGCCACACACCTACATATATTTTTGCTGATAGTTTTGCATAGAGGCAGGACATTTCTGCCAAAGTTAGTCTCAATCCTCAGTTCTCTAGATCTTAGCCTCAAGTGTGGTTAGATATTTCAGGTGTGAAACCCTGAAAACTAGCTAAAAATTATAGATGCTGTGAATTCAGGCTTACTTTAACGTGCAATGGGTTCTAGATATCATGCCTGTCATAAATTTCAAATTTAGCTGTTTCTTTTTCAATATTTTTCTTACTGTACTCCATAAACTTAGAAAGGTCCTTGTTTCTTCTTTAGGTGTGAGCTCATTCCTCACTTCCCTTTGTTGAAATGTTTCTTCCATCATTTGATTTCAGAAAAAAAAAGAAATTTATGCCACAATTGCAACTAGAACTACTCATCCAAGAAAAGAGTTTTAAGTGAATCTGTCAAGAACATTTGTTATATTCATGCTTAGTTTGATTTTACAAGTATATTTGATTACCTACCCCTTTAGTCTATACTGTGTAAATATATTGTTCATTGTTTGGAAAATAGATGTTGAAATGCCTTGAATGTAGACAGAGAAAACAAGCAGATAAGGGAGGAAGTGGCACTTTGGCTCAAGTGGTAGAGCACTAGCCTTGAGCTGAAGAGATGAGGGACAGTGCCCAGGCCCAGAGTTCAAGACTCACGATGGACCAAAAAAAGGAAAAAAGGAAAAAGGAAAAGAAAAGAAGACAAAGTAAGGAGACATACAATATTTCAACACTTTAACCCAGGAAATTAGAAGGGTTCCTATAGTTTATGGAAGGTTTTAAATACTTAGTGCACTCATGAATTGGACTAGGGAATGGTGTACTTGGTAAGCAGCAGCAAAAATCTACTGAAGAGTAATCTTTGTTTTAATAAGACCAAGACAGCACAGGATGAGGAATTTCCATATGTAATGTACTGCCCAGGGTAGAACTCAGGAAGAAATCACACTTAAATGAGATAAGACTTTGTAAGGCAATTACACTACAGAAAGCAAGAGCAAATCTGGGTGCTGGTGGCTTACACCTCATATCCTAGCTATTCAGGAGGCTGAGATCTGAGGATCAATGTTTAGCTTCAAACCATTATCCAAACCATAATCTTCAGAGTTCAGGGCCATAGGAGCCCAGATTTAGGGATTTTTTTAAATCCACATGTAATGTCCAAGAGTTGGAGTTCATTCACAAATATGAGATGTCACCAGTGCTGCCCAGCCCCCACCTTGTTGCAGCTGAGTAGCAGGACAATCATATCCCCTAATAGAGTTCCTCACCATCCCAGAGAGAATGAAGATTGCAGACTATCCCCCAGAATGCTCCAGTGTCAAAACAAAATAGTCAAAATATTAACCCAGATAGAATAGACACACAGAAGTAAAGGAAATCTCACCAAGGCAGTTTAGTTCTGTGAGGAAGGGAGCCTAGACATTCTACCCAGAGTCAAGCAGGCATGCCAGGCAGGGTGGCCCTTGAGCTTTTTATCTTAACACAAGGAGTGGTGATGTCTCTGAGACACAGTAGTTGTTGGGCTCTTTTAACTCCATTGGTAAGGACTTCATAGCCTTGACACCGCTGGCTGGTTATGAACAATATAGCTGACGGTTACAGTTTGAAGTTAAGATATGAATTATTTCAGTAAGTGTGTGTTAACAGATGGTAACTTGCTGCAAGTTGGAGACACTTTGGTTTGACAGAATAGATCGCTTTTTGTCAAAATAGCATCAAGAAAAAGCAGATTACAAATGCTCTATAACTCAAGAACTGTGTAACTTTATTTCAAAAATTTTAGGAGAGTCTATTTCTGGTAATCAAACACACATAAACAAAAAAAGACCAGGATTAAACGAGATATTATTCTATGCAAACTACTCACAGATTATTTTTTGTATTTTGTTGTGTTCTTGCTTGTGAGGCTTGATTTAGAGCCTGGGCACTCTCCCTGGGTTAATTTTGCTCAAGGATGGTGCTCTAAAACCAAAGTAGTGATTTTCTGGTGGGTTATTGGAGATAAGAGTGTCTTGGACTTTCCTGTCTGTGCTGGCTTCGAACGAAGATCCTCAGAATTCAGCCTCCTGAGTAGCTAGGATTATTAGGCATGAGCCATCAGTACCCATCTTATTTTTGTATTTTCTAACTTACACTCAAACCTGCAACAAGAAGACGCATTTTAGTATCAGCTAATTGTGCTTAATCATCTTTTATTGGGAGTAGGAAATTTATGAAATGTCTAAGCCTGCTCTATATGATAGCCACTAGTGAATCATACATAGTTATTAGACATGTAAAAATGTGGTTAGTACACAGGACTACTAGAAGAAAATCTTGAAGAAAGCTGAGACAGTTGGCTGCAGTTGGGGCCAGGTGAGACAGAGGAGCACAAGTATATTGTGTAGTAGAGAAGGTCCCTGGCAACTTTCCTGTTCTGATGTCAAGACAAAGGCTGTTATTAGAGTTCTTGATTATAGCCATTCTAACTAGGGTGAGGTGGAATCTCAATGTTGCTTTGATTTGTATTTCTATTATGGCTAGGGAATTTGAGCATTTCTTCATGTTTCTATTGGCCATCCTTCTTTCCTCTTCAGAGAAGTTTCTCTTCAAGTCTTTAGCCCACTTATTTATTGGGCAGTTGTTTCTTTGAGGATTTGTTGTTGGGGGATTTAATTTTTTGAGTTCCAATTATATTTTAGATATGAGAACCCTTGGCCGTTGTATGGCTAGTGAAGATCTTCTCCCAATCTGTGTGCTTTCTATTGATTTTGCTAGCTATGTCCTTTGCCATGCAGATGCTCTGCAATTTCATGCAATCCCATTTGTCCAACATTTCTTTGATTTCTTGTGTTTCTGGGTCTCTATTAAGAAAATTTTGGCCTGCTCCAAGGAGACCTAGAGTTTCTCCTATTCCATCCTATAATGTTTCCAGAGTGTCTGCTTTGACTCCAAGGTCTTTGATCCATTTGGAGTTGATTCTGTTGCAGGGTAATATATAAAGATCTAGCTTTATTTTTCTACAAGTGATTAACCAGTTTTGCCACTTACTGAGGAGGCTGTTTTTATTCCATTCTATTTTTTTAGCTCACTTATCGGAGATTAGATGGCTATGGTCTGTAGGTTCATTTCTGTGTTTTCAATTCTATTCCATTGGTCCTGAGGTCTGTTCTTGTGCCAGTACCAAGCTGTGGAGGGGATGTGGACAGAAGGGAACCCTACAGAATTTTTGGTGGGAGTGTAAACTTGTTCAACAACTTTGGAAAGTAGTATGAAGGTTCTTCAAAAGACTCCACTTAGAGCTCTCCTATGCCCCAGCAATCCCAATATGGGGCATTTACCGAAATGATCACAAACAAGACCATATTAAAGTTCCCAGCACAACTATGTTTATTGCAGCATTATTTACCATAGCTAAGATATGGAACCAACCCAGATGCCCCTCAGTAGATGAATGGATCAAGAAAATGTGGTATATATACACAATGGAATTCTATGTCTCCATCAGAAAGAATGACATTTCCTCATTTGTTAGGAAATGGAAAGACTTGGAAACAATTATATTAAGTGAAGTAAGCCAGGCCCAAAGAAACATAGGTCCCATGGTTTGCTTTATTTGCAATAACTAGTATATTTCTGACACAAGCAGAAAAGATCAGATAAGTTGATGTTAGGTAAAATGAACCCCAAGATAATTATTGAAATGTTTTCTTCTTTCTTGTGATTGATTGTAACATATTTATAAGATGATTTCTTTATTGGTTTATATGTCCCTCCCCCACGGTATAACCCCTGCTTTGATTGTATTTGATGTTGGTATAATTTGTGGAGGGGAAGAGCAAAAACAAACCGTTTAATTAGGAATACAGGTGGACCCATTGCAACAATGAGATGTGCAAGTCGTTATGTTGAAAAACGAACTTTACAACTTTGGCCAGGCAGGATGGGGGTGGGGGAAGATGGGAAGGGATGGGAAGGGGAAATAAAGGAGGAGGCAACAATGCTTGATAAGAAATGTACTCTTTACCTTGCCCATGTAATTGTAACCCCTCTGTACGGTATTTTCACAATAAAAATTTTTAAAAATAAGTCAAATGGGGAACATGGTACACTACATGTGGGATAGAGACCTGGGAGGTAGAGGGAACACATTCAGAACCAGATTAGAAACTTGCAGTAAGGAGTGAGTGAATTGTGGCACTTGCACAATCTGGCAGTCTGGAGGACTGGATGGAAATTATTTGAACGGTATTTCTGCGATGTAAAAATATGTGGACCAAGTTGTTATATGAGGAAACAGACCATAAAATGATGCAGTATCCAGCATCCCTACTGTCTGTCACTCACTCATCCCCTAAGCTCTGGGGTCTAATCCCTCCATAGTCCCAGCATAAGAGGGACTATGACAGTGGTCTGAGAGCAACCACTCAGGATAACTTGGTGATTGTAATTATGGGATGGAAGACATTGTCTTGAGCAGTCTCCAGTACAACTAGAGTTAATCCTAGTTAATCAGCCCAAGTGAGCAGGTTAGATGGGGAGGGCAAGCAGGAGCTGGTGCTGCCCTGCTCCCCAAATAGGTATGTGGATGGGGGAGGACTGTAGGAGCAGGTCTCATGGTGACTCTATCCACTGTGTCTGGATTACAATGATCCCACAATGCAAATCTTTTTCTAGCTGACCAATAAGATAAAAGAATCAAGGCCACACCCACATTATGTGCTTCCTAGTACCACTGGCATTTCCCTCTATTGCCTCATACCACTACCGGCAGTTGAAGGAAGGTGGTGACTGAGTGAATTTCAGAGATCCTGTAGGAAGTGGGTGATTGCAAGAATAGAGGTGATTTCAGAAAGCCTTGTAATATGGTCCCTCCACCATCCCTATCCCAGTGCTGGGATATCTAACCAAACCAGACACGCATGCACAATAAAATTTTCTTTAGGCAAGAAACTAAAGAAAGAGTATCTGGAGAGGAATTTTCCTGGTGGACCCACTGAAACCAAAAAAAAGAAAACTAAAAACAGAGGTAAGCTCAAAACAAATATTACTGGGGACTGTAAATCAGCTAAGGGTGAGACCAAAGACCATGCATACCTGGAATTTTCCTCTGGTTCCTTTCCTGCTAGTGTACTTTCCACTAACACTGGAATCACTAACAATATGTCAGAAAGCCTAATTCACCCCAAGAGAGTAACCAAAATATAGACAATGGTAATAGGAGAGAAGGCATGGGTGGATACAAAGCTAGAGACCATGAAAGAATTAATGACCAAATTAAGGCTAGAGAGAGACATGTTGCAGGGGACTTGAAGTTGGAGAGGTCCATGAGGAAAGACAAAAGGCTCAACAGATGAACCAACTGAGAGATGAGAAAGAGCAATGGTGCGATAAGTGTTTGACCTAGAGACCAAAATGGTGGAACTTCAAAGGCAGTTGGCAGAGCTTCCCTCCAAGCAGCAGCATGGAGTACCAACTCAGACCAAGCTACAGCTGCCAGCCAATACCTATTAGTCGCAGACGTAGCAACAGAAATGGGAGAAGAAGTGTTACATTCAAGGGTGGGAAAACTAGAACCTCAGTCTCCAGAATCTTTAGCAGCAGGAGTGGCTGTGGTAACTGGAGCAGCAGGGAAAGGCCTGGGATCTGCATGAGTTCTTCAAGACAGTGGGAAGATTACACAAACATGAGGCCATGAGATGCACAATTTTGCATAACCTAGAGATCAAAGAGCAGCTGGGCCAGGTGCAGGATGCCTTACATAGGCTAAGAGGAGAAGGTCTCTACTTTGCTGCACTCACAGGTGCAGGTGAAAGAAGAAGCTGGACCAGCAAGAGGAGAAGTTAGAAGAATGGAAAAAGATGGCTGAGTTAAGGAGCCACGTGGCTCAACATGAACAGCTGCAGGAGCTCAGAGCTACCTGTGAACAGCACAGGGCCTACAAACTGCAGCTGACCTTAAAGAATGAGGCCTTGCCACAGTACCTGCAGAAGTACACACAACTGCTGGACGAAGTTGGAGGACCAAGAAGGTCCATCAAAAATTACACAACAATTTTGATATGCCTTAAAACACCAGAAAGAAACAGGACCAGCTGTGGGCCCCAGCTGAGCTTTTTGGCTTTCACTAGAGAAGGAAGAGTGAGCAAAAAGAAAAGGGGAGACTCTACTTGTTGTGACTGTCCTAGAAGACAGACAACCCAAAGACCAGGTGGGATTTTTATCTTTATCCATTGGTGAATTAAAGAAGGCGAAGCTCAGCCAGCAGCTGCAGGAGCAACATACGTACTGTGGGTGCCTGACCAATCTGGTAGTCAAGAGCCACAGAAAGCTGAAGCAGTAGGGTTTCTTCTTCAGGAGTTGAAACCATGGGATAGAAAGCAGGACACACAAATGCCCAAGAAGACCCTGAAATTCTGCTTCATCCACAAGCTGCCTGAAAAAGGTGGGCTTCCAGAAGCAAGTGGATAATCTCCAACATCGATGCAGCCAGCTGTCAAAACCTATCAGCACCATTGAAAAGTCCCTAGAATTCTATAAAAAACAGATGGAAGTACTGGATGAGCTATATCAGAAGAAAGATGAGTGTGTCAACCAGCTCTCCCAGGAGGAGAGGGAGAAGAAGAAGGAGCTGCAGGAGCTACTACTGCTTCTTGCAGATGAAGGCACCTGAGATTCAGGACAAGTTCCTGGCAGCCATCCAAACCCCTGCTGAAGAGGGCCCCTCAGACCTATCAGGCTCTAGGAAGAGGGAAGTTATCAAGGAGCAACATGATTTTGAAGAGTTAAAGCTTGAACACTATGTGGAGCCTGCCCAAGGAGAGGCTGGGGTACCTTCGCATCTCAAGGACCTCTACTACAGAGCAGATTGTGCTACAACAGCTTGCTATTCAAGCACCTACATGAGCTTGCAGGCTAGGGCAATGAAGGCTGCAGGACTGAGGCAAATGACAACTTTGAGATCATTTTTGCATGAATACCTGGAGGCGTCCAGCTGGGGAACAGGGCTCTTGTCCTCTAACTTACTTTGTTGCATGAGGACTAGTTGGCATTCTCTCATGCCTAATTATAAGGGATGAGAGAGGGGAGGAGCCAAACATACCAGTGGCTTCTGGGAGGTGGCCCAAATTCTGGAGACATTTAACAGTCCGTTCATTACCAGGAAAGGGGCTCAGGTGTAGGTTTCGACAAAGTGTAAATTCTTTACAAAGGAAGTTAGAGAGTGATGGCATGGTTTTATATTACTATATTATAGTAATAATGGAAAATGTTTGATGTCACAGTTTAATAATAGTGTATTTTAAATTCATAACATTACATATTCTTAATTTTATGCAATATTTTGATATTACTTTATTGTATACATTATATCAATCATTTCATGATGTATGTTGTATGTCACTAGCATTACTTGGATTTTTGAAAATGTAAAGAATGCTGAGCTGGGCAATAGTGAATTTTCTTTTTTGTATGTTAAAAATTACAATGGTGATAGTGAGATGAAAAAATAATAAAAACCACAGAAAAAGGAAAACATTAATGCTGAAATCCTGGAACAAACAGAGATGTGAGATGAACAATTGGAAGTCTAACACAAGACACATGGATTACAGAAATGTAATCCAAAAATAAGAATACATAATTATGAAATATCTATGGATATTGCATATCTTAATAAATTTTCAGTGGAACCTATTGAAATGATATATGTTGAATATTATTTTTGAACTAAAAAATAAAATTCAAACTAGTATGTTACTTAGTCTTTGTAAAGTGGATTAGATTCTGCAGGTGTAATGATATACCTTTGACTCAGGTAATAAATTGAAAATTCAGAAACAGGTATTCAGTATTTAAATAAAAAAGTAATTACACAAATTGATCTAAATGCCAAATGTATCATCTGTCTTAGATCTGTATATTAAGTTAAAATCACATTACTTATGAAGCAGAATAAATAGCTGAACTAATATTAATGTCTCTAAAGTATTTTCTTAATTAAAAAATTTCCCCCAAGAAAAAGGTTAGTGTAAAAATCACCTTTGAGCATACTCTACAACTCTGGTGTGAAAAATTAAACAAAAGTAATGAATTATATATAGCTCCATATTCATAGCTTTTATGAAATTTTAATGAATTACTTTAAAATGTCCTTCATTTTTGAAATCAGTTCAGAATTCTTGCATAAATTAAAATTGGAGAACTACATTACCAATAGAAAATGAATACAGTATTTTTATGAGATTAGAAGTCCAATGAGAATAGAAAGATTGAAATGGCTCAAGTGGTGAAGCACCTGACAAGCAGGAGGCATGACAATTTCCAAATAAAAAACTTGGATGATCATCTAATAACTCCACAATGTAAGCTCAGCTAATTTTCAAAACCACAAGATACAAAGACACCTACATTCTGGTGGAAAAGTAATTAATGCATAGTACGAAAATAAAAGATACAAAAAGGTAAGGAAAAAAAAGGTTTTCCAATCCTGTATAAATTTAACCTGCACCTAACCAAAATACACAGCACTTGTCACTGTCTAAGAAAATTGTAAGAGGCATTTCCTTGAAAGAGGAAGTTAAAGGTGTGGTTGCCAGGATGGAAATTCCAACTCCAAATGATATGTAAATCAACCTCCCTAAATGAGAACTCAGGTACACACTCTTTTCTAGGCCCACTGCCCTGAATCAAAGGACCTTTTACTCCTCCTTTTGTGAAAGGGAACTTTCTTTACACTTTTTTTTTTACCACCTGCCGATTGCTGACACATTATATAGAGAAATCACTGGGCCAGGGTATGGTGTTTCTTTATCTTGACCATGGCAGTGTGAGTTTTTGGAATGTGTTTAAGAGTTCCCTTCTCTGGAGATATCCCATTGGCTATTTCCAATTTGCTGTCAGACCCTTTTTCTCCAATGATAAACCATTATTAGTGAAGATTCTATATGTTGGGAACTCTATAGCAGAGAACTTTTCTCAAATGAAGCAAACCATTAATACTGTACTAATTTGAATTTCTTTGCACAGTAATCCCATTTTGTTATGAAATATGGAGGTAACATATAATAAAATATAAAATGTAAAAAATAATGAAGATAAGATAAAGTAGCAACAATGCAACAAGAGAGCAAAAAACTATTTAAAAATTGCTATAAAAATAAACCCATGCAAAAATGAGTCCCCAGTGACTGCTTTTCACCATGAAAGAAGGTGAATCTCAGAATAACAGCAAAAAACAAAACAAATCAAAACAAAAACCATTTAATTCAGTGGGCATTTTTGTTTTCCCAGTAATCCTTGCTACTCAGCAGGCTGAGCAGGATGGCAGTTCATAGCCAGTTCATATAGGAAAGTCCAAAAGACTCATCTTCAATTAACCACCAAAGTGGAGCTGTGGTCCAAGTAGTAGGAGAAAAAAAAGCAAAGCAAACAACAACAACAACCACCAAAAAAACCCTCACGAATACTGCTCATGCCCTAAGTTCAAGCCCCAGGTACATCCTCAAAGTTCTAAAGCAGGCTTTTGATGACTAGATCCTGTTATCCATCCTGGGAAGAAAAAAAAGAAACACCTCTATACTAGACCATTAGGGTGTTTAAACTTTCTATTAGATTGGATTCTTTAAGTTGTAGTACTAATTCCTAAAAATAAAATAAAATGAAGTGGAATACTTAGAGAAATTGCTGGTAATAATGGAGAAGAAAGAAAGTGAATGGTTGCACACTAAAGATGAAGGAATGGCTTTAGAAAAAATAAGTCATAATGTTTTAGGGTAAAAATGAAGAGCACATTAACTCAGGCTAAGAGATTAATAATAACAATGGCAAAGCTCAATTTATACATTAGGCATACTGAGAGATTAACAATAGCCAACAATTGTAACAATACAACAGTTTGCTGTCCAGTTGTGATGGCTCTTTGTTGGTGTCTGTCTTTCACTCTATGTACCCAATTATCGTGCCATCATCCCTGCTGTCATTATCATATGAAGATAAAAAATAATGCTTAGCCAACTCCAGTGGTGCACTCCCTGTAATCCTAGCTACTCAGGAAACAGATCTGAGGATCTCGGTTCAAACCCGGCCCAGGCAGGAAAGTCGTAGACACTCATCTCCAATAAACCACTAGAAAACTGGAAGTGTTGCTGTGGCTCAAGTGGTAGAGGGCTCACCTTGAGCTGAAGAGATGAGCGAAAGCACCAGACCCAGAGTTCCGCAGCATTAATGACAAAAATTTTTAAAAAAGAAAAATTAAAAAGATTGTTTGATAATCAATGCCTGAAAGTCAATGATGCAAACATAGTGTTAGGCTACTATTTAGCTGCTGGCAATTCAGATAGGGGATTATGCTTTCAAAGCTAATGGATCAACACCAAGAAAGGTACAGGATTGATTATAGTAACAAAACCACAAATGGGAAAAGTTATGCCAAGGATACTACAGAACCTATAACCCTAAAGAGAATATTCTGATAGGATAAAACTTATTGCAAATTGAATATTAATAATGTGTTCTTGAAATCCAATGTATATAATGTATATATATATATGTATATACATGTTTATGTCTATGATAATTTTTAGATCATTCTCAAAAACGGCATTGAGTTATTAAATTATATATCAGAATACCACATCATTTTATAATAAAAAGGTATAAATGATATTTAAAATAAAGATAAGAGAAATAGAGTGGAAGAAGAGCTCAGGGACAGATCTTTTACCCTGAGTTCAAGTCCAGCACTGACAGACAAACAACAAGAACAACAACATCGGAAGGATGAATTTGATGGAAAATGGACTTGGGAGGAAGTGACCTAGGAGCCTAGGATGTTTGTTGACTCACAGTCAGGTGATCATCGACAGTCAGGTGATTACTGGTGTGATTAAAGCAGGTGATGGGAAAGCTGGGAGGGGCTGGTCTGTGGGCAGACTTAACCCTGATCACAACTCAAGCAAGAGATAATTCTTGTCATCTCAGCTTTGTGCAAAGTGTGAATCAGAAGATCTCAGTCCAGGGAGCCTAAGCATAAGCACAATTTTCTATTCCAAAAGCAAAAGCAAACAGAAGAGGACATGGCTTAAGTGGTAAAGTACCAACCCAGCATCAGGCCTGACAAATTACAAATTAATGAAGACCCACAAGATACAATGGATGATGCCACGAATGTGTCCTACAGTCCGGTGGAAAAGTAATAAACTCATAGTCCAAATATAAAGCATACACAGAAGTAAAAAACAAAATAAAACAAACACAATAAACTTTTCCAACCCTGGACAAACCTAAGTTGCACCTCACCCAAATCACCTAACCAAATTGCTTGTCCTTGAAAGAGGAAGTGAAAGGTGGGGTTGTCAGGATGTAAATTCCAACTTCTATTGATATGTAAATCAGCTTCCCTAAACAACCAATCAGAGACACTTCTTTTTCTGGACCCACCTTCTTTCAGTATAAATAGAGTGGAAGTCTGAGACTCAGGCATTGCTGAAGATCCCTCAGCAGGAGGAGGCCGTTTGGAGCTTGGATACTCCAGGTGAGGATCAGAGTGGGAGAATCTACTCCTCTTTTAATTCTTCTTTCCTTGGTTTGGTGTTGTTGTTGTTGTTGGTGTTTTGTTGGTTGTGGGGATTGAACCCAGTGGTAGGGCAGTGTTGCTGGGCCTCTTTGTGCTCAAGACTGGGCATTATCCCTGGGTCACTTTGTGGTCAAGTTTAGTGCTTTACCACGTGAGTCACAGCCCACTTGTGATTTTGGAGTGGTAAATAGGAGATAAGAGTCTGTGTCAGGGGGATTTTGGTGCCCAGGCCTGCTTCAAAGCTTGATCCTCATATCCCAACCTCTTGGGTAGCTAGGGTTTTAGGGGTGAGTCACCAGCACCTCATTAGATTCTAGGAATGATGGATCCTGACATTGTCCAGGCCTTCCAGAAGGAACTGAGCTGTGGCATCTGTATGAATACTTTCATAGAGCCAGTCACCCTAGAGTGCGGGCACAGTTTTTGTCGACCTTGTCTCTTCCTTTGCTGGGAAGAGACTCCAGCCAGGTGCCCAGGATGCAAGGGACCCGGCCAGCAGACAAACCTGAAAACCAACGTGGTTCTGAGGAGCCTGGTGGCCATTGCCAGAAGAGCCAGACTCAGGCAGTTCCTGAGCTCTGAGGAATACATGTGTGGGACACACAGGGAGACCAAGCAGATGTTCTGTGAGGTAGACAGGGCCCTGCTCTGTAGGAGCTGCTCCATGTCTCAGGAGCACAGGGCTCACAAACACTATCCTATAGAAAGGGCTGCTGATGTGCAGAGGAAGATGATTTCAAAGCAGATGCATGCTGTATGGGAAAATACTCAAGAAAACCAGCACAATTTACAGGAGAAGAGGAGACACAGCAACCAATGGATTTATTATGTGAACCTCTACCGAGACAAGACTAAGAATGCTGCAGCTTTTTGTCCAGGAGGAGAAAAGACATCATTCCCAGCTACTGATCAATGAAGGAAGAGCCATGTTACAGCAACTCAGAGAAAGGGAAACCTAAATGCTTCAGAAGAAGCACCAGCTCAGGAATATGTTTCTGGAGCTGATCGAAACATACCAGAAGCCAGATGTGGAACTGCTTCAGGGTGTAGAGTTGACCCTAGAAAGCTATGTGTCAGTGTTGGTCTTCACGCCACTTCCTCTGAGGCCACAGCTCAGTGCCCCTCCCATGCCTGGAATGAAAGAGAAGCTCAATCAGTACCGGGTGGAGATTGCCTTCAATGAAACTATGGGGAATCAAGGTCCTGGGAGCAGTGTTAGACATGACCATCAATATGCGGTTTTGAATTCTGAAGACTCCCTCCACTTCACTGCTTTTGGATGCCAAGTCTTCAGCTCTGGGAAACATTACTGGGATGTTAGTGTGGATGAGTTTTCGACCTGGGCCTTGGGTGTTGTTACTGATTCTGTCATAGGGAGCAACCTCAGTGAATCTGAGGACGTTTTCCTCCTTTTGTTTGTGAAAGAGAAAACACTTTACACCATTTTTACCACCTTCCCATTGCTGTCTCAATATGTAGAGAAGCCTCTGGGCCGGGTTGGTGTGTTTCTTGATCTTGAGCATGGCAGTGTGAGTTTTTGGAATGTGGCTAAGTGTTCCCTTATCTGGAGATACCCCAATGATTCTCTCTGATTTCCTGTCAGGCCCCTTTTTTCCAGTGGTATCCCGGTGTCCTAAGTGAAGAGACTCTCTATGTGTTGGGAACTCTATGGCAGAGAACCATTCTCAAATGAAGCAAACCACTAATACTGTACTAATTTAAATTTTTTCATGAAATATGGTGGTAACTATAAAATGTAAAAACCAGTATTAAATGAAGATAAGATAAAGTAGCAACAATGCAACAAGAGAGCAAATAAATATTTTAAAATTGTTATAAAAATAAACCCATGCAAAACTGAGTCCCCAGTGATGGCTTTTCACCCTGAAAGCAGTTGGAGTCCAGAATAACAACAAAAAACAACATTGAATGCAGTGGGCACTGTTGTTTTACCAGTAATCCTTGCTAATCAGCAGGCTGAGTTCTGAGGATGGCAATGCATAGCCAGGAAAAACAGAAAAATCCAAGTGACTCTTATCTCCAAATAACCACCAAAGTGGAGTTGTGTTCACATGGTAGAGGAAAAAAATTCCCACGAGAACAAGGCTCATGCCCTAAGTTCAAGCCGCAGGAACAGCTAGTACAAAAATACAGTACTAGTTTCAGTGACACAAAGTTCTAGAGCAGCCTTTCTGTTAATAGGTCCTGTTATCCATCCTGGGAGGAAAAACACAAACACCTCTCTCCTAGAGCATAGGGGTCTTTACACTTTCTATTAGATTGGATTCTTTAACTTTCGGTACCAATTCCTAAACAAGGGGGAAAAATGTATACTCAGACAAAGAGCTGGTAATAATGGAGAAGACACTAAATGGTTGAACACTAAAGATGAAGGCCTGTCTTTAAATAGAAGAAATAAGTCATCCTTTTGGGGGGTAAAAATGAGCAGAGAGATTCATAATAATAACTATAGCAGGGCTGGGAAGGTGGCTCAGTGGTAGAGCGCTTGCCTTGCATGCCTGAGACCCTGGGTTTGATTCCTCAGCAACACATTAGAAAAAAGAAACAGCCGGAAGTGGCGCTGTGGCTCAAGTGATAGAGCACTAGCCTTGAGCTGAAGAGCCAAGGGACAGCGTCCAGGCCCAGAGTTCAGGCCCCATTACGGGACCCAAAAAAAGAAACAAAAAAATAAACCCAAACCATAACTATGGCAAACCTTAATTTATATATTAGGCATACTGAAAGGTAAAAGAGCCACCACTTGTAACAATATAACAGGATGCTTTGCAGGTGTGATGGCTCTTTTTTGGATAATTAATTGTAGTTCTTTGATCCCCTGTGGCATTATCATATGGAGTTAAAAATGCTTACATTTTGTTTCCCTTTCACCCTATATATTTAATTGTTGTGTGTTCATCCCTTCTGTAATTATCTTATTGATGGGCAAAAGCTACTAACTTGAGATTCAATGATATGAATGTAGGGTTAGACTGCTACTTCCCTGTTGGAAAGTCAGATATAGGAGAATTTGCTTTTAAAGCTCATGGTTCAACAAACAAGAACAGATAAGGTTCAAGATTGATTCATAGTAATAAATCCTGGAAGGTGAAAGCTTATGTCATCGATACTATAGAACTTACTACCCTAAAAATAATATCCTAGATAATTTTCTAAAGTTTATAGCAAATAGAGTATTAATAATGTGCTCTTATAACACACACACACACACACACGAGCATTAGTAGGTTCTTTTATCAGTTTATCATATATATTAATTTAATTTACCATTTCATTTTAATATAAGCTTAGTCATATATTTTGCTCCAACATAAAACTCAAGGACAGTGCATAGATACTTAGTTTAAGCTCCTGGTCTGTTTCGGGGAAAAAAAATAAAATGGATAAGTCACAATAGAAAATAGACATGGAGAAAGTAAACTCAGATTCAAGGATCCTTTTCTGACTCACAGGTGATGGACAGTCAGGTGATTACTGGGTTCAGGCTGGTGAAGGAGATGGGTGTAGGGCATAGGCTTCCTGCAGACCTAACAATGATCACATCCCATCCAATAGCTAGTCAAGTTAGCATATGTCTGTCATCTCAGCTATATACAAAGTCTCAATAGGAATATCTCATCCAGGAAAGCCTAAGCATTAACACAAGATCATATTACAAAAATAAACTAAAAAATGGTATGTTGTATACAGTTCTGGTACTGTACTGTTGAATTCATACCATTTGCTTAAACTCTGCTAACCAATTTACTTATCACTAAATGTTAATAAAATGCAATGATGTTGGTCCAGTTTTTCAATTTAGAAAACCATAGGCAGGTGTTAATAAACATACGGTGGTGCTGCGTTTATTAGAAGAATGTTTGTGTGGTCATGTTTCACTGTATAAATGTGAGTATAAAGAATTCAGTGCAGTCTTTACCTTCCCACACGTGATTTTTTAGGGTGACCTCACCTTCCTATTATAGGATTAAAAGTAGTGTTTGTGACTTTGACCACATTTGGTAGTTTTTGACTGTTGTCCTGTGCACTGTTGTTTTTATTTTTCTCTCATTTCCGAGAAAAAAGGTAAATTACTTGCTGTAATCATGCTGTATTTCCCTGGCTTATACATTTAAATTTCTATTGTTTATTTCTGTGAAATCAATGATACATTCTGACATCATTTTGATATTTTATGTAATCATACAAGCATATACTATTCCATCTTTCTGCAATAATATCTTTGCATTAGTAATTAGTAATATCCTGGATACTGTATTGTTCATTTCAGAACTTCATGATTATTTTTACTACCGGCATAATTAATGCCATTGACAAAAGAACTCAATAAATTAGACGTAGTCAAAATTTTCTACCTTATATATCTAGAAGCACGAACAAAACTACTTTATTCTTGTTTGGGTTATAAATTTGTGGCATATATTGTTATGGATCTATAGTTTATTTTTTATTGTATTTTATTTATCTATTCATTATTTATTTTTGTTTAATTAATTTATTTTATTTGCTAGTTTTTAAAATATTTTATTTGAATAGTTGAAGAAAGGAGTTGCCATTCAATAAAGTAGTTTTTGAATACAATATATCTTGATCTCTTTAATCCCTTTTAACATTTTCACTCATCTCTCCCAACTGCTTATTCTCTGATTTTTTCTTAATTTTGTGGAATATGCATTGATTTTTTTACTTGCTCCTGTTTTCCACCAATTTGCTATATTCTATGTCTACTTTCATAGTAGAACACTTTAATTTTATGCCTAGCAGGAGAGACTGTACAACTCCCAAATTCCAGAACATTTATTTATTTCTACCTTTGTTAAAGATTATCTATTATTCCATTTAAAAATCATTTTATGTGTAATTGAAAAATGTTATATTTGTTAAATTAATTCTATAAAATTTAGGGATTCTTTGTATTTTGAAAGTATATTTGATCATTATCACCTTGGAATATTCTCAAATATTCGTCATTCAGAAGGAAATCTTATACCTGTCTGCAGCTATTCTGAATTCTCCTTAGACTTCCAACCCCAAAGAAACTAATGTTATGCCTCATTTTGATAATTCAAAAATTTCATGAAAATCAAATCATTTTATGTGTTATTTTGTGTCTAGTTCTTTCTATCTAGCCTGTTGTCAGTGTTTCCACTAATATCAATTCTCCATTTCTCTTTTTTACTTGATAATGGGCTATTTCATGAGTATAATATGTTTTGTGATCTGTTTTCCTATTGGTCAGCCTGAAATTTTTTTAATTCTTTGGCTGTCATAGATAATATTGCTGTGATGATGCACAAGTTTTGAACTTAAGTGTATAAAAACTATAGGCAAACTTTCTAGGCTGTACAAAGTTTCTAGGCTGTTTGGTGTTTCTGTAACTAACTTCGTGAGGAACTTTTACACACTAATTTCCAAGATGAATGTGCTATTTTACAGTGTATGAGAGCTTCAATTTCTTTACATCCTTGCCAAACCTACTAATGCACATCTTCTTTTACCCATTCTGGTGAGTATCAAATGACATATCATTTCTATTTTATAAGTGATTTTACATGTGCTAATGTTATTAACCTCCTTTCCTCTGTTTACACATTGTTCGATTAAGAAATTTCAAGTCAAATTCTTTGTCCATTAATTTAGTTACTGGTCCATTTTTTTCCTTGTTCTCCAATTCTTTTCTTTTGGAATAGGAATGTTTACACCATGTTATTATATATTGAAAGTATGGTGCTCCTCATCCTCTCTGTCATCCTCTTCCTCTTCTTCCTTTCTCTTCTTTCTCCTCCTTGTTCCTCTTTCTCTACTTCTTTTTTCTCCTCTTCCTCTTCTTCCTTCCTCTTACTCTACCTCTCTGGTTCCTCTTCTTCTTCTTCTCTGCCCCTCTTCTTCTTTCTTGGACCAAAGCTTCATACTGTCCTAGTAAGCACTCTACCACTTAAAACTGGACAATCCTAGTTTGTTTTTCACATAGGGTCTATTGCTTTTACTCAGGCTTCCCTAGAATTGTGATCCTCCTGTCTTCACTATGAGTAGCTTTAATTAAAGGCATGTGTCTATATACTTGTTATATAATTGGTTTTGCTTTTTTTAAAAAAAATTATTTACTTTTTTTGTTTTGGTCATGGGGCCTGAACTTGGCCTGGGCCCAGTCCCTCAGCATTTCAGCTCAAGCTATCACTTTACCACTTGAGCCACAGTGTCCATTCCAGCTTTTTCTGCTTATGTGGTGCTGAGGAATTGAACCCAGGGTCTCATGCATACAAGGCAAGCACTCTACCACTGAGCCACCTTTCCAGCCCTATTTTGCTTTATTTTCATGGCAACTCTCAGCTAAAAATTTTCTTTGAGTCTCTGTGGACATTTTGAACCTGGAATTTTGAATGATGTTGGAAGTCAAGGCTACAAAGAATTTTGGAGAGAGGCAATGCATTCTGTTACCTCTCCTTTTATGCTAGTGTCAGAAGATGAATGTACACCTTTTGGAGACAAAAGTGGAACGTTTTTGGATAAGGAGATGTGTTTGGGTGCTGTGTTCAAATGAAATGGTTAATTCATATTGTCACTTTGATTGGATTGAAAAATATGCAAGAGAGCAATAACATACACAACTAGGTGTATGGGGTCTGAGTACCCAGAGAAGTTTAGCAAAGTGGAAAAACACATGCTGATTGTGTACTATCCTCAAGTCTAAAAACTTAGAATCAAGGGAGGGAAAATGAGAAACAAATTTATTCAGGAGTTCTCTCTCTGCTTACAAATCACCATAATGTGTTACTTATTTCCTTGTCTTGGCCATTTTCTCTCAGCCAAAATCAACTAAAATGGAACCATAAAGCAATATAGCCTTCCCTTCTTTAATTGGTTTTTCATAGGTTATTTCTCAGTGATGAGAGTCTAACACATTGCTGAATTTAAAAATTGATTAATAAACAATTTGTATTAAGTGATTAGAATTTACTTAGTTACAGTGATGAAAACTGACATGCATTTTTAGAGAAGAATGACTGCCACAGTTGTGCATCAAAACTTTCTGAGCATAGAAATGTATAATACATTACTCAGAGGAATCTTCTGGGAATAAAATCATTGCAATTTTTTAATCAGAAAAAGTAGGAATAATTTTGAGAATATAATTTAAGTCCACTTTTTGAACTTTGAGAAAACAAACACAAAGCAATTTTAATTAGAAAAAGTGTGTTATCTATTAAAGCTATATCAAAAGCTTTTTTAAAAGAAATTCATGTAAATAGGATCTCAGATCAAAAGGAACCAATTAAGAGCTTTACTATTCATACAAGTATGAGATAATTAGGACTAGGTTAGTATAAATAGGAAGAGATGATAAATTGATATGAAGAACACTTAAGGAATAAAAAATTTTTATTTTCATCTTTATCAAAATCTATGTACTATATATTCTATATTAACATCTATATGTGTGTATATGTACATATATGTATATGTATATATATATATATATATATATATATATGCATTCACAAGCCTCATGAGTGACAAAAAAAATAAACATGAGGAATATAGTGAAAAAAACACAAATTCAGATATCAAAAGTGGCGTGGTGGGGTCAAGGGGAAAGACTAGACAAATGAAGAGGAAAAGGGGAAGAAAATGCAGGCAAGAGTCTAGTGTATAGCCTACCAAACAGAAGGGGATGGTAGAAGAAAGACTGGTGACAATGTTGAAAGAGGTAACACTGATCAAGGCATATTGTGTTTGTAAGCTGCTTTGTTAACTGCCAATACCTTTGTCCAATGACTTAATGATAAGACTAAAAAAATCACAATAAATTACAACTCTTAGCCAGTTACCTGTGGCTCATAACTATAAATCTAGCTAATCAGGAAGCTGATATTTCGAAGCCAGTCCTTGTAGGAAAGTCCTTAAGATGGTTATCTCCAATTAACCAGTATAAAGCTGGAAGTGGAGTTTTGGCCTAAGTCTTTGAACACCAGTATCAAGTGGAAAAGCCAAGAGAGAGCATGAGATCCTGAGTTCAAACCCTGGGGCTCCTCCCCCCATGTAACACTTAAGTAAAAATTTACTTAGACAAAATATTTAAGGATAAATTTGCATTTTTTATGAGAAAGGCTGACAATTGATATTACTTCTCTAAATTCTGTAAGCAATCATTTGTTAAGGCTAGTTGGTATTTTAATTAATGAGTTGAAATTTTGAGGTTAGAATTTTATAAAGCTACACAATACTGGACTATGTAGGAATGGCTCCATTTCAATTTATTTTTTTCTTTTTCTTATTTATTGTTTGTTTATTGTATGTTTATTTATTGCCATGTCTTAGGGCTGGAAGTCTGGGCCTGGGCTCTGTCTCTGAGCTCTACTACTTGAGACACAGCTCCATTTCCGGCTTTTTTGATGGTTCCTTCGAGATAAGAGTATCATAATAGACTTTCTTGCGAAGGCTGGCTTTGAAACACTATTCTCAAATCTCAGCCTCCTGAGATAGCTAGAATTACAGGCATGTGCAAGCAGCACCTGGCATTCAATTTCAATTAGTAAAAATATTAAATGGTAGATTGGTAAAGTATCGCAGTAAAAATCTTAAATTTATTTTGAAAATTTCTTTATATAATCACATTTCTTAATATGAAATACTTCACATTTTAAGTAATTTGTTGCATGTTGAATCAGATTATTCAAATCATGTTTCTATCCTTTAATGTTATAGATTACTATCGAATCATGGATTTAGATTATCAGCAAAGCTTTCTAGATATTCAAATAACTATTCTCTGTATGTTGTATGTTTTTTTAGTTTGTTACAAATATGGTATAATTCACTACATTTTATTCAAATGAGTTTTGTGGTCATATAATTAAAAATAACCTATAATAAAGTCACTACAAAGAAGGCAACTCTGTTGCACAAATGCAATATTGTGTGATCAAGAATATAAGGTGCACACAATCAAACCAGTAAGAAGTTAAACATATATTACCGAGTGTGTGTTTGTGTGTGTGTTTGTGTGTGTTTACATATGTAAGTTTTAAAATAAATTTTTATCGGGAAAATACTGTACAAAGGGGTTACAATCACATGAGCAAGGTAATGAGTACATTTCTTATCAAGCACTATTGCCTCCTCCTTTGTTGGTGTTTCCTCTATCATCCTTTCCCTCACATCTCCACAACTACATTTCCCCCTACTCTCTATCCCCTGCTCATTACCATTCCCCCCTCCACAAAAAAGAGTTTGTTTTTTGCCTTCCTCTCCATAAATTATACCAACATCAAATACAGTGAAAATAGGGATTATACCATGGGGGAAGGACAAACAAATCAACAAAAAATCACCCTATAAATATGTTAGAAACAATAGGAAGAAAGAAAAACCACTTGAGTCCTTATCTTGGGGTTTCTTTTGTCTAACATTAAGCTATCTGATCTTTTCTGCTTGTTTCAGACATTTCAAATAAGGGAAACCATGGGACCTATGTTTCTTTGGACCTGGCTTACATCACTTAATATACGTTTTTCTGTCTTTCCATTTCCTAACAAATGGGACAACGTCATTCTTTCTGATGGAAGCATAGAATACATTGTGTATATATACCACATTTTCTTGATCCATTCATCTACTGAGGGGCATCTGATTTGGTTCCATATTTTAGCTATGGTAAATAATGCTGCAATAAACATAGTTGTGCTGGTAGCTTTAGTGTGGTCTTGTTTGTGATCATTTGGGGAAATACCCAAAAGTGGGATTGCTGGGTCATAGGGGAGCTCTATGTGGAGTCTTTCGAGGAACCTCCATACTACTTTGAAAGTAGCTGAACAAGTTTACATTCCTATCAATAGTGAAGTAGGGTTCCATTCTGGCCACGTCCCCTTCAGCATCTGTTGTTATGAGAGTTCTTAAGTATAGCTATTCTAACTGGGGTGAGGTGGTATCTCAGTGTTGCTTCGATTTGCATTTCTTTTAAGGCTAGGGAGGTTGAGCATTTCTTCATGTGTCTATTGGCCATCCTTCTTTCCTCTTCAGAGAAGTTTATCTTTAAGTCTTTAGCCCATTTATTTATTGGGCAGTTGTTTCTTTGAGGATTTGTTGTTGGGGGATTTAATTTTTTGAGTTCCAGGTATATTTTAGGTATGAGATCCATGTCCGTTGTATGGCTAGTGAAGATCTTCTCCCAATCCGTGGGCTAGCTATGTCCTTTGCCATGCAGAAGCTCTGCAATTTCATGCAATCCCATTTGTCCAACCTTTCCTTGATTTGTTGTGTTTCTGGGTCTCTATGTTATAACCCATGCTTTCACTGAATTTGATGTTGGTATAATTTGTGGAGGGGAAGGGCAAAAACAAATCTTTTAAGTAGGGATACAGGTGGACACATTGCAACAATGAGATGTACAAGTCATTATTTGGAAAAACAAACTTAACAACTTTGGTCGGGGGAGGGGATGGATCAGATAGGGGAAGATGGGTGGAGTATGGGAAGGGGAAACAAAGAGGAGGGAACAATGCTTGATAAGAAATGTACTCGTTATCTTGCCCTTATAATTGTAACTCCTCTGTATGGGTATTCTCACAATAAAAAAATAATCGGCCTATGCCAAAGAGAGGTAGGATTTCTCCTATTCTGTCCTGTAATGTTTTCCGAGCGCCTGCTTTTACTCTGAGTTCTTTGATCCATTTGGAGTTGATTCTGGTGCAGGGTGGTATATAAGGATCTAGCTCTAGTTTTCTACAGGGGGTTAACCAATTTTGCCAGCATCATTTACTGAAGAGGCTGCTTTCTTCCATTCTATTTTCTTTTCTTGTTCCCTTGTGGAAAATTAGATGGCTATAGGTATGTGGGTTGATTTCTGGGTTTTCAGTTCTATTCCATTGGTCTTAAGGTCTGTTCTTGTGCCAGTACCAAGCTGTTTTTATTACTATGGCTTTGTAGTAGAGTTTAAAATTTGGTATTGATATTCCTCCAGCACTGTTCTTTCTGTTAAGGATCATTCTTGCTTTCGGGGTCCTTCATTGTACCCTATAAATTTTTGGATTGCCTCTTCTATTTCCTTGAAGAATGAGGTTGGAATATTGATAAGTATGGCATTGAATTTGAAGATAGCCTTGCCATTTTCATGATGTTGATCCTTCCAATCCAGGAGCAGGGAGGTTTTTCCATGTTCTAAGTACTCTTTTGATTTCCTTTTTCAGGTTATTAAAGTTTTCATCATAGTGGTCCTTCACTTCTTTGGTTAAGTTAATTTAGTAAAAAGACCTGAATCAAACTTGTAGTTATAAAATACAACGAAAAGGTAATCATTTCACTGGAAAAATTATTGGCCATATTGTCAATTAAAGAAATAACAAATGTTGACCTCACTGACATTGCCATAGTACCATCCAACATGAACTATGTAAAGAGAAAATGAAATAAAATGACTCATGTATCAGTGAGTAATGAGACATCATAAGAGGACCAATGCTTGTGTAATAGAGTAACATAAACAAGAGTATGGACAATATAAAAAAAGAGAAGTCAATATCTTACTAGAAATTTGATTAAAAAGTAAATATCCAGTGATTAAAGGAATTCACTAGTCCACCAAACAAGAAAAACAAAGTAAATAATTATAGGTATATCTTGATGAAATAATAAAAAAATCTAAAAATAAATATCATTAACATTTACAACAAGGAAAATGTATGTACAGAATAAGATAAACTATAGAAAACTACATTTTTGTTATTGATATGGTATTTTGCCACGTATGACAAACAGTACCCTATTCCTGTGGAATACTACATAAACTACAATCCCATAAAGACATAGGCAATCTGACCAAAAGAAAATGTGAATGTAGGAAGGAAATGATTACCAACTGAATCTCACAGCAAAATAGTGGCTTGTAACCTTACATTTGAACTTCTGTGGCTCCAAACGTTAAAAACACAGTTCTTTTTTTTTTTTTAAGAATAAAGACACAGCAAGGTATGTAGTTGAGAATATATGGTTTTCACTTAATGAATTGAGTCAATTTATGAAATACATAAAATTGAAAATATTTTATCAAATATTTGCTATATTTCTTAGATATTGACTGACAGTAATAGGACTCATCTTTCATACTGATATTTTAAAAAAGATTTGTGATTTGTGCATGCATTATTTTAAGCATAATCTTTAACATTATTAATGGTCTATTTTATATTTATCTGAACACATAAGTAGTGAAAGTCTAGCAGCTGATTACATTATTGTCAGGCCATAGTACTCTTTTTTTTCACTATACAAGGATGACAGATCAAGGATGCTAGAAAGAAAATGTTTTCCTTCTGGAATTTAATTAGTTTGACTTTAACTCAAGAGAAAAAGATTCTGCTAGCTGTCAATTTTGATTTAGATCTCCAGCTAATTAACGCTCCAAAGAAGGCTAATAAAACTGTTCATAACCCAAACCCCCATTGAGATATCTTCATCATGCCATTCTAGGAATGCTGGGGATGCTATTTCCTTCAGATCTTGTGAATTACCTTTGGTTTTTTGACAGAATTGTAATCTCTATAGAATTGTTCACATTTTTGCATGTATATTTAAAATGTGCAGTACTTTTACTATATTGTTATATATCATGTAATATGATATGTATACCATGAGATAAAAGCCATTTAGTCTTTTCTCCCAAAATCCATTTCAATAGTGCACCATTTCCTCCTACTTTCAGAACACTAGTTACTACACTTATAAAGATTCTTGTTGAAATCAGAATTGGAAGTATTTTTTAACTGATTTTACTTTATCAAGGTACTATCAACAATAAGCTATCTCCTCGGCTCAGGGACATGACAATATACAAACTGAGATTTTTAAACTTGAGACTTAAGGAAATTAAAGGATATACACTGTCTATAAAATATACACTGTCTATAAAACTTAATTAAATTACGCTAACACATTTTATTTTTGTTTCTTTTTTATTCAGTTTTGTATATTTTTTATTTACATACTGTACAGAGGGGTTACAATTACATGAGCAAGGTAGTGAGTATATTTCCTACAGAGCATTGTTGCCTCCTCATTTGTTTTACCCCTGCCATCCCTTCCCTCTCACCTCCACAACTACCCACCCAAACCCCCGCCAAAGTTGCTAACACATTTTAGAACATAGAGTCTATTGCCTGTTAGAAATATTATCCTTGAGAAATAAGGAGATGATTTACACATTAAAAATAAAAACAAGGAAGGAAATTCATTGCCTCTCTTCTTTGGTTCCACTTATTCCTAGATTTATTCTGTATTGGAAGGTCTGCTACCTACCTGAGGGACATTGATAATAAATCCTAGTCTTCCCACATTCTCAAGCTCACAGTTTAGTGTTTGTGCACCATGGTTGTGAGTTGAATTGTATGAGAAGCTTTCCTTCAATATTCTCTGCAGGGATGAGGCTATGACTTTGAAGTACTGAAGCTATCTTTCACTCAAAAGTTATTGTGTGGGCTCATATGTCTTTGGCATGTCTAGTCCAAATTTAAAAGAAAGAGACTAAAAGATTATTTCTCTTAGGAGAAACTAATTTATATTTCAACCAACAGCTAGAAGTTATTGCTTAATATTTCAGCACAGAATGCTGAAATAGTATTGGAAAAGATAATCTAGCTGTCCCCAGCAATACAAGCAGAAATTTTACTTAGTCTGAGCGTTTGTATATTACTACATTACTCCTACTCTGGTGACCTTCAACTTGTTTCACCCTAAATTTGTTTAAAAGTATTCTAGCTTCTGTCACACCAGCAAATGTACATATTATACATTGCTTCAATATTAATAAAGGATAAGCTTGTAATTTAAGTACATTAGTCTAAAGTCAGTAGCTGCAAAATTATGTAACAACGCTTATAATAATACATATATTGGTTTTGAGAGCAGAGATAAATTCTCAACAAAATATCTTTATTATTTAAGACATTTTATTTGCTTGTCTCATTTCTGTGCAATGA
Organism: Dipodomys ordii; assembly: GCF_000151885.1. NCBI lineage: Eukaryota > Metazoa > Chordata > Mammalia > Rodentia > Heteromyidae > Dipodomys > Dipodomys ordii. Next base: position 400,937 of record NW_012284233.1, read on the forward strand.
AAAGAAATACTATTCACAATTACTTAATTGAAATAATGTAATATTTATTCCAAAAACCCCATAAAATAGTAGCAACCAGTAGTAGTCCAAAGGAAGATTAGAAAAACAGAAAATTATCTTGTAGTCTTTCTTTAGCTAGAAATTATTTCAACATGTATGTTAGCTTACGTCTGAACATCTAGTCCCAGATTCTAAAATATAAAATGTAGTTGTTGAATACCAGGCAAGATTTTGGTAGGCTCATTTTGGACAAGGCTAATTAGGAAATTTAAGGAAAAGAATGCATAAATACTTCACTGAGGATTCATTACAAAAATGAAGTTAATTATTTGAAAATTTGAGTGTAAGAAAGAAGAGTTTCTATAGAGTATCTTTTGTGTAACTGTAAGTATTCTGAAATAATATACAGATGATAGATATATACGTACATGCATAGATACATAGATGTTACACTGTTGGAAATTCAAGTCTGAAAATTGGGGTAGGAGAGTTTGTACAGTGGTTGTGTCCAGAAATGTGAATAAGAGTATTATGGAAAGGAGAACAAGTGCTGACAAGGAAAGGCTTGTGGTGCAGTGAAAGACCATCAAATGAAAATCCAGGGGAGTAAAGAAATGAGGGTTAGAGAAGACACAAAATATGAAAAGTCAAGGTGACGTGAGTTTCTAGAAGGTGAGAAAATGAGAGGTTAAATATTGAAGCAACATCTCTCTGAAGAGTGAACTACTTAGGGACTAAATCAAATCCTTTAGTTTTGTTTATTAGTAAACTTTTGAGAATGTTAATTGTTAGTATGGAAGTAAGACAACCTTGGTTAAGGTGTAGTAATACTTAAGAAGTTTAGTTTGTGAATGTGTGGGTATGGGTTTGTTGACTATAAAATAAACTTTGTCTAAAACTCGATCAAGAAGTACAGGCACATGAGGAAATGGAGAAAAATTAGAGCATGGATACTTGTGAAATATTCAAGCTACCAAGAAAAAAATGAGACATTAAATATAAGAGAATGATACAACAAACTTTGGAATAATGAACTGAACAGTCAAACTAAAGAAATAAATATAAAAGACACAAAAATAAAGCTGAATTATTACGAATGGTGAAAAGTATGATTATGTTTTTCCACACAAATAATTATCCAAAGGTTTAAATTGTTAATTATCCCAAACTAATGACCAATATAACACCATACCAAAAAAATCTGAATGAAAAGAGTAATTCTGTATTAATCTGTACTAGTATGATGAAAAAATTACCCTTTCAAACTGGCCAGGAGAAAAGATATATTAACAAAGATAATGCAGACCAAAAGACAAAATATAAGGAAAATCAAAGCCAACTAATATTTTTAAATCAACATTGATTAATTAATTATTGGTTCCACCATTTGATCTGACTTCATACTTGTCTAAACAACTATCATCAGAGATGTAAATGGTGGTTCAATAAGGCAAGTCTGAAGGCAAACAGGCCTTTTCTAAAAATCTGAATTTTCAATGTGTACGACACTATTACCCACAAGAGGCAAATGAATCTAAACCGAGTTTAAATCACAAATTCATTCTTCATTGGCCATTTATTTTGTAAGATTAATCCACTTTATGCTTTTAGACCTGATAATATATAGTTTCTCTACTTTAAAAATAAAATTTTAATACATTTTGAAATATATCATTTCATATAAAATTTCAGATTTAGACACATGGTGAATGAATAGTAATACAAACACATTTCTCTTTCATAGCAGAATAGAAAATGATGGCTAGGCTAATATTCTTAAGTACTGTCATTACTTTTAGTTAAGTTTCCAACCAATTGAGTGCTTTAGAATTGAGCTCTTCTGTAAAATACAAGTACTGGTTTGATTTAATCACAATATGCACCCAGTATTTATTGTGCATTATTGCCAAATTTTTGGTTCAAGCTTACCTATGACAAGGACAATATGTGATTGAATGAAATTTAGCACATATCCTGTGAGTAGAGATGTGTTTTTATTTCTGAAAAATCTGAATCAAATGAAAAATAATGTAATTGATTGAAAGTCAATTGCAACTACACAGAGGCTGCTATTTGAAGTGAACCACCAAAATAAGTGGAAAATCAATTTATAAAAAGAAAGGAATGGGAGGGATGGGAAGGGTTGGGAAGGGGCAACAAAGGAGGAGGCAACAATGCTTGATAAGAAATGTACAGTATTTTCACAATAAAAGAAGAAAGAAAGAAAGAAAGAAAGAAAGAAAGAAAGAAAGAAAGAAAGAAAGAAAGAAAGAAAGAAAGAAAGAAAGAAAGGAAGAAAGAAAGAAAGAAAGAAGGAAGGAAACAAGAAAAAAGAAAGGAAAAATAAATACAGGATCAAGTTAACAGTAAAACAAATGCTTGTAGTTGTGTGTAGAATTCAAAGGAAATAAGGTAATGGAAGACATTTAAATGGCAAAATGAGGTAATGGAAGACATTTAAATGGCAAAATGAATAACATGGGATTTGAATTTATAACTATTTATACTGCTATTAAGTACATTATGTGAAGCTAGGCCATAGTGCCAAATGTTGCATGCTTTCACATACATTTGAAAGCTAGATTTTATGTATAAATTTGTAAGTAAATTTGTTGGGTGGTATAGAATTACATACAAAAGTATTAACTGAAATAGAGTTGATTCAGGGGAGAACTCCAAGAGTGTAATTCCCAATCATGGGTCCACTGGTGCCAACAGCCTGAGCCTGAACTCTGCTCACTCATGAAAGAGATGTAGAAGAGAACATAAATATGGTCTTACAGACTAATGTATCCTGGTCACATGAACCAGTGAACTTTGAAGGAACAGCACTGACTTTCACCCTGGAGGAGCAGGGCCTGCTGAGCCTCCAGAGAATTCCTTGTACAGGAAAGTGACACTGGGAAACTACAGAAAGCTGGTCTCAGTGGAACTCTATCTTTCCAAAGCAGATCTGATATCTCCATTACAGAAAGCAAAAGATTGCTGACCAGTGGAGAGAGAAATTCTTCAAGACTCCTTTCTAGAATGAACTGGGGCTATAGGAGTACTTCAGCTGGATTTTCTTCCTGCCATGAATCCATTGAAGAAAAATAACGTGGTGGAAGTTCTTACCCTGAACCAAGAAGTGGCTTAGTCCCGGGAATGCTCAGGTTCATGCCCTCTGTGCTGAAGATGGAGGCTGGAGCCCAGACATTCCTTCTAGAACGTTCATGAGCAAACGTAGCTTGAGAGTTAAAAACATAATTCGTGGTTCACATATAAAACTTCTACCAGAAGGACTGTGAAGTGGGCAGAGTCAAGGAGAGCAGCGGTTCTGTGGCAAGCAGGTCCCCTGTGAACATTCACCAAAAGGGCTCTGAAGGAGGCAAGGGAAACTGGTTTTAAGAAAAGCATTTCACCATTGAGAGCAGCAGATTCTTTTTTAGAAGGATTCACTATGTGAGCCAACTTTGATGATGCAACGAAGAGAGTCAAATGTTCCTGAACCCAAGGTAGTTTTCAGTCCATAAAATGACCCACACTAAAGATTCATAACCTGGTCCCACCAGAATGGATTTCGTGAACTTGTAGACATTGTGCAAGCAAAATATTAACTCATCTTTTGAAATCATCTCAAAGTTAGATCCACACTGGAGAAAACACCAATGTGTATCAGAACTGTAGGAATGTGTTTGTACAGAGCTCCTCCCTTAAATAACACCAGATTTCATGGTGAACAGAACATTTGAGTGTGGGAGTGTGAGAAAACTTTCAATGTCTGCTCAGCCCTCTTGCAGCACCGGAGTACTCACACTGAAGCCAAAGCCTACCCATATCAGAACTGTCTAAAAGCATTCCACAAGAGTTCTCATCTCATTGAACATCAGAGAATTCATACTGGGAGCACCCCTATGTGTCACCCAGAGCTCACATCTTACTGGGCATCAGAATATACACAGAAAGAAAAAGTGTAGAAAGAAGAAACCCAGTTCACAGCCCTAGAGTCTGTGGAAGCATTGCTGATCCTGCTGCTTCAGCCTCCTGCTGCCTGAATATTATGGGTGTGCACCATTATTGGTAGGTAAGAAGCTTAAGAAAGTGAGATGAGTGAAGGAGTAGGAAAACTATAAGGAAGTTACTAATTAATTCATTCATTTTTTAATGTTTTCCTTTGGTCACTAAGTAACGATGAAATCTAATAATGTTTCTAAATTTTTTAATTTATTTATTCATTTTTTATTTGTGAACATACTGTACAGAGGGGTTACAATTACATGGGCAGGATAATGCGTACATTTCTTACCAAGCATTGCAGCCTGCTCCTTTGGTTTACCGTTCACATCCCTTCCCAGCCTCCCCCTCCCCCCCAATCCCAACCCTACTCCTCCCCCCCCTTCTCCCCCCCCCACCGACGTTGTAAAGCTCGTTTTGGACATGACAACTTATACTTCTCGTTGTTGCATCAAGTCCACCTGTATCCTTAAACAACTGCTTTTTCCCCCTCTCCTCCACAAGTTATACAGACATCAAATATAGTGAAAGCAGGGGTTATAATGTGGGGGAGGGACATACAAAACAACAAAGAGATAATCTTATAAACGCGTTGGAAACACATGCATGAAAGAAAAAAACATTAAAATACATATCTAAGGGTTCATTTTCCTGACATCACATTATCTGACCTTTTCCTCTTGACTCGTACATATACTAGATATTGCAAATAAGGGAGACCATGGGACCTATGTTTCTTTGGGCCTGGCTTACTTCACTTAATATAATTTTTTCCAAGTTTTTCCATTTCCTAACAAATGGGGCAATATCATTCTTTCTGATGGAGGCATAGAATTCCATTGTGTATATATACCACATTTTCTTGATCCATTCATCTACTGAGGGGCATCTGGGTTGGTTCCATATCTTAGCTATTGTAAATAATGCTGCAATGAACATAGTTGTGCTGGTAGCTTTAGTGTGGTCTTGTTTGTAAACATTTGGGTAAATGCCCAAAAGTGGGATTGCTGGGTCATAGGGGAGCTCTATGTGAAGTCTTTTGAGGAACCTCCATACTGTTTCCAAAGTGGTTGAACAAGTTTACATTCCCACCAACAATGAAGTAAGGTACTTTTTTGTCAACATCCCCTCCAGCATCTGTTGTTGTTAGAGTTCTTGATTTTTGCCGTTCTAACTGGAGTGAGGTGGTATCTCAATGTTGTTTTTATTTGCATTTCTTTTATGGCTAGGGATGTTGAACATTTCTTCATGTGTCTATTGGCCATCCTTCTTTCTTCTTCAGAGAAGTTTCTCTTTAAGTCGTTCGCCCACTTGTTTATTGGGCAGTTGTTTCTTTGAGGATTTGTTGTTGGGGGGTTTAATTTTTTGAGTTCCAAGTATATTTTAGATATGAGACCCTTGTCTGTTGTATGGCTAGTAAAGATCTTCTCCCAATCCGTGGGCTTTCTATTGATCTTGCTAGATATGTCATTTGCGCTGCAGAAGCTCTGAAACTTTATGCAGTCCCATTTGTCCAACCTTTCTTTGATTTGTTGTGTTTCCGGGTCTCTATTCAAACAATTTCGGCCTGAGCCAAGGAGACCTAGAGTTTCTCCTATTCCATCCTGTAATGTTTTCAGATTGTCTGCTTTGACTTCAGGGTCTTTGATCCATTTGGAGTTGATTCTGGTGCAGGGTGATATATAAGGATCTAGCTTTAGTTTTCTACAAGGAGTTAACCAATTTTGCCCGCACCATTTACTGAAGAGGCTGTCTTTCTTCCATTCTATTGTTTTAGCTCCCTTATCGAAGACTAGATGGCTATAGGTGTGTAGGTTCTTTTCTGGGTTTTCAATTCTATTCCATTGGTCCTGAGGTCTGTTCTTATGCCAGTACCAAGCTGTTTTGATTACTATGGCTTTATAGTAGAGTTTGAAATTTGGTATTGATATTACTCCAGCAGTGTTCTTTCCGTTGAGGAGCGTTTTTGCTATTCGGGGTCTTTTATTGTTCCATATGGATTGCCTCTTCTATTTCCTTGAAAAATGAGGTTGGAATTTTGATAGGTATTGCATTGAATTTGTAGATAGCCTTGGGAAGTATTGCCATTTTCACGATGTTAATCTTTCCAATCCAGGAGCATTGGGGGTTTTGCCATTTTTTTAGTTCTTTGCTGATTTCCTTTTTCAAGATTTTAAAGTTTTCGTCATAGAGGTCTTTAGTTAAGTTGATTCCTAGGTATTTTATTTTTTGTGGGGCTATTACAAATGGAGTTGCTTTCCTAATTTCAGCCACACTTTTCTCATTGTTGGCATACAGAAAAGCCATTGATTTTTGGGGGTTAATTTTATAACCTGATACTTTGCCAAAGTTTTGAATCAGCTTGAGTAATTTGGGAGTGGAATCTATGGGATTCTTTAAATACAAGATCATGTCATCTGCAAAGAGGGAGAGTTTTATTTCTTCTTTCCCTATTTGGATCCCCTTTATGTCTGCATCTTGCCTTATTGCTGTAGCTAGGCATTCTAATACTACATTGAAGAGAAGTGGAGATAGTGGGCATCCTTGTCTTGTTCCTGAGTTAAGAGGAAATGGCTTTAGTTTTTCACCTTTGAGTATAATGCTGGCTGTAGGTTTGTCATATACAGCCTTTATTGTATTGAGGAATGTTCCATGGATTCCTAATTTTTCCAAAACCTTCATCATGAAGGGGAGCGGGATCTTGTCAAATGCTTTTTCTGCATCTATTGAGATAACCATGTGTTTCTTATTCTTGCTCCTGTTGATGTGATGAATAATATTAATTGATTTGCGTATATTGAACCAGCTTTGCATCCCTGAGATGAATCCTGTTTGATCGTGGTGTATGATTTTTTGGATGAATTGTTGAAGTCGATTGGCCAAAATTTTGTTGAGAAGTTTTGCATCAATATTCATCAAAGAAATGGGTCTATAGTTCTCTTCTTTGATGCGTTCCTGCCTGGTTTTGGGATGAGGGTTATGATGGCTTCATAGAATGTGTTCGGTAGTGAGCTTTCTCTTTCAATTTCATTGAAGAGTTGGAGGAGTATTGGTGTGAGCTCTGCTTTGAAGGCCTTGTAAAATTCTGCTGTAAAACCATCTGGTCCTGGACTTTTCTTAGCTGGGAGGTCTCTTATTGCTGTTTCTATTTCAGTGCTTGATATGGGCTGTTAAGATAGTTTAACTCATCTTGGTTTAGTTTTGGCATGTCAATATTTGCTAGGAAAAGGTCCATTTCTGTCAAGTTCTCAAAACTATTAGCATAAAGTTTTGAGAAGTATTCCCTTGTAATGTTCTGTATCTTGGTTGTTTCTGTGGTGATGTTTCCATTTTCATCTCTGAGTTTATTAATTTGGGTGTGTCTCTTCTTTTTTTGATAAGATTTGCTAAGGGTCTGTCAATTTTGTTAAGTTTTTCGAAGAACCAACTCTTTGTTTTGTTGATTCTTTCTATAGATTTTTGGATTCTAGTTCATTTAATTCTGATTTAATTATGATTATTTCTTTCCGTCTACTGGATTGGGGTTTATCTTGCTGTTCTTTTTCCAGGAGGTTTAGATGTGTCATTAAATTGTTCGTTTCAGATCTCTCCAATTTGTTGATGTCGGAGCTCAGAGCTATAAACTTCCCTCTAAGTACTGCCTTTGCTGTGTCCCAGAGGAGCTCGTAATCTGTGTGTTCATTCTTGTTGAATAGCATGAACATTTTAATTTCCTTTCTAATCTCTTCCATGACCCACTCTTGATTCAGCAGTGTGTTGTTCAGCCTCCATGTGATGCCAGACTTTCTTTGGTGGCTTTTGGTGTTGAGTTTTAATTTTATTCCCTTGTGGTCAGAGAGGATGCAAGGTATAACTACGATGTTTCTGAATTTAGACAAGTTTGCTTTGTGGCCTAAAATGTGGCCTATTTTAGAAATTGTTCCATGTGCTGCTGAGAAAAACGTGTATTCTGATGCTGCTGGGTGAAATGTTCGGTAGATGTCTGATAAGTCTAGTTGATCTATGCAGCTGTTTAGATCTGCGGATTCTCTGTTGAGTTTTTGCCGAGTTGATCTATCTCGTGGGGAGAGTGGTGTGTTAAAATCCCCAACAATTAATGTCTTTGGATCTATATGGGATTTGAGGGAAAGTAGTGTTTCTTTGATAAATTTGGGTGCTCCATTGTTTGGCGAATAGATATTTAGAATTGTAATATCATCCTGAAGGTGAGATCCTTTAATTAGTATGTAGCGACCTTCTTTATCTCTTCTCACCAATTTTAATTTGAAGTCTATTTTATCTGATATTAGTATTGCAATTCCCGCCTGTTTATGGGGGCCATTTCCTTGGTAGATTTTGTTCCAGTCTTTAACATTGAAAATGTGTTTGTTTTTACGGGCAAGATGTGACTCCTGCAGGCAGCAGATAGAAGGGTCTTGCTTTTTAATCCAACTAGACAGTCTGTGTCGCTTAATTGGAGAGTTCAGTCCGTTAACGTTAAGAGATAGGACTGAGAGGTATTTGGGAGTTCTTGCCATGTTATCCACCTTCTTGGGAGCTGCAAAAACTGGGTTCTTCCTATGGTTCGTGGATTCTCAGTTTGGGTGCAGTTTCTTGGCCTTTATTGCGGTCTTGTTGGTTTTCTATGTGTAGGACATCTTTAAGGATCTTTTGTAGGGCTGGTTTGGTTGAGATGTATTGTTTCAATTTTTCTTTGCTATGGAAGGTTTTTATTTGGCCTTCAGTTATGAAGGTGAGTTTAGCTGGGTACAGTATTCTTGGTTGATAGTTGTTTGATTTTAGGGCATGGCATACATCATTCCAGGCTCTTCTTGCTTTGATTGTCTCTGCTGAGAAATCTGAGGTAATTCTAATTGGTTTCCCTTTATAGGTGATTACCCTTTTCTCTTTGCCGGCTTTAAGGATCTTTTCCTTGGTCTGAGTTGATCCTGTGTGGATTATAATGTGACGGTGGGATGTCCTGTTCTGTTCTGGTCTATTTGGGGTTCTAAATGATTCTTGTTTCTGAATAGGCCTATCTTTTTGTATGTTTGGGAAGTTCTCTGCTAGGATCCTGTCAAACAAATTTCCTAGACCATTAACTTCTGTTTCTAGGTGCTCCTCTACACCCATTATCCTTAGATTAGGCCTTCTGATGGTGTCTTCCAGGTGTTGGATAGATCTATCATATTTCTTGGACTTGTCTTGGATGGTTGTATGTTCTTTTTCTATAGTATCTAGGATGTCTTCAATCCCTGAGATTCGATCTTCTGCATGGTCTAACCTGCTGTCAAGACTCTCTACTTTTTTTTTATCTCTTTTCCTTCTAATTGTTCAGCTTTGATGGCTTCAAGTTCTTTGTTGAAGCTCTGTTTTAGGTCTTGTATGAATTTCTTTACTTCCTTAATTTCGTGTTCAGTGTTTGTTTTCAAATCACTTAGTTGAATGGTTATGGTTTCTTTGGACTCCCATTCCTTCTGTTGGGTTCCATTCAGCATTCCCTTTGTGGTCTCCCTGACTTCCTTCAGCTCTTTGTTAATGGATTCCATGAATGCCTTTAGAGATCTTTGTGTATTCTCTACCTGGTTTCTCAATTCCTGTATTACTCTTTGATTAGCTTCCTCCCCTTCGTGGGATGCCTGTAGCTCTCTTTCCTTCCGTTCCTGGGATTCCTGCAGTTTTCTTTGAGTGTTCTCGGCCTGCTGACGCCAGTCCTCCCTTTCTCTTTTTGTATTCTCAAGTGGTTCACGCAAATCCTGTATCAGTTTTTGAGTACCTTCTTCACTCTTATGATATTCCTGTATAAGCTTTTGGGATGCCTCCTGTTTCTCCTTTCACGCTCATACAGAGTCCTTTGTAATATGTCAAACTTCTCATTTATCATGGTTGCCACCAGTGTTTGTAGAGCTATTTGGGAACTCTCCTCTGGATCATTCATTATCTGTTCTGACCCCTTATTATCAAGATTGGGAATTGAGATATCCGGATTTGACATTTTTCTGGCTTATTCTGCCCATTTGAGATGAAAATAGCACCAGTTTTGTGCTAGAACACTATCATAAGGCAACTATCAATCAAAGTTTGCTTTTGTACAGTCAATAGTCTACAGATACAATCTAGTTCAACAGATACATCTATTCAACATCAAACAACTATATGTTAATGGGCTTCGAATCGCAGAGAAGGATTTGGAAGACCAGAAATTATTAGGGTTAGGGAGATATGTGGGTAAAAAATAGGATTAGATTGGTGTGTGTGGGGGCACAGGGAGAGTTAACTATGTCCTAATTCCAATGCAGGTTGGGAAAGATGCAAATAGAGAGAGAGAGAAAAAGAAGAAAGGGAAAGTGAAATGAAAAGAGACCAGAAAAAAATAGAAACGTAATAATTAATTATTATGGAGATTAAAAGACCATCTATTTAGAGAGGAATGTGAGTATATTAAGAAAAGGGAAGGGACATAGAGGAGAAGTGAAAAAATTTAAAAAATGATTAAAATATTATATAGGTATAAAGAGGTAGTACTGCTATTAAGGAATTTAAGTCTCAGAGGTTTTGAATTGAGTAATAAATTTGTGGATTAAGTGTGTACACAAAGGGGGATAGGGTCTACTATTTAACTACGGGTTTATCTGAGGATGTGCAGGACAAGAGTTAAGTCACATAAAGAAGATCTCGAGAGAGGAATAGGTGAACAGGATAATAAAGGGAGAAAAAAAGATCAGAAATCAGTAGAGCCAGTCAAAAAACAAAAAGTTAAGAAAGAAAGAGAAAGAGAAAGAAGACAAGAAAAGAAAGGAAACCACACTTTCACGTATTCCTAAAATAAAAATTATAAGAGGAAAAAAAGTTACTGGAAAACTTTTTCAAAAAAGGCAAAAATTAAAGATTAATAAAATTTTTAGAAAAGGAAAAAAAATTATATATATAAAGTACCAAAAAAAAGAAACAAAAGAAAAAAAAGTTCTTTGATTTTTTTTTGGGGGGGAGGGTTGGGAAGAATCCTGTATCTCCCTTTAGTATGTAGCCAGCCTCTTGGAGTCTCTGGTCAGCTTGAGGTCCTGTGGCTTGATTGGTTTCTTAAGTCAGTTTGTTCAAACAGGCAGAAAAATACTCTGCTTTACCCAAGATTTTGGGATCCCCTTCCCAGATTAGTTTAATGGGAGGCAGATCCGCTTTGAGAGTCACAATAGAGGGTGATGCAGTGGTGAGGCTAGGTTCTGGGTAGGGTTGAGGGCTTTCACCAATCAGTGGCTTTTGCCTGGGGCTATTTTGTGAAGAAAAAAAAAAGAACAAACTCACAGAACCCAGCCTGGAGCCATTCTCAGGGTTTCTGTTTTTCAATTGATTGTTGAGGCTGCTAGAGGGAGGGGCAGCCTCTGGCTCTGGTTACCCAGTGAGGAAAGCCACTCCAATGGCTGGCACCTGAGCTGGGTGACTTTTCCCTGGATGGAGCTGAGTCTGTCAGGTCACTTCGCCGTTAAGTTCTTGTGACCTGCTAAATGACTCATTTTATTCCAAGGCCTGAGTTGGAGCTGGCAGCTCCTCCAAGCTTTGTCGGTATCCAAGGTGGAGATCACCGGTGCTTTGCGGGGAGGGGTGGCCTTCCCTCCTCTGCTCCCTGAGAAGGAGTGAGGATGTCGGGCTTCTACTCACGCCGAGTCTTGGATCCTGGGTTGTCTCTGGTCTGCAAACTGCAGGATGAAGATGTCCGCTCCTTGTCGGTTCTTGCTGGTGTTGAGTAGAATCTGCTCGCCCGCTGTGTCTGGCTCCTTCGTCCCGGACTCTCTGTGTGAGCCCTCAGGTATGGCTTCGGTCTCCGCAGCTTGCAACCCTGCCGCCGCCGCGGCGGCGGCTGCTGGCAATCGCTCAGATGTGTCTTTTTTGCCTTGGCTTCCCTCTTTTGTCTAACTCTCTGTCCTGTGATGGCACACTTGGTGTGATTCTCTAGCTTAGGACTGTTCACTGGAACTCTAAAACTGCTTTCTATGCGAGAGCTTGTTCAGATTCCAGCTTCTCCTCCGACATCTTGTGCCGTCTCCTGTTTCTAAATTTTTAAAGCCAGGTACCAAATAATCTATTCACTTGTAATTATGTCCAGGGTAATGAGTTTATGTGTTTGTATGCAACCAGGAAAGAATGTAAATAAATAAAATTGTATTTCTGTGTGGAAAAATATAGTGTAATTCCTCAGAAAGGTAAAATCATAGTTCACCACCCAGAGGCAGGTATTCAAATGGGAAGTGTCAGGGCAAAGCAGTGGATAAGTGAAAAGGAAAGATGGGAAGAATGCAGTCAAGAATCCATTGTGTATCCTACAAAATTAAGAAGAGTATAGGAAGGGACAGGAAGAAAAGGGATGGATCAGAATGTTGAAAAGGGTGACGTAGATCAAGATGCGTTGTATTCTTAAATTTCTTTGTTAAATTTCAACAAACTTGGTACAACTCCTTAAAGATAACTAATAAAAAATAACAAAAAAGCAACAAAATTGACCATTGACAAGCTCTCAGACTCCCTTCAAGTCTGTTTCAGATTATTAACAGCGTCATAAATATGGCTAAGTTGTTCTTTAAATTTTCTCTGAAATACATCACCAAAAATGAGTAATATTATGAATTATTAAGATTTAGTTACTACCAAATTCTGCAGGTTATTCTTGATTTCAATTATGGGCACAAACAACAAAATATTAGTCAGAAATAATAGTTTAGCCAAACATATTACAATGCATATTTTGCCAATGTCCACAGCTGAAAATTATTTTTCATATTTTACTTTTGTTTTACACAAAATGTAACAGCATTTTTTACTCAAAAGTTTTATTGTACACAAAAGTACATAATTAAAATGATTTTGTTGGACTGATGTATCAATTTTTAATAGCTTCTTAGGAATGTTATTATATAGTTATTCAGGATGTTCCATCTTTCAGTAGGATTATTTTGGGAAAGGCTTTAGCGAATAATAAGTTCTTCAATACAACAGGGTCAACAAAAATGTCATAATACAAAGAGATAAGGGAGATTTGTCAGTATTCTGACTAGATTAAGAAAGATGTTATCTTGCAAATTTTGAAGTTGCTATAAATACATTGCTACTAAAGTTTGACCCTTACTATACATTTTTAAAATTAGGACAAAAATTAAACTTGTGAGAACATATGTTCAGATTTTTTGTTTATTGTTATTAAATATATAACCTGAAATTTCTTAAATATATGTCAATGTCATCATTGAACTAGCCAGTTGATAATACTGGTATTTATTTAAATGCCAATATGATTTTCTACTAAAAAGTGGTGATATAGTATGCTGTTTTATCAAGTTAGCAAATATAACGCATTACATGAACGTATGAAAGCTACTTGATTTTTTTTTCTGAAATGTATTCATGGTTTTCAGATCTAGAAAATTATCATTATTAATTAAATCTCTGATAAAAATTACTATAAAGCTAATTTTTTCTTTTTGTTTTATTTATTTTAAATTTTTTTGTAAAGGTGATATGCAGAGAGGTGTCAGTTATATGAGTCAGGTAATGAGTGTATTTCCTTTTGAAACGTGTCATTACCTCCCTCATTCTTTCCCTGTTTTTCCTCTCCCTACTTCCCTCCCCCAAAATTGTATAGTTTCAACGTAGTATCTAGCAATTTCTGCTAAATTGGTTGACCCTTTGTCCCACCATTTCTGTGCTTAACACTTCCCCACCCCACATCAGATAAAGTTATATACAAGACAATTTTTGGTTTGATTTGATTATCTCTTGTGTATGTGAAAGAGTGTGTTGGTCCTGGAGCTTGAACTCAGGGGTTGTCCTCTGTTCTTGAGCTTATAAAGCTAATTTTTAAGTTAAATGTCAGCAGGTTAACTTGTGGGTCAATACCAATTTTATAGAATTCTTAAATCTTTATAAAAAATTTACTTGCTATAGTATCGAGTTCACATCTTTAGAACAGTACTCATTTTTACGAATATTACAGCAAGTGGTTTTCCACATTATTGAAACTTAAGATAGCATATCATTTAAAAGAAGAGAAAGCACTGATAATTTTCCTGTCATTGAGTACAAATTTCCCATAGCATTGCAATGATTGCAAACAGAGGACTTCCATTCTTTATATGCAAGTGTATTTTATATACATATACATATAAATATATTAGCATTGTTTGGTTATTTTCTTCAGTATATCATCAGCTTAAGCATAGGAGCAATGCACTATATAGTTTGTAATCCAAATACCAGAAAAATACTAGTTAACAAAATGTTTATGAACCAAATATAATATATTTAACATGAGATGGCACCTTTAATTCTACCAAAGCCATCTGGCTTTTTTTAAATAAGTTATTCAATGGCAATTAAAAATGACCAATACAGCAAGATGGGCAAGAGTAGTGGACAAGAAGCACACAAGAAACATATGTGTTTTTACAGTCATATTCCAAATGATTTGACCCTTAAAGGGCTAAATTGCTGGATCATCTCACATCTGATAGATTAAAATAACATGTAAAGTCTAAACTTTGTGCTTGATAAAAGAAAAAAAAGTATGTCTATGCTTAAAATGAGGCAATTTTTCTTTTTCTTTCTTTTCTTTTTTTTTTGGCTTTTGACCTACAGTTCTTTTTAATTGTTTTTTTATTATCTTTAAGTAACATTACAATGGATTTGCTATTCACAAAGCAGTTTATGAATACAGTGAATCTTGTTCAATGTTGCCCCTTTCAATGTTCTTAACCACCCATCTTAATCTACCCCTTCATTCATTTTTCTTTTTATGTATTGATTTTTTGCCATAAAGCAATTGATGTGTATGATGCATGTTGATCCATGTCATCCCTTCAACCTCTTCAACACCCTTTGACCCACCATTTCCCTATTTTTTCTCAATTCTATGGTATATACACCACATTCCCCTCTTTAAGGCCACACTAAAGTCACCAGCACAACCATGTTCAAAACAGCATTATTTACCATAGCCAAAACATCCAATCAGTCCAGATGCCCTTCAGTGGTCTAATAGGTAAAAAAAAAATGGTATATATACACAATAGAATTCTACTCATCCATCAGAAGGAATGATATTGAGAAAAATTATTTTGAGATAACATTTCTTGGATCAAGGAAATGACACACACACACACTTTCCTGTTTACAAAGCATTGTATCTCTACAGTTCATTTGCAAACTTGTTATATGAAACAGCATATATACCTGGGCTGACTATATCTACTTTAATACTGAAATAATCACCAGCAAAATTATGTTTGAGTATTAGACTCAATGTGAGGTGTTTAGATGAGAAGGGTTCCCCTATATGAATGGATTAATGGCAATTAAAATCTGCTTGAGGTTGTGAGTTTGACTTCTTGTCCTTTGTTCACTTCTCTTTACTTCTCTGACATAGGATGAAAGAACATGTAAAGAATCATTTTATACCCATCACAAAGTTTCCAGAGATATGGACCAGTATAATTTTGTTCAGTATAATGGGCCCAGTCTCAGGAATTCTGTTACAGCAGCACAAAATGGACTATGGTACCTATGATAATATTATTTATATATGTAGAAAATGGATTTGTAGGGGCTCAGAAGGTGGCGCAGTGGTAGAGCGCTTGCCTTGCATGCATGAGACCCTGGGTTTGATTCCTCAGCACCACATAAGCAAAAAGAAAAAAAGCCGGAAGTGGCGCTATGGCTCAAGTGGCAGAGCGCTAACCTTGAGCTGAAGAGCTGAGGGACAGCATCCAGGCTCAAAATTCAGGCTCCACAAGTGGACCCCCCTCAAAAAAGAAAATGGATTTGTATTTTATAGAGCTGTTCAGTTTAAGTTCTAATAGATACCCTTTGAATACATAAGTTTTCATTTAGCTGTATTATAAGAATAACACTGATGAAAGAAACTAAAAATAGCTAAAATATTAAATTATTTTAGAAAAATTTTTCTAATATCTAATGTAATGGACAAATAGATAATCACTCTCACCCCTTAAATAAAAATGAGAAACATTATAATAATTTTGTGGAACACATAAACTGATTGAGGCGAGACTCTCAGCTTGCTTCAAGACTGTAACTGCCTCACTGAAAGAGAGGTATTTTGTAAAAATATTCACATTTTCTTTTTTATGTATATTTATATATATATAAAGGAACATTTAATTTAACCATACACAAATGTGCTACATATTACATAACATAGAGCATAATGACATTAGAAATAAATATTATATACATACATTATACATAACAACATATAGTGTATAACAAGCAATCAATCATAAAGAATGATAAAAGCGTATAGAAAGTCATAATGAGATTTGTGTGAAACTGGAATTATGCAATAACATCTACATTTGTTATAAAATAGTGCACTCAAATGTTCAAAAGAACTTGTCTTCAATAAGTGCAATGTTTTAAAGTAATTTTGTGAAAAAAATCTTACTAGGATATCCAATAATCAGCAGTTATTAAAATTTTTAAATATTCAAATACTCATTAAATTAATAAGCCAGGGTTTAAAACGTGTCAATGTATCCTCATTTGTCTATATTTAAATTCAAAAGATAGAAACTTTTCACACATTTTCTAATTGTTAATTTTCAAATATTACTTACATAATAATAAGGGTTATTATGATATTTTCATACCTGTATACAAGGTAATTTCATCAAACTCAACTTCTTCTTTTCTTCCCTCACCTTCTTCTTTTCTTCCCTTACTTAAAACAATTTTAACAGGTTTTACTGTTTTGTTTTCACACATGAATAAAAAGTAGTTTGATCATATTTATCCTCTTTTGCCCTATCAATTCACAATTAAACAGATGATTCCTGAAAGAATAGAGCAGATGACCAATCAAATTTATGAAGACATACTCAACATCCCTTGTGGTAAAATGCAAAGGAAACCAATATTGAAATTTCATCTTACTTTAGTCAAAATATGCAGTATCAGAAACACAAACAATAACAAATATTTTCAAGAATGTGGGAGTATGGGGAGAACTTAGAGATCATAGTTGGAAATTTAACCTAGTTCAAACAATTTGGAAATCAATATGGTGTTTTCTAAAAAGAAATATATATATATATATATATATACACAAATATATATATATATATATATATATCAGAAAACATTCAGGAGGCATATGAACCAGGATATAATAGAGGCACTTGAAAACTTATACTTTTATTAACATTATGTACAACAGACAAGCTATAGACACAGATTTCAAGTTCTACAGGTGATGAAGGAATCAATGAAAAGTGTGACATCGATAAAGATGCATTAGGTTTACAAATTGCTTTGTTGAATACAGACTCATTTGTACTAATAATTAAATAAATAATGATAATGATAATAATAAAGTAAATGTTGCATATAGAAACAAGGAATATTATTCAGCCATAAAAAGAATGAGATTGTGTCATTTGCCAGAAAAATGAGTAATTTGTACATGTAAAATCATGACCCAAGAGATATATACATAATTTTGTTAACATGCCTTGGACAACTTTCCCATACTGACAACACTAAGCTTAGAGGAACTTTTCTGTAAATATTCTACTCTTTGCCAAGAAATGTTCACAGAGTACATTTGTAGAGAAAAAATCTGATAGTTCATATTTCAAGTTATCTTTACTGAGTATTACAAGAACTAAAGTATTAGCAATCCCACTCCTGGACATTTACAGGCCATACTACCAGCAGAAGCATTTTCCTTGCAGCATTGTTTACCCTAGCTAAGATATGGAATCAACCCAGATAGCCTTCAGTGGAGTAATGGATCAAGAAAATGACTCTCTCTCTCTCTCTCTCTCATTCTGTTTCCATCAGAAAGAATGGCATTGCCTCATTCATAAGGAAATGAAAAGACTTGGAAGCAATCATATTAAATGAAGCCAGACCAAAAGAAACATAGGCTGCATGATTTCCCTAATTTGTAATAATTAGAAATGTGACTATAAATCTACAAGTACACGCAATGGATATTAAAAGTAAAAATTATACATGGAGATGATTAGTTAAACAGGACTTTAAACATTCACACAGTGAGATGGAAGGAGGACATTCTTAGGAGAGGATCACAAGGTCTCAATAGCTCTGCTCATATGATCATATAAAATGATATTCCTTGAAATACAGTCCAAGAAATGGAGACAAGGGATTTTATTTGTGGTTCTTTTCCTTTTTTTCTTTTTTTCCTTCTTTTTCACTTTTGTCTTTTATCTAAATTAATCTGATTTGCGGAGGATAAGAAGAAACACAGAAATAGTGGGACAAGGAGTGAACTAATTTAGCAATGATACTCACTAGACACTATTTTGGAATTGAACTATACAACTTGGAGGGTCAGATCAGATAGTGGGGAGGGAAAACCTGGGAGAAAACAAGGGAGAGGATAATACTGTTTGAACGGAAATGTAATTGTTATCTGACTTTTGTAACTTTAAGCTCTCTGTATATGACCTTTACAATAATAAAATTAAGAAACAAAACAAAAAATAACATAGGGAACACCATATATATGAAATGGACATTTGTTTAGTGATTGTGTAATTGTGGGTCAATAATAACTCATATCTACTCAATAACACAGAGCTTGAAAGAACTATTTCAGTTTTATTTAATTATACTTACAAATACACTGAGAAGTTTCTATTGCAATTATTTGTTATGAGTTTACACTAGTATTGATTTCTTTGATTGATACATGTGTTATTCTATGTATGAGCCATTATAGCTCATACATAGTGATATCTGCTGTAAATAAAGAATTACAGAAACTTTTTTGGGGAGAAAGCCATAGAAGAAATATAGAGGTAAGATAAGAAAATCATCAAAAATTTAAAAATTGATGGTAGTTTGTGAGATACTTAAAAGAGTAACAAAATATTATTTGAAAAATGTACTACGTATGAGTGTGGAAAATAGTAATAAGGACAGCAATTTAAAAACATTGTGAATGTCTAAATACAATATGTTCAACATATCACTATAATTATTAAAATATGTTTAAACACTGTTATTCAAAAAATTAAAATAATTATGATCCATGGCCTCAATTCTTATGTTAAAATGTCAATAATATCTCAGGTAAATATATATATGAAAAAGAATATATAACATTCTTTCAATTAAAAAATATGATTGTTATGATTATAAAACCTCACATAAATTAATCTGTCCATAAAAATCAATAAGCAAAAATATTTAGAACATCATTATAACAGTTACATATTTCTTGTGACAACATATTCATCAAAATAAAAATTGTACAGGTTCTTTAAGTTAATAATTTTGTTTGCTTTCTTTATTGTTTCTTTATAGAATTATAATTTTTAAATTCAACATGTAATCATCTATACAACCAGTAACACATGTCTTAGCATTTCATTAATTATTTCTATTATTTTTTATTTTTATTTTTTGTAGGTTGTAGGGCTTGAATTTTGGGCCTGACCATTGTCCCTGAGCTCTTCAGCTCAAGGCTAGCACTCTATTACTTGAGCCATAGCACACTTCTTGTTTTCTGGTGGTTAATTGGAGATAAGACTTTCATGGACTTTCCTACCCGAGTTGGCTTTTAACCTTACTCCTCAGATCTTATCCTCCTGAGTAGCTTGGATTACAGGTGTGTGCCACTGGCACCCAGCTCCTTTCAGTTATTTTTACAAGTTTCAGAGGCATTGGAAAACAACGTTCAAGTCAGTTCACATGGAAAACTCCCAATGAGTTAAAATACAAGAACATATTAACACAACGGTCTTTGCTAATAGTACATGAAATATTCATGTAAATATATAAGAAATAATGGGCCTCTATGCTATTGACAGTATACTTGAATGACAGCAATTTCTTGCAAATTATCAATACAATACAAAAGATGAATATCAGTATATCTTGTTAGTTCATTTATGAATGCAAAAATACTATCATTACAATAATTTGGATCCTATTGTCAGTATGTTTTTCAGTACTGATGAATAAGTATTGTCATAGATATAAATGACAAGGAATGTTAAAACCTATAATGTGTAAAATGTTCATCATCTACAATATTTCAAGTGTTAGGGTGAAATCAATTTTTATTGGGTTTCTACAAGAGGAAAGGTTCCTGGTTTTGCAGTTTTAGCCACAAGTATCATTCAGAAAGGGAGAAGCAGAGACTACTAAGAGCATTATATCTGACTCAGTGACACCAGGATAGCTAAGATAAAACTGAAGAATTTACCTTGTATCATATATAAGCATATATAGAGAGACATATATATATATATATATAGAGAGAGAGAGAGAGAGAGAGAGAGAGGAGACACACACACACACACACATATATATGTTTATATATATACTTCTGGATGATCTACCAGTTATATATATATATATATATATATTTGTGGATCATCTACAAGTTAAAGATATAATTCTAAAGATATAATTCTAAAGTAGTAAACCTTCCAGTTAAAGATATAATAATAGTGGAAGGAGAGCTTTATCATTTCATTTATCTTTTGAAGCATGACTGTTTAAATAATTTATCCCTTAAATAAGTCATTAACATAGCCAGGATGAATATTATTAGAATCATGCAGAAATTATATTTCTGATTAAATAAATTTTAATGATAACAAACCAAAATGTGCTTTCAAATCAATTATCCTTATTGAGGACAGTCAATTATCAGTCTGATTTTGTCCAACTTACATGAGATCGTAAAACACAGATTTGTACCATTTTGCTAAGCTTTAGAAAAGAAACAGGGAAGGAAGAGTCAGCCCCACTTTTTACTACTTAACAGTGAAAGTAGGAAGTATGCCAGGATGTATGATGAAAATAAAATATTGTATGCCCAAACAAGCTTAGTCTACAGAGCACTGGAAAGCTACAGTATTATAGAAATTATGTAACAGTGGCTATGTGGATTTGATTGAAATTGACAAGTGAAGAAAGACAAACAAATGAATCAGAAAAGATCAAGTGAATCGGTGACTCATCCATCCACAGTGGCTATGATTATAGACACTTTATTTTTAATATTTATGTTTGTTTGTTTAGCTGTTTGTTTTTGTGCTGCTGGGGATTCAGTACAGGACCTGGTACATATCATAGTTGTTTAAGTAAGAATCTATCATAGCTTTTTCAATACTAGTTCACTAACTAACCCTAGAAAACCTTCACTTATAACACAGAAGAAGTTGCTTCAAGAGAATAATTACAGAAAAGATCTAGAGACAGAGAAGAAATTCCAGAAATTTGGCCAGCATGGAGCAGAGTTAGGAGTCATTGGAGGACCTTCTTGCTGGTAAGAGATAAAGTGGTGGCAGGTATTTAAATTGGACTATGGTCATTGTTTCCACTTTGTTTCCCTCCTCTCACCTCTTCTGACCTGAGAGTAAAAAGATCTCCCTCCTATTTATGGCCAGCTAAGGTCTCCTAGACAATTCTGTGTGTTCTTCTTTGTAAGTGGAGATAAAAGTCTCACAGATCTTCCTCCCAAGTTGCTTTAACTACAACCCTCAGATTTCATCCTGGGGTGTAGCTAGGATAACAGGTGTGAGATACTGATGCCCAACTAGTACTTATGTTCTTACATCCTAAAACCATAAAAAGCCCTTGGGAGGACATATTAAATTGAAAGGAATATTTGGAATACAATGATTATAACATACTATACTTCCAGAAGAACACAGGTCCAAACAAAACATTAGGCTCATTTTGTGTTTTAATGTTCCAACATTGTCTAACTAAAGATTTCACGATTTTTTTTCTTTTTGTAGGTCATGGGGCTTGAACTCGGGGCCTGGGCCCTGTCCCTCAGTTCTTCAGCTCAAGGCTAGTGCTCTACCACTTGAGCCATAGCACAACTTCCAGTTTTCTGAGTGGTTTATTGGAGCTAAGTGTCTCATGGACTTTCCTGCCCAGTCTGGCTTTGAACCGTGATCTGACTCAGATCTCAGCTTCCTGAGTAGCTAAAATCACAGGTGTGAGCCCCCAGCACCCGGCAAGCTTTCACCTTTTTATCAGAAAAGGGACACGTACAGTGAGGGAATCAACACTCCAGAACATTAGCAAAGAACACCTTGTGTTTTACAATAGCAATTGTGCCACTCACACTGTGGTTAACATAAGTTACATGGTTTGAAATTAGAGGTGATGTTATTTTCTTCATGATACACTATCAAAAGCCAAATGGATAAAATTTGGTTTGTAGATGACATAAAAATAGGCCCTATGCAAATATAACTCTAAGGATGTCCAATTTCCCTCAGTTTTGAGTATTTTAGTTAGATATCTCAATACTTCTTGAAATTACTTCTGCATGGAGAAATTTATTTTTTAAAGCAGGGTTTTTTAGAAAATACCATAATTTCCTAGAAAAATAAAATTGTACACTTAAAAAAAAGTTGGATGTCATTCTAAGGCTGCCTGCAGGCCTTGGGAATCTTACATAGTGGTATAATACAGAGGGCCCAAGATATCTTCTAATTGCTCATTAGTGAAATAGATGTTTCAATGAAGATTATGAATAGGTTGATATGTATGTATAGATGGATGGATAGATGGATGGATGGATGGATGGATGGATGGATGGATAGATGCCATAAAAAATGAAATAAGGTCTGGAAAGGTGGCTCAGTGGTAGAGTGCTTGCCTTGCATGACTGAGGCCCTGGGTTCAATTCTTCAGCACCACATAAAACAAAAGGACTCAAGTGGTAGGGCGCTATGGCTCAAGTGGTAGGGTGCGGGACAGCACCCAGGTCCGGAGTTCAGACTCCACGACTGGACCAAAAAAAAAAAAACTAAAAATATTTTAAACACTTTTTCTTTACTGCTGTTACATGGTATAATTTTTACTTAAAATTCACTATTTTAGCTAAGCAACTGAATGCCAGTGATGGGAGGGAGGGAATGAGTGAGAAAGAGAGAAAAGCTGACACTGAGCAAAAGGAAAGGAATGTACATATTATGTGAGGTGGAAGAAATAAGTGTATATTCAAAGCTCATAGAACTCGTAAACTTTATAGACCACAATACACAATTTGCCCCATGAAAGTTAGAATGTGTTTGTGATTTTCACTAAGCATCACTATCCCACAATACTGTGAAATTTGTGAAACATTGTAATCAATCACAAAAAAAGCTTGCAAAAATTCATTGCTTGAGAACATTTTTTAAATTACATTCAACAATTTAAGGCATTATTTTATATTGAGGTAAATATGTTGAATTTGGTGAACTGGCACTCTCCCACTTGATCCACACCTGTAGCATGGCTTTTCACTAATGAATTTGCAAACAGACTCTCACAGACTTTTCTCTTGAGGCTTGTTTCAAACTGCTTGCATCCAGATATCAGGTTCCTGAATAACTAGAATTACACGTGTTGGCCACTGGCTCCTGACACCAGGTACATCTGAGTGAATACAATGGATAGGCAATTAGTACAAATAAATAATAACCACAAAATTTCTGTTTGGGGCAATGGAAAGTAATTTAATTATTCTCCCAGTTAGGACAAAAAGAAACCAGTTTATAAAAAATATGAAAATTGGGCTGGGAAGATGGCTCAGTGGTAGAGCGCTTGCCTTGCATGCCTGAGGCCCTGGGTTCGATTCCTCAGCACCACATAAGCAAAAAAGAAAAAAGCCGGAAGTGGCGCTGTGGTTCAAGTGGTAGAGTGCTAGCCTTGAGGTAAAGAGCTGAGGGACAGCGCCCAATCCCAGAGTTCAGGCTCCACGACCGGACCCAAAAAAATATGAAAATTATGCTTCAAACTAATAATACAGAACAAAAATTGGATGAACATTTGGATTTCTTTCTAATCTCTTCCATGACCCACTCATGATTCAGCAGTGTGTTGTTCAGCCTCCATGTGATGCCGGACTTTCTTTGGTGGCTTTTGGTATTGAGTTCTAATTTTATTCCCTTGTGGTCAGAGAGGATGCAAGGTATAATTTCAATGTTTCTGAATTTAGACAAGTTTGCTTTCTGGCCTAAAATGTGGTCTATTTTAGAAAATGTTCCATGTGCTGCTGAGAAAAACGTGTATTCTGATGCTGCTGGGTGAAATGTTCGGTAGATGTCTGTTAAGTCTAGTTGATCTATGCACCTGTTTAGACCTGCGGTTTCTCTGTTGAGTTTTTGCCGAGTTGATCTATCTCGTGGGGAGAGTGGTGTGTTAAAATCCCCAACAATTAATGTCTTTGGATCTATATGGGATTTGAGGGAAAGTAGTGTTTCTTTGATAAATTTGGGTGCTCCATTGTTTGGCGAATAGATATTTAGAATTGTAATATCCTCCTGAAAGAGAGATCCTTTAATTAGTATGTAGCAACCTTCTTTATTTCTTCTCACCAATTTTAATTTGAAGTCTATTTTATCTGATATTAGTATTGCAATTCCCGCCTGTTTATGGGGGCCGTTTGCTTGGAAGATTTTGTTCCAGCCTTTAACATTGAAAATGTGTTTGTTTTTACGGGCACGATGTGACTCCTGCAGGCAGCAGATAGAAGGGTCTTGTTTTTTAATCCAACTAGACAATCTATGTGGCTTAATTGGAGAGTTCATATCGTTCACGTTAAGAGATAGGACTGAGAGGTATTTGGGAGTTCCTGCCATGTTATCCACCTTCGTGGGGGCTGCAAAAACTGGGTTCTTCCTATGGTTCGTGGATTCTTAGTTTGGGTGCAGTTTCTTGGCCTTTATTGCGGTCTTGTTGGTTTCCTATGTGTAGGACATCTTTAAGAATCTTTTGTAGGGCTGGTTTGGTGGAGATGTATTGTTTCAATTTTTCTTTGCTATGGAAGGTTTTTATTTGGCCTTCAGTTATGAAGGAGAGTTTAGCTGGGTACAGTATTCTTGGTTGATAGTTGTTTGTTTTTAGGGTATGGCATACATCATTCCAGGCTCTTCTTGCTTTGATTGTCTCTGCTGAGGTGATTTTGATTGGTTTCCCTTTATAGGTGATTACCCTTTTCTCCTTTACAGCTTTAAGGATCTTTTCCTTGGTCTGTGTTGATCCTGTGTGGATTATAATATGTCGGTGGGAGGTCCTATTCTGGTCTGGTCTATTTGGGGTTCTAAAAGCTTCTTGTATCTGTATAGGCCTATCTTTTTGTATGTTTGGGAAGTTCTCTGCTAGGATCCTGTTAAACAAATTTCCTAGACCATTAACTTCTGTTTCTAGGTGCTCTTCTACACCCATTATCCTTAGATTAGGCCTTCTGATGGTGTCTTCCAGGTGTTGGATAGATCTATCATATTTCTTGGACTTGTCTTGGATGGTTGTATGTTCTTTCTCTATAATATCTAGGCTGTCTTCAATCCCTGAGATTTGATCTTCTGCATGGTCTAACCTGCTGTCAAGACTCTCTACTTTGTTTTTTATCTCTTTTCCTTCTAGTTGGTCAGCTTTGATGGCTTCAAGTTCTTTGTTGAAGCTCTGTTTTAGGTCTTGTATGAATTTCTTTACTTCCTTTATTTGGTGTTCAGTGTTTGTTCTCAAATCACTTAGTTGATTGGTTATGGTTTCTTTGGATTCCCATTCTTTCTGTTGGGTTCCATTCAGCATTCCCTTTGTGGTCTCCCTGGCTTCCCTCAGCTCTTTGTTAATGGATTCCATGAATGCCTTTAGTGATCTTTGTGTATTCTCTACCTGGTCTCTCAATTCCTGTATTACTCTTTGATTATCTGCCTTCTCTTCGTGGGATTCCTGCAGTTCTCTTTGAGTGTTCTCAGTCTGCTCATGCCATTCTTCCCTTTCTCTTTGAGTATTCTCAAGTTGTTCACGCAAATCCTGTATCAGTTTTTGAGAAGCTTCCTCACGCTTATGATATTCCTGTATAAGCTATTGGGATGCCTCCTCTTTCTCCCTTTCACGCTCATACAGAGTCCTTTGGAAGTTGTCAAACTTGTCATTTATCATGGTTGCCACCAGTGTTTGTAGAGCTATTTGGGAACTCTCCTCTGGATCATTCATTATCTGTTCTGACCCCTGATTGTCAAGATTGGGAATTGAGATATCCGGATTTGCCATTTTTCTTGTGTTTTTCCGGCTTACTCTGCCCATTTGAGATGAAAATAGCACCAGTTTTGTGCTAGAACACTATCTTAAGGCAACCATCAATCAAAGTTTGCTTTTGTACAGTTAATAGTCTACAGATACAATCTAGTTCAACAGATACATCTATTCAACGTCAAACAACTATATGTTAATGGGCTTTGAACTGCAGAGAAGAATTTGGAAGACAAGAAATTATAAGGGTTAGGGAGAGATGTGGGTAAAAAATAGGAATAGATTGGTGTGGGGGGGCACAGGGAGAGTTAACTATGTCCTAAACCCAATGCAGGAAATAGGTTGGGTAGGATGCAAGTAGAGAGAGAGAGAAAGAAGAAGAAAGGGAAAGTGAAATGAAAAGAGGACGGAAAAAAATAGAAATGTAAAAAATTAATATTATTATGGGGATTAAAAGACCATCTATTTAGAGAGGAATGTGAGTATATTAAGATAAGGGAAGGGACATAGAGGAGAAGTGAAAAACTTAAAAAAATGCTTACAATATTATATAGGTATAAAGAGGTAGTACTGCTATTAAGGAGTTTAAATCTCGGAAGTTTTGAATTGGGTAATAAATTTGTGGATTAAGTGTGTACACAATGGGGGATAGGATCTACTAGTTAACTGGGGGTTTATCTGAGGATGTGAAAGACAAGAGCTAAGTCACATAAAGAAGGTCAAAAAAAAGAATAGGTGAACAGGATAATAAAGGGAGGAAAGAAAAGAACCTCACCCCAGTTAGAATGGCTATAATAAAGAACTCTAATAACAACAGATGCTGGAGTGTATGTGGACAGAAGGGAAACCTACTGCATTGTTGGTGGGAGTGTAAACTTGTTCAACCGCTTTGGAAAGTAGTATGAAGTTTCCTCAAAAGACTCCACATAGAGCTCCCCTATGACCCACATATATATACATACACATATATATATACATATATATATATATACACACACACATATATATGTATATGTATGTATACACACAATGGAATTCTGTGCCTCCCCCATTTGTTAGGAAATGGAAAGACTTGGAAAAATATATTTAATAAATTCAGCCAGGCCCAAAGAAAAATATGTCCCATGTTTTCCCTTATTTGCAATAATTAGTATACATCTGGGACAAGTAGAAAAGGTCAAAAGCTATGGACATATGACCTGATAAAATGAAGTTAAGCAAAATGAACACCCACTTAGGGGCTCAAGTGTTTTTTTTCTCTTTCTTGCTATTGTTTCTAACACATTCATAATGTACCATGTGATTTTTTTGTTGCTTTGTATATTCCTCCCCTTATGATATAACCCTTATTCTCACTAAATTTGATGACAGTATAATTTGTGGAGGGGTAGGGAAAAAACAAAATGTTTAAATAGAGATACAGGTTGACCCATTGTAACAATGAGAGGTACAAGACACTACGTAGGAAAACGAACTTTACAATTTAGGGGTGGGAGTTGGCTGGGTGGGGAAGAGTGTAGTTGTAGAGATGGAAGGGAAGGTATGGTAGGGGAAAAACAAAGGAGGAGGCAACAATGCTTGATAAGAAATGTACTCATTATCTTGCTCATGTAACTAACTCCACTGTACAGCATTTTCACAGTAAAAAAGTTAAAGAAAAGAAAATGAACATTACAATTTAGGGGGGCAAAGGGGAAAACATAGTTATGGAAGTGGGAGGGAAGGGATGGTGTGGGACACACAAAGAAAGAGGCAACAAAGCTTGTTCATGTAACTGTAACCCCTCTGTGCAGTATTTTTTAATAAAAAGATATTAATATATACTAACATTATATAACATAAGTATTAATATAGCATATATAATATATTTGAATATATTATGTGTAATATATCATAAATAATGAAAATATATTATAAAATGTATATACAACATATATAGTATATATAATATATAACATATTATGTATAATATGTAATATACATGATGTATATATAATGTATATATATAATGTACATATAATGAATATATATAAACATATACATTCATAAATAATGTATATATACTATATACTAATACTATATAGTATATATACAAAATATGTAATAAATTATATATCATAATATATAATATAAAATTATCATTTAATATTAATATTATATTAAAATATACTGAAGATGTACTACAATTCCAATGATTAATGCTTGTATCCTTAGCTACCTAGAAGGCTGAAATATGACGATCGAAGGAATGTACCAGAGATATCTCTAATTGACCACAGAAAAAATAGGCATAAAGGGAGCTGTGGCAAAAAAAAAAAACTCAGGGTCAGGTGTACCTGGTATATAAGGCTGTGACAGTGTGACAATCCCACATGTCACTGTTCTCCAGAGTCAGTACCCATCTGTCAGTTCTGATATCTCAAGGGTCAGAGGAATTATGTGTTTGCTGGGTATACATGGATCATGATGTTCGGTGGGCCACTTCTTGTTCAAACCTTATTATCTGTGCCTATAACATGAAGTTTCCCTGCATTTCCTCATAGGCGCTTCTTTCGCTGCCTGAATAAGTCTTATTTTTCAAGTGTTCAACAATTGATCCTGGCTACTACTACTTGTGAAAAATAAATACCCTCATAGGTTGTATAATTCTCACTAGATTTTAAATGTGTTTTATGTATTGTATAAGTTCCATAGCCTTATATTGTCTCATGAAGTACTGCTGTCTTTAGAACTGTTAACATTTTAAAATTCAAACATTTAATTTGAGTGGGAGAATGGTTGAACTCAAAGCTTCACAAATTCTAGGCAATTTTTTCCCACCCCAAAGACAATTTTCACTTTGATGATTCTCGATCCCAATTTTTATTCCTGAGACTACCAAGGCACTCTATAATTTATATGAAGAAGACAACATGACGTATTATAAATAATTAAATTACATATTGTATATAATGAATATATTTGAATATATTGAATATAATGAATATGTTGTTTATGAATTATAAACAATTATAACCATTCACAGCATAAATTATAATCATATCTATTATATAATATAAAACATAGAAAACATAATTTATAAACATATACCACTACACATATTCATGAAAGTAATGATAGTCTTTCTTGTATTTAGGATACTAGCACTCCATTTATACCCATTAGGTATAATGATAACATTATATTTTACATTAATGAACATTACCATGTGCTGGATCTTTTCCTTTTAGCAAACACTAGGGCAATTTCCTCCCTTGAAAATAGTTTGAACAGGAATGGATATTGGTTATTTGCATGTTTTTGTTATGGTATTGTGTCTTAAACTTAGTCCCTTGAACTCTTGAAGACCCTCTTTGCTCATGGCTGGCATTCTACCCCTTGAACCACATAAGGTCACAAAGATGTAATATCTAAAATAATGGGTTGTGAAGTTGACTCAGTGGTAGAGTGCTTGCCTCACATGCATGAGGCCCTGGATTCGATTCCTCAGTACCACATAAGCAGAAAAAAGCCAGAAATTGCGCTGTGGCTCAAGTGGTAGAGCGCTAGCCTTGAGCTGAAGAGCTGGGGGACAGCGCCCAGGCCCAGAGTTCAAAACCAAAAAGAAAACAAAAAACAGAAACAGACCAAAAAAAATGAATATCCTAAAATCATTAAGGAAACATTGATGCTAGTGAATATTTTCATTTTCAATAAATTAGATTCGAATTTTTTTTTCATTCTAAAACTTCCTCTTTCATTGTTTTTTTCCAACTAATCGGTAACTACAATTTATTCTATGTTGGATACAATGAAAATACAACATTTATGCACTGTGATTGAAATTTCTTTAACCATTTTGTTTTTTTTTTATGTTTTGGGGGGTCCAGTGGTGGGGCCTGAACTCTGGGCCTGGGCGCTGTCCCTCAGCTCTTCAGCTCAAGGCTAGCGCTCTACCACTTGAGACACACCGCCACTTCTGGCTTTTTTCTTTTTGCTTATGTGGTGCCGAGGAATCGAACCCAGGGCCTCAGGGATGCAAGGGAAGCGCTCTACCACTGAGACATCGTCCCAGCCCCATTTTGTAATATTTAAAAACATATTGTATATCCTATATATTCACAGTACTTTTAATTATTTCATAATTTTATTTTTTGTTTTTGATTTTGTTTTGGTCTGCTATGGGGCTTGAACTCTGGACCTGGGCAGTGCCCCTGAGCTCTTCAGGACGAGGCTAGCAATGTACCACTTTGAGCCACAGCAGCACTTTCGGATTTCTAGTGGTTAATTGGAGAAACGAATCTCATGGGCTTTCCTACTGGGGCTGGTTTTGAACCACATCCTCAGATCTCAGAATCCTGAGTAGCTACGATTAAAGGCATGAGCCACCAGCACCAGTCTCCCTTATCGTTTTTAAATCAAAATAAGAAATGATAGCATATTTTTAACTCTGTTGCAGGAAAAGTGTAACAATCTAGTAATTAAATTCACATTTATCAAAACTTGAATGAGAAGTCGACTCTCTCTTGCGAGGAGGAAGATGAATGAGCTTGGGTTTGGTCTTGCCCCAGTTTCTCCCTTATCAATCTCCATCAGGTTGTGATGGGGAGAGCTGTCAGCAGTGGATTACCTGTGTTAAAACTCTAGAAAAGCACGTGCTATGGGAATAGAAAACAGAAAATGCATTGGTGTGGCGAGCAGGTGTTTGCCTTTGGGAATAGAAAACAGTAGTTCTGCTAGGAGAAAAGTGCATCATCAGAGCAAAAGAAATCACAAACATTATTCTGGTCACTAGTGGCATAATCCCTAGCTACTCTGGAGGCTGAGATCAGAGGATACAGTTTAGAGACACCCCAAGGATGAATGTCTGTGAGACTCAAATTTTCACTTCATGAACAAAAACATGGAAGTTTTGCTGTAGTTCAAGTGGTAGAGCTCTAGCATTGAGCAAAAGTCTTAGACCCTGAGTTCAAGCCTCAGGACCACCACTCATCACTCATACACAAAAATAATATTTAAAAAGTCACAAAATTGTACTTTTGTTTACATTGAATACCATGTGGAATAAGATTGCTTTCGAAAAGGGGATGTTTAAAGCCGTAAAACTTGCACCAGTGAGGGCAAGTTAGATTTTTTATTGTGAAAATACTGTACAGAGGGGTCACAATTACATGAGCAAGGTAATGAGTACATTTCGTATCAAACATTGTTGCCTCCTCCTTTCTTTCCTCTTCCCATCCCTTCCCATCCACCCCTCCAAAGTTGTAAAGTTCATTTTTTGACATAACAACTTGTACATCTCATTGTTGCAATGGGTCCACCTGTATCCCTATTTATACTGTTTGTTTCTACCTTTCCCTTCCACAAACTATACCAACATCAAATACGATGAAAGCAGGGGTTATACCATGTTTGAGGGACACACAAAGCAACAAAGAAATATCTTTTAAATATGTTAGAAACATATATCTATATATAAATTATATATACAATATATATACATTATATATTATATAATATATTATATATACATATTTTATATGCATTATATAATATATTTGATTATTTATGATATGTTATACATAATATATTCAAATATATTATATATACTATATTAATATTTATATTTTAGTATATAATGTTAGTATATTTAATAACTTTTTAATGTAAAAATACTGTAGAGGGGTTACAGTTACATGAACAAGCATTGTTGCCTCTTCCTTTTTTGTCACATACTATCCCTTCCCTGTTGTTTCTAATGTACTATGTGATTTTTTTTGTTTCTTTTGTATGTTCTTCCCCCATAGTATAACCTCTGTTGTCACTGTATTTGATTCTGGTGCCCTGCATCTTGTATATACATTTTTCTAATTTGGGGAGATGAGGGGAAATAACAAAATGTTGAAATCAGGATACAGGCTGATTCATTGTAACAATGAGATGTACAAGACATTATGTTGAAAAGGAACTTTAGCCATTCTAACTGGATGAATTGGTATCTCAATGTCGTTTTGATATGCATTTCTTTTATGGGTAGAGAGGTTTAGCATTTCTTCATGTGTTTATTGGACATTCTTATTTCCTCTTCAGAGAACTGTCTCTTTAAGTCTTTATCCCACTTATTTATTGGGCAGTTGTTTCTTTGATGATTTGTTGTTGGGGGATTTAATTTTTTGATTTCTAGGTATATTTTATATGAGACCCTTGTCCATTGTATGGCTAGTGAAGATATTCTCCCAATCCATGTGTTTTCTATTGATCTTGCTAGCTATGACCTTTGCCATGCAGAAGCTCTACCATTTTATGCAATTCCATTTGTCCAACCTTTCTTTGATTTGTTGTGTTTCTGAGTCTCTATTAAGAAAATTTCAGCCTGTGCCAAGGAGACCTAGGGTTTCTCCTATTCCATCCTGTTATGTTTTCAGAGTGTTTGCTTTTACCCCAAGGTCTTTGATCCATTTGGAGTAGATTCTGTTGGAGGGTGATTTATAAGGAGCTAGCTTTAGTTTCTACAAGTGATAAACCAATTTTGCCAGCACCATTTACTGATGAGTCTGTCTTTCTATTTTTTTAGGTCCCTTATTGAAGGGACCTATGGCTATAGGTCTGTGGGCTCATTTTTGGATTTTCAATTCTATTCCATTGGTCCTGAGGTCTCACCCCAGTTAGAATGGCTATAATCAAGAACTCTAATAACAATAGATGCTGGAGGGGATGTGGACAGAAGGGAACCCTACTGCATTGTTGGTGGCAGTGTAAACTGTTCAACCACTTTGGAAAGCTGTGTGAAGTTTCCTCAAAAGACTCCACATAGAGCTCCCCAATGACACAGCAATCCCACTTTTGGGCATTTTCCTGAATGATCACAAATAAGACCATACTAAAGCTACCAGCACAACTATAAGTATTGCAACATTATGTACCATAGCTAAGATATGGAACCAACCCAGATGCCCCTCAGTAGATGAATGTATGGAGAAAATGTCAATGCCTCCATCAGAAAGAATGGCATTGCCCTTTTGTTAGGAAGTGGAAAGATTTGGAAAAAAATTATATGAAGTGATGTAAGCCAGGCCAAAGAAACATAGGTACCATGGTTTCCCTTATTTGCAATAACTAGTATTAAAATAAAAACAGATGAACAGTTAGCAATGTAATAAAAGCCATATTGTCTGAATTTCAAGGAAACTTTCTTTAGGAAATGACATCAGGGGTGACTAACATAACAGGTGTAGATCCATGTGCTACAACTGAGTGTGTAGACCATCTAGAAGCTGCTGTTGTAAAGTATCTGATATTTCATTAATAATGAAGGAAAGCTAGCTAACAGTATTTATTAGGATGATTACGTTTCTTGGAGAACAGTGGTGATCACCTGCTTACCTACTATCTGTACTGCATGGAGAAAGGTTTTTCATGCCCAGACCCATGTTTATAATCTTGGAGTTCTTCCATGAAAAGAAGCATGATTCCGTTGAGAAATTTTTTTGCACAGATTTTTTTGAGAGCTTTCCTCATCGGTAGTGAAGTCTCTGGCTCTCAGAAAATTGGCCTATGCTAATTTTATTATAGATCCTGTCAATAGACTTGGAGCTAATTTCTCCCAGAATATAAACACTGACCATTTTGATCCTTATCCAAAATTTTTGGCTTTAACTTTTCCTAAAATGAAAAGCAACAGAAGGAAAAAGAAACCACCACCAACACAACAACAATTCCTCATAGACCCTATTTGAAGATCACATTAAATATCTATGTAACTTCATTCAAAATTATTATCTCACTATCTCAAAGCAAATTTCGAAAAGGAAGTAAAACAATGTCTGTATTTCATATATTCACTATCCTCAACAACAATAATAACCTTTTGTAATAATGACCTTGGAGACACTCTGAAAGTTCATTTATGAGTGTAGCATGTATGCTGAATATGGTAGGTTTTCGCAAAATAGGGTGAGTCAAGAAAGTTGCATACAAATAGACAATGTGATATACCTCTGAAACAGTAATCAAACACAAAAACTACAAAAAATGTACCATGTCTTAATAATCACAGGACTCAATAAATAAAGAGGCATGAGCAGAAGTGGAATATCCCTAAATTATATCTAAATTTTATTGCTAAGTGCCTTTTCTATATATCTGGGTGACTTCATTCATACATTCTGGAATTCTAACATTATCAGAGGCCTATTATGATACAATTGGAGAATCTTAGATAAAATCTCCAGGAATCATACTTATTATGGATGTCAAGTGCATGATAATTTTTAGAATAGAAAATGTACCTGTCATATGAAAAGAATAACAGTATAATACATGGAAATAAAATGTCATGAGAGTAAGAAGCAGCTCATATTTATTGTAATTTATTTTGTTGACCATATGATAAACAAAGCTAGTTAACTTATTCTATTTTCTGAAAATTCCAGGGAGAGGTCATCGGACAAACAAAATTATAGAAAGTCTTTCATTCCACTTATTTGAATTAAATTTGTCCATAATATTTAACCTTAAAATTCAAGGTCTTCCTAAAAAGAATTGCTTTCATTTAATTGAAATGATATATTTTAAAACATACCTTTTCTCATTAAAGTGTAGGAAGACCATGATGTATACTCTCTTGAAATCACATATTATTCAAAAATGACTGTATGGAAATCGAAATATAGATGAAATAGGGATCTCTTGGAAGATAAAAAAATTAGATGGAACTTTTACAACTTTTTCAGACATAGGATTTGAATAATAGAATAGTTTTATGTAAGTTTTTGTTAATCATATGCATATCACAATATAACATATAAATATAGAATAAGCATTCTATATATAATGTTAGTGTAGTTTAGCATTTTTATTCTATATTTACATATAGCTATTCTATATTCTATATTTATATATTATATATTATATAAAATTATAAAATTATATTACAATATATTATGCTATAATTATTTTATAATATGTTACAATTTCAATTCTATAGTCTATATTTATATACATAGCAGTTATTCATATATATGAACTTTTACATGAGTTTTTATTAATCATGTATAATATATTCTATTCTATATTCTATCTTCTATACTGTAGTATAGTTTTCTGTACACAAGGAGAAATGGATATATGTGTGAATATATTATATGTAGATATATAAATATACAAACAAATGTGTATATACATTCATTCTCTGGTACTGGCACTCACACGGCCCCTTAGCTTCTTTGCTCAAGGGGCTGGTACTCTATCTCTTAGCCACACTTGCACTTGTTAACTAAGGATAGTCTTGTGACATTTCCCATCTGAGCTAGCTTTGAACTGCTATCCTCAGAATGCAGCCTCCTGAGTAGCTAAGATTACAGGTGTGAGAGAATAGTACCTTGCTTCACAAGGCATTAATTTATAGATATATTATTAATTTATAGATTTTTATTAACTTATAGAATACTATTTTTAAGAGAAATTATATAATCATTGATGAAAGCATAAGATTCTATTTATTGACAGCATCATTAGGCTTATAATTCCTTTTTCCCAAGGAAAATTAATTATTTTATCTGACTTACTCATTAGAGAAGATTTTTAATATTTGCATATTACTAATTTTCTGCGTTCTACTTTCATATCTTATCTCTGCATGCTAAAATGTTAATTCATCCTTTTATAAGATGGTCTTTTGTTACTTCTCTTCAAGCTGAATTCTCTTCTCTGATAGGTTTTATTCCTTCAAGAGCAATCTTTTTCCATCTTTATATTCATTTTTCATAAACTCATAGCTCAATATACCTGAAATGAACCTTCTGTCATGTCATGTTCTTGCTCAAATGTTTAGCGGTTTCCTATTATCTACAGGATAAATTGCACTTCCAGACTGATATTCAAATTTCTCACTAATGAAGACTGATCTTTCCAGAATCCTTCAATTGTAAAATATAATATCAACTGATGCTGAAATCTTTAGTCACTTCCATAGAAGATATTTAAGTCTTCCATTTTCAAATACTCACAGTGAATATCATTTTCTAATTAGTCAATATAAATCCAAAACTCATTTCAGGAACAATTCAGATTTCTTTTCTTGGTAGAACACAGTAAAGCCTTTTTTTACATTTCTCATACATTAATATAGTATAGTCTCATATAGTCTAGAGTAATTAATTCTCTTGAATTTCGATCAGGTAATTTAAAACAAATCTTACTTGAGCTATTTCTTTCCATTGTCATTTTAAATAATATTAGTTTTATAAAATTCACAATACCCACAGATGCCACAAATACATTAGCTATTAATACTTTCAAAAATACCTAAATATCTATACTAGATTGTGAGACAGTGTAACTAACAAGTCCCTTTACTGCAGAGAACTACACACACACACACACACATACTATAAGTCATAAAAGGAGGCATCTATATAGCATTACTGACTTAGAAGTAATGAATCAATATTTATCATTTTTTACGAAATAGCTTCAATAGTATCATGTCCCATTGTGCAGTAAGCAAGATTATTCCCATCACTCGCTGAAATTCCACCTGTAATTACCAATGGAACAATTTCCTCTTCTTAATCTCATGTTTGTTTCTAGAAAAATAAAGAAATAGATGTTTTTGCTACCTCTGAGTCAAGTATCTTGGCCTATAATACTTGCACTTTTAATCCAACTGCAATATAGTTTCCTACTTATTTGATTATAGGAGAAAAGCAATAATTTAGGAAATGAGAGGAAGAATGTAAATATAGCCAGGGCTATTTCTGAACATGAGAACCATATGAAATATAGTCTTGTTAAATTAGTCAAAGCATTATTGAAATTTTAACACCTATGCAATTTGTTTGATGTAAGAAATATTGTAAAATATTTCAATGAAAATATTAGTAAACTTAGGAAGGACAAATCAAATGAATGCACATAGTGAGGATAATAATTTAGCAGATTTAAAGTTTTAAAATCTAGTCTGTGTAGTTAAAAGTGTGGAAAAATAAAATCTGACTAAAATAGGAGAAAGTTATATCACACAGCTGCTCAGTTTTTATAAGGGAGATGATTAGAATCAAAGAAATACTAAATTAAAACATGAATGTAACCATCACAGAAATAATGGAAAACTTCTATATAAAATAGAAAAGAGGATGAAATTGAACAAAAGAAACTAGGATAATTGAAATAGAAGCATTAATTGAATTTATCCGATGACACACAAAGGGAAAGAGTTCAAAATCTTCAATTATTATGGAAAAATGATTAAAAAAGAGAGAGCAGAAGGAATGAAAATGTCTCAGAAACTTCAATGAAGACAATTGCAATAAAGTCTACCCTTAAATATAGTTTCTTAAATTTTTCCCCTAAAACACAGGCCAAAAAGAAACCAGAACAAGAGGAACTTCTTAAACCTGCCAAGCTTAGGTAAGGAAAGAACATTTAGTAAGTTCTGCATTATATGTTTTGAAAAATAGTGATCTTCACTGGCGATCCAGCTGGATTTTCTCTTGTATTTACTAATTCCCTAAGAATTTAATTATGTGCATTTTGCTTAAGATAAAAAGGCTACCCATTTGCCACATAGGCTACTCTCCAAATTTCCAACAATTTTATTATTTCTTTCTCCTTTTCTTGATTTCTCCTTCTTCGTCCTTTACCTCCTCCTTCTCTCTTTCTCACCCTTCTTCTTACTCTTTGCTCAACATGTTCTTCTTCTTGCCCTCTTTTTTCTTCTGCTCTTCTTTGTCCTCGTCTTCTTCCCTTGTTTCTCTTGTTGCCCTCTTTTTTCTTCTGCTCTTCTTTGTCCTCGTCTTCTTCCCTTGTTTCTCTTGTGTCCCTTCAGTTCCTCTTCTCTTCCCCTCCCCTCTTCTCTTCTCCTCTCTTGTCTCTTCTCCTCTCCTCTCCTCTCTTCCTTTGTCTTCTCTCTCTTCTCTTCTCTTCTCTTCTCTGCTCTGCTCTTTTTCTCTATTTTGTCTCCTTAACAATAATCTTAATAAGATCAGCTCTTTAAGAATAATCTTGTCTCCTGTGTCCTAGATTTCTCTATTAATGCTTTAATTCACTTAATGCCATTTGTTTGTGGCATAATTTTAATATAACCAAAACCTATTTTAAATGTAACAGAAAAATAGCAGTACAGTAACCAAAGTCCTAAAGAATGCTTTCCACTTTTTACATTTCTTCTACAACCATATCATCCTAGTGTTAGTACTATTAACAAACTCTAATACATATCAAAAGCTCATTGTTTGGATGAGAATAACTAGCATTCAGTAAGAACACATTTAATCATAGGTACTTCGTAATAATTTTACAAATATTAATTTGTTTTACTCTTCATAGCAATCATAGATATTATTGTTATAATCAGGTTAATGACAAGAAAATTTAATGAAAGATTAATTAATATAACTACAGATAATTAGCTTACACTATTAATCCAGGCTATGAGCATCATGAAAGCAGTACATCCTAAGATAAATTACATTGTCTTATAAAAATTAGTCAGAATCTGTAGGATATTTTACTATTTTGAGATGTAAAGATGCTTATTGTAAGATCTTCATAGGTGGATTTTGAAGATAATATCTCCATGACAAGAAATAGAAGCTGGGTGCTGGTGACTGGCAACTATAATTAAAGCTACTTGGGAAGCTGAGATCTAAGCACTATGCATCAAAGTCAGCCCTGGCAGTGAAACTCTTATCTAATTAACCAATAAACTACTGAAATTGGGCTGTGATTCAAATACTAATACAGTGTCAGCCTCAAGTAAAAAAACCAAGCAAGATCCCAAAGCCCTGAGCTCAAACATACATACATACATAAATTAATTTGTGTTATATATAGATATATATTATAGGGAATTGTGGCATTAAAGTTTCTTAACATGCAATTTAAGCACTAATTTTGCAAAATAAAATGAGCATGAAATTTCAACATTAAGAGTATATGTTTATTTGAATTAGGGAAGGGAAGGGGAACAACAAAATGGTGAGACAAAGGACAAAGGGTGAACCACTGCAGCATTGATATTCATAAGACAATATGTTGAAAATGTTTTACCACTTAGTGCGGAGCACTGGAGGCGGGGATGGGCAAAAACTGAGGGAGGGGAAACAATGTTTTACAAGAAATATACTCACTACCTGACCTATACAACTATAATCCTTCTGTCCATCACCTTTACAATTAAATTAAATTAAAAAGAATTAAAGAATGAAGCTATAATTTGTATTAAGTAAAATACTCATTTTGAGTATTCACTAGGAATACAATGGAATACTAGCAGAAGACTTTAGTGTTCTCTGCTTTTATGTATAATCAATGTATTACTGAGTTTATATAGTTTCACAATTTAGGAGAGCTATTAAATTTCTTAACATTTAAAAATCAGAAAATTATGTAAGCAGTGTATTTTTCACTGAAGAGTCATATTTAATATTGAAAGTTAATTAAATTTGCTGTTCCAAACTATTAAGCATACTATCAATAATATTCTTAGAAATCTATTTCATTTGGTTCCCAGAACATAATATTGATAGCCTACAAAATGGAGAAAATAGGCTGAGTCCTCACTGAAGCCAGAAGAGCAGAGATCTGTCACTGGTATCTGTATTTTTACTTCAAAATATTGCCTTAAAGAGGGAAAATCAAGTTTATAGACTATTGAATGTTATTGATCACCAATAAATATTATCAGGCCATCAAAAAGAGAAAAAAACTATTCATTTCAAACATTGTGCTTAATTCTTAAAACTATAGCTCATATACTACAGTAAGAAAATACACTACAATTTTTTCAAACTTTTAATGCTGAAGAGTATAGATGTTTGTAGCATGTAAATAAATATACAAGGATATTGTAATTCATTTACATTTCTATGTTTCCTAACACTGAAAATATTTGTGTTTAAAATATTTAGTTGGATGCTGATAATTAATGATTGTCTCCTAGCCATTTAGAAGACTGAGATCTAAGGATCCCAGTTCAAAGCCAGCCTGGGGAGACAATTGAGAGACTCCAATTAACTAGTAAAGTAATAGAAGTCGTGGTGTGGTTCAAGTTGTAGAGCACCAACCTTGAGTGGAAAATGCTAAGTAAGACTGTAAGCTACTGAGTTCAAAACCCAGTACTGACAAAATAAGGAAAAGGAAATATTCACAAACCTGGAAAAATTGAGAAAATGGTGTATATTCCTATGTTTCTTTTATAAGTCAAAATTCAGTCCCTACTCACATAGATAAATTTCAGGGTAGAGTTTTTTTTGGCGTTCTGAAATGCATGATCATATTGCTTGTTTGTTCCTTGAGACTGTTCCTTAAATTTATTAAAATGTTTAAAATTAGAGTATTTTCTTGAATGCAGGGCTGGGCAATGTCCTTGAGCTTCTTATGCTCAAGTCTAGCACTCTACCACTTGAGCCACAGCTCCACTTCTGGCTTTTTCTGTTTATGTGGTACTGAGGAATTGAACCCAGGTCTTCATGCATGCTAGGCAAGTACTCTACCACTAAGCTACGTTCCCAGCCCTTGTACATCTTTTAGAATGAGAATAAAAGTAAAATTGTTTGAATAGATTCTAGAAAATCATGGTTCCTAGAATCTTAATCATGAATGCCATTTTTTGCCACACCACTATTTTCTTTAAAATTCACAAAGAATTTGTATTACTTATCTTCACTTTATATATAGATATAGTATGTATATATATATATATATATATATATATATGAACTTTTATACATATGTATATTCACATATATATGTAGGTTATGTAGATTTTAACATATGAACTCAGGGACTCATGCTTACAAGGCATGCAATATAACACTTGACCTTACTTGGCTTTTTCTTTATTTTCCAAATTAAGTACCATTTTGGGTGCCTAGGGCTGCTGAGCCTACAGCTCTTACCATAACGGAAATCACAGGTGCATGTTACATTGTACAGATGTTCGGGGTAACAGGTCCTCTCTAATTGCACCAGCTGGCTTCAAACTTCTTATAGCTTATCTTCATATGTAACTGGGATAGCACGCAAGAACCACCACAGATGGCCCTGTATAAAAATTATGATATCTCCATCTTCACATAAGTGTTTCTTATCTGATTAATTTATTTATATACTTCATTCTCCATTTTTGGTTCTAGCTTTCCTCCAGAGACCGAGATCAGAGGATCATGGTAGGAAGCCAGCCTAAGATGAAATGCCTGTAAAATATCATTTCAAATTAACTAGTAAAAAGCTGATTTAGAGGGATGCCTGAGGTGTTAGAGCAAAGCCTAGCAACAACAGGAGGCAGTGGCACACAAACACAGACACACACACACACACACACACACACACACACACACGGGTTGAATGAAATTTCGGGCTATATAGCAACACAATGTCAGAAAGAATAACAATTTTCTTGATCCATTCATCTACTGAGGGGATCAAGAAAATGTACACAATGGAAGTCTATGCCTCTATCAGAAAGAATGACATTACCCCATTTGTTAGGAAATAGAAAGACTTGGAAAAAATTATATTAAGTGAAGTAAGCCAGGCCCAAAGAAACAGAGGTCCCATAGTTTTCCTTATTTGCAATAACACATAAGTATATGCTGGGACAAGCAGAAAAGGTCAGATAAGATGATGTTAAGCAAAATGAACCCCAAGATAAGGACATAAGTATTTTTTGTTTTCTTCCTTGCTATTGTTTCTAACATATTTAAAAGATATTTCTTTGTTGCTTTGTATGTCCCTCTCCCACAGTATAACACCTGTTTTCACTGTATTTGATGTTGGTATAGTTTGTGGAGGGGAAGGGAAAAAACAAATTGTTTAAATAGGGATACAAGTGAACCATTGCAACAACGATATGTACAAGACAGAAAAATGAACTTTACAATTTAGGCAGGGGTGGAGGGGTGGAGGGGTAGAGGAGTGGGGGGGTAGAGAGGTGAGCTGAGGGGTGTAGCCCTGGAGATGGGAGGGAAGGGATGGTAGGGGAAAAACAAAGGAGGAGGCAACAATGCTTGTTAGGAATTGTACTCATTACCTTGCTCATGTAACTGTAACCCCTCTGTAGAATATTTTCACAATAAAAAACTTAATTCAAAAAAGAAAGAAAAAATTTGCTGTTAGTGTAAAGTGTTTTTCAAGCATTCTTAATACTAGTAAACATGTTTTCTCTTTTTTACATTTTCACATTCAAAATTCGTGACGAAGGAATGGAGGCTTCAAAGGAAAAAATATATCATGACCATCAAATCAAAACAAAGTAACTGCATCTTCTTAAATGTATCCTGGATAGAATATTAGTAAATATAAGAAATGAGACCAACATGAAAGCACATCACACACTTAGGAATTTGTAGTGACCTCATTCAAAATAATAGACACAAAGAAAACAATGATATTAGAAAAAATCATGATTTTGTAATTCACCTTCCATTTTAAAAGCATATTAAAAATAAATAAAAATAAGAAAGCCAACATGTAGTCCATTTGGAAAACACCAGATGTCAATTCATTCATGAAAATAAAAAGGGGAGGGATTATTTCTCCTAATGTAGAACTATGTATTACAGCCACATACAAATAATATGTACTCATAAAGTGTATTCTCTTCCAAAATTGATTTGAGGATGACCCTTAGGGAAGAAAATTGAATAAGATATGGAAAGCAGATATATTTGTCTTGATACATTTAAATAAAAATGTTCATGTGAGAGGTGCTAAAACTTAAGACAACTTAGGAGAATCTTACAGGTAAAGTCAAAGTGACAGTATGTTCCAAGTTCCCATATTTCATGAAAATAGTTATCAACTAATATTTTAAAAAATGTCATATTTGACCAAAACAAAGCACACATCTAGTAAAATTTCTAAACATTTAATACATATTAAAAATTAAATACTATGTCTTATTCCAAAATAGACATATTTAATTCAATTGAAATGGGTTTAATGAAAAATTATTTTGCAAATAGAAGTTATTTGGAAAATTATTTAGGTAGGAATTATAATCTATAAAAGTATAATTCTGGAGATTGAGAAGGAAATCTAAGTAGTGTATAAAATATAATTTGCAAAGGAGAAAAATAAACAGAAATTAGTGAAGAAAATGCATATAATGATCCCATTAGATTTTATACATGTTCTACAAATTTTTTAGGAAAATGATTAAATATAATATTAGAAGCTTTTCTTTCCCAGCTGTCTAAAGAAATATTTGGCTAATAAATAGAAATGATGGTAAATTCAGTATAGTCTTGCTTATGGTCCTTTGGGTAAATGTCCAGGAGTGGGATTGCTGGGTCATAGGGGAATTGTAAAGATACTGTACAGAGGGATTGTAGGTACATGAGTAAGGTAATAAGTACATTTCCTCTTGAGCATTGTTACTCCCTCATCTTGTATATGTTTAGCTTTTTGAGGAACCTCTATACTGCTTTCCAGAGTAGTTGAACAACTTTACACTCCCAAAAACAGTGTAGTAGCCTTAGATTGGCCACATCCCCACCAGCATTACATGTTCATTGCAGCGTTTTTTTTTATCATAGCTAAGGTATGGAACCAACCCAGATACCCTCAGGAGAGGAATGAATCAGCATGATGTATATATACATACAATGGAGTTCTATGCTTCCATCAGAGACAATGCTATTGCCCCATTTGTAAGGAAATGGAAAAGCCTAGAAAATTTACCTTAAGCAAAGCAAGCTAGGCCCAAAGAAATACAGGCTACATAATTTCCCTCTTTTTTAATAACTAGAATATGTCTATGATATACTTAGCAGAGTATCACAACTGCTAAATGCATAGCATATCAAAATGGACTCCAAGAACTGGAAACAAGAGGTACTTACTATGTCCTGTATGCAGTTATTTCTCTTTTTTTCTTTCTGTTTTAGTTTTTTGTACCCTTTGTATTGTATGTGAGCTTATCTGATCCATGGAAGAAAATAGGAATCACAGAAACAACAGGACATAACATGAACTAATGCAACAATGATACTCACTAGACACTATTTTGAAGATGAACTTTACTGCTTGGGCAGGGAGGGGAGTGAGGAGTGGTAAGGGGAAGAAAATGAGGGAGGTGTAACAGTGTTTAAAAAGAAATGTACTCATTACCTTACTCATGCAACTATAACCCCCTTGTCCATCACCTTTATAATAAATTTAAAAAATAAACTATTGTTACAAAACATAGAAGTGAATTCTTTACAGAAATTCAAAATGAGTGAAACTGACTTAGATAAGCTAAGCAAAAAGTCCTCTCAAAGTATATAATAAATGAGATCAGTGTGCTTTAGATTCTATTATAACAGAAAATCAGAAATTATGTTTCGTGGGGAAACAAGGAGGTCATATCACTGAAGGAAGAAAATGACAGTATCCATCAAGGGAAAAAATAAGAGGTCAAAATTATGCCAAGGAAATGAGTGGCAATGGGCTTAGAAATTTCAAGTAGGAAAAGGATGTTTATATTTAGTCAAAACGCTGCTGAGGAGAAATAATAACAAAAAATACAACTGAGGTCTTTTTTTTTCCCTTTGTAAGTTTGGTTAAAATGAAAACAGAACAGAAAATCAAAAGAAGAGACTGAATAGGAAATGGTTCGAAGTAAATCTTTGAACACGAAAGAAGAAAAGGAAGGATGGTTCTTTAGTTAACCCATTATAGTATAATTGTCAACACAGATGAAACAGGTGAGAAAATTATTTACTTTGCTTTTAATTGAAGCTTACTGATTTTTGTTGGAACAAATAAAATCATTGGGGGTAGTTAAATAGTATAACACTGA
Organism: Dipodomys ordii; assembly: GCF_000151885.1. NCBI lineage: Eukaryota > Metazoa > Chordata > Mammalia > Rodentia > Heteromyidae > Dipodomys > Dipodomys ordii. The sequence continues at coordinate 445,704 of NW_012284233.1, forward strand.
TGATCAGGAAAGCATTTAAGATATTTATTATTCGTCACAGATCACCGTATAAATAATACTACTCTTTTCTTTGAAATGTTTTATACTAATCTTAGGGAATTTGAATGTTGACAGATACATGAAATAAAATTCAATGCAGAGTCTGAAATCCTATTTTGATCATGCTGTAGGGCTAACAACACTAAAGATTACATTTCAAAATAAATAGCCTTTTTTCTACAATCTGGATAGACTTTACAATTTTCTGAGAGATAGAGTTGAGCCTTTGGCAAGTTTAAGCAGTTATAGTGTTTAAATTGTTGAATGATAATATACTATGGCTTGAAAGGAATTCCATTTCTATCTTTGCTTCATATTTAACTGTATAAAACATATATTAGATGAATTCAAAGCTTATGCCGATTTCTCTTAGCTAACCTGCAATAAATTTCCCTTTTATTACCATATTGAACCTTCCAAACCCTTTCTTACGCTCCTGAAAAAGAGCATATGTAAGCAAAAATTTTATGAGAACAGCATTCACTCCAGAATGTACAACGTAAACACAGACAACATAGAATTTCTGATTTAGTGAACATATGCAAAAATCAAATGAACAGATTAACTTAAAAATATTTTAATTTCACTTAATTCATAGTCACTGGTCTTTGTAAAAGTCATAATGACACTATAGAAATTTGATTAAAAGTAATATATAATTTTCTTTCAAGTGAAATTTTATCAATATTGAGTGGCAGTTTTAATACTGTAGGCATCTCAAATAATTCTCTTTAAAAACATTTCAATCAAGTTCAGAGTAATATGAAAGTCAAAATGGTAATACTGACAGTAGTCACACTGAAAATGATCTTCTAGTTCCTTGAAAGGGCTTATGTAAGTTTTTCCTTAAAAAATCCCAGTGAAATACTTTTCCCTCTCAGACAAATATCCCTAGCAACCTTCCATCTGTAGTTGAAAAATGGAAGTGTAGAATGATTATACTGGGATTAAAAATTGGAGTTCATCTCAAATATTGTATTATATATTTCCAATTAATTATTTTACCAAATCACAAAGGAAAGACATTCACAGTCTTGAGTCTTAACACATAAATAAAATGAAGATTGGGGAAAATACAACATTGATACTCTCAAGTCAAAGTTTCCATTATTAAAATATAAATACAAACTGGGTGAGAATTTTTTTATTTTTTTATTGTGAAAATACTGTACAGAGGAGTTACAATTACATGGGCAAGATAATGAGTACATTTTTTATCAAACATTGTAGCCTCCTCCTTTGTTTTCCCTTCCCATCCCTTCCCATCCTCCGTGCGTGAGAAATACTTTTAACGGAAAACACTATCTCTTGATTAAATTGTTCCAATAGTCTCATTATTCTTCAGATAATTCTTAATTATCACATTTCTTCTTAATTTCTAATTTCTTTCAGGTTTTAAAATCAGGATTGCCGACATGGCTCATTAATGCTATTTAATAGTATATGATTATGTAACTAAAACTTTAGTATTTTTATATATTTTATTTTAGTGTTGATGGAAGCAATGTTTCAATACAAAATGAAATACTGAATGCATTAAGATGATAGGAAAGGGGCTGGGAAGGTGGCTCAGTGGTAGAGAGCTTGCCTTGCATGCCAGAGGCCCTGGGTTCGATTCCTCAGCACCACATAAGCAAAAAAAAAAAAAAAGAAGAAGAAGAAGAAGAAAAAAAAAAGTGGCGCTGTGGCTCAAGTGGTAGAGCGCTAGCCTTGAGCTGAATTACTGACGGACAGCACCCAGGCCCAGAGTTCAGGCCCCACGACCGGACCAAAAAAAAATAAAATAAAATGAATAAAAAAAAAAGAAATAAAAAAGAAAATATCACTTAAAAAAAGATGATAGGAAAAAATTAACTGACAAAATTGTAAAATAATATCAGCTTAAAATGAACTAGAAAAAAGACAAATATGGAAACTGATTGATTCAAAAAATAATATCAACTACCTAAATCATGAAATATTATATGTGTGTGTGTGTGTGTGTGTGTGTGTATGTGTGTGTGTGTACCAAAGACATTTGAAATAAGCTAACATTAAACTATAACTACTTTCCCTTAGAAAGTCAATATGTGTAGTGGAGAAGATGTAACTAGAAGGTCTTTTAGGGAAGGCAATTTGCAAGTGTTTCTCAGTATGTAAAAAATAAATCTATTCCAAAATAGACAAATTCCATGAGAAATTATTTTTCTTAGTTTCATCAATTAACAATAGTATTTCCTTTAGATTTACATATGATAAGATAGAAGTTAAGGGACCTTTAGTCTATCTGGATTCTACTGGATTTCAAACAAAATCCCACTTTTTAAAAGTAAACTTCTAATATAGGTCTAATACATTCTTAAATCCATTACTTTTTAAAAGATATTTAAAAATCATCATTTGGCTTTTCTTTTTTTAATTTTATTTTATTGTAAAGATGCTGTACAGAGGGGTTACAGTTACATGAGTAATGCAGTGAGTACATTACCAGATGCTTCTCAGTAAATGAGTGGATCAAGAAAATGTGGACGAAGAAAATGGATTTCTGTGCTTCCATCAGAAAGAACAACACCACCCCATTTGTTAGGGAATGGAAAGACTTGAAAAAAATCATATTAAGTGAAGTCACCCAGTCCCAAAGAAATTAAAGTCCCATGGTTTCCCTTATTTGCAGTAAGTAGTAGACATATAAGATAATCTTATCAGATGAGCTGAAAAGCTCAAAAGCGTGTACATATGACCATATATGATGATGTTAAATTAAATGAACCCCAAGATATGGACACAAGAGGTCTGTCTTTATTAGTATTGTTTTAAATGTGCCATGTGATTTTAAATCCAATACTTTTAATTTAGTATAGTTTTCTTCCCATTTCTTTTGCCCTATTTGGCTATATCTATATGCTTTTACTCAAGAGAATTTGAAAATAACTAATTCTAACCTAAATCCAGTGCCATACAGATGGTGGAATAGCTTGCATTTGAAACACAACTTAATTTATTTAAATATTGAAATGTAAAATAATAGATGACTGGACAATACAAAAAAACCCTGAGAACATAATTAAATGTTCCAGTCAGTGCTTAGCTAGATCATGTCATTTAATCAATTAACGTTTATTATGTATAAAGAAAATGTAAAAATTTATTCTAAGTTTTGTGGAAAATAAATTGAAGTCTTACAAATTTTAAAATCCATCTCACCCATCTATTTTTTTATGTTATATTAGATGTTATTGAAAAATTGTAAAGGGGTAACATCGATCAAATGCATTGTGGTCATAAATTGGAGTGCTGAATTGAAATGCCTTTGAACAAGTACTTAAGGATAATTAACATATTACCAAAAAGAAAATTTATGAAAGCTCAGATTTATTTAATAGAAACATTTGATGAGAGACAATGTGTTGTTGTTACATTCTTTACATATGTAGAAAACTAGTTGCATTGTGACTTAACTAAGTTAGGTTGAGTTGAATTTATTCATGGTGCAAAACTTGCAAAAATAGAAATCATTTTTGAATGTCAAACGGTCTTTCATTTCTTCACCTTGAGATTCATGTCTCTCTTCTTTCTCTATTTTTCAAGTCTGCCTGTTCTCTGGGCCCCTTGCAGTGCAGCCAGACATTGAAGCCATCAGTGGGAATATGCCTGCTCTCTTCCTGTTTGATCTTCTTCCTTTGATGTGTCAGCTTCTTTGTGCGCTGCCTCCTTGTCAAGCCATTTTTTATTCTTCAAAACTTTAGACATAGTTTTTAAATAAATGCTGCAGATCTCAGGGCACTTGATGAATTTTTCACAAGTTAATCACACTTAAACAGCATAAACATTGCTGCTTATGTGTTTAACATTTAAAGACAAACATATATTGACTCAACTGCAAACAATTAGATGCAAAGGATAGGTTAGAGAAAACTGCTAAGTGATTCTCTTTGAATCAGTTTAATGAGTAGATTCCAGAAACTAGGTGAAAAATCCATTTAGCATTTGTAAGCATAAAAATAGATTATATATTTGAGTCTTTCAGTCAGAAGAGAATAAAGCAAATTAAGCATATTTTATTTAATAGATTATTACATAAAGATAAAAATTTTAAATTCAATATCCAATAGTTGTGCAGCTTTAACACTTCTTTGGGAAAAATTGTATGTCTTGCATGTATTTAAGTCTCATTAAAAGGAGATATTTTGTCAGGGAAGTAATACAAACCTTTGCACTTATCACAAGGGAAAAAATGACCATTAGTTACATCTTATACAACCTGAGGCATGGAGTAATGTTGAAGAAACGCAGTCTGTTGAGTTTTAGAGCTTAAAGCATTTTCTCAAAGTCTCTATAAGTTATAATAGAAACTAACCAATCAATGAGAAGATATTTATGTTAAAAATATTCTCAAAAGATTATTAAGACTGTTACTGAGGGAAATTAAATACACACAAACTGATTAGTCCAGTCTAGGATTCAAAAGAAAATTATTCAAGGTATACCACAATAATCCATCCTTAACCAAGCCTAGTAAAGGTTAGAGGAAAGAGAATTTAAAGAAAATTTAAGTAATGTACACTTCTATAAGCTATTGTTAAAGTCAACTCAATATTTTTTTCTTCCCCTAGTAGTAACAGATAGAAAGGGCAGACATGTATTTTGAACAAAGAAGTATTTTTTTTCATTTTTACATATAGTCACCATTACATGTTTAAGACCATTATGTCAGAAGATTTAGGATTTTGAAATGTATATCAAAATAGTAACAAAGATAACCAAAGCTCTGAAAATTCACTTAACTTAAAACCATTAGAGATCTGGACTGGCTTTACTGTTTGTTGTAATTATTATTGCAATGAATTCAAGTTCCTTGAGTGTTTTGTTACTCTTGGGTTTTATTAAATACCACTCCTACAACTATTTTGCTGTCTTGTAGTGGTGAGAGAAAATATTCTCTAAATGATATTTAATTGTTTACCTTGTCATTGGCAGTATCTATGGCTTCTATGTGGTATCCTCATAGGTTTGTCCTCTTTTATATAAGTGGAAAAAGCTATGAGAGATGGAATTGGCTTAATTATTAGAGTGGAAGGGTTTTGGAAGAAATTTTTCCCCCGGGAAATGAGCTTTTATATGAAGAATTAAAGTATATTTCAAAATATTTGCTCTTAACTTTATTATGGAAAAACGATGAAGGCAGATTTCTTCAATTTTCTTTGTGAGTATTCAAGGAGGAAAAAAGTGTGTGTGTCTGTGTGTCTGTGTGTCTGTGTGTACACACAAAAGTGTATAGCCCTTTACAAGACTAACTCCAATTAACTCCTTATTTTCATGCTACTTCAGATTCCATTTATAGCAATTTGTCAGTTGCCCTTCAAGTATTTATACCAGTTGATGGGTCGACTAATATCAACTATAACCTTAGGAGATTAATTCTATTGTAACTGCTTTATTTTACTTTCAAGATGATTATGACATAATAACACATGATTTACTATGTTAATATAAAAATTTACTATCATGGAACATTTAGAAAAGATTTGCCTTGCTACTTATTTGTTTACTTCATTTACATATTCCTTGTGTTTATGCCAGGACCTTAATTCCAGATCTCTCTTTCTTTCCTTGGCTTAATGACTCAAGAATGAAATGAAACATGTCTTCAGTCAATATTTTGTTGATTCATGAGAAAAAGAGTCGTGGGGACTTTTCTCGTGAGTCTGGATTTTAGTCTATAGTCTTCAAGATCTCAGTCTCTAAAGTATCTAGGATTATAGGTGTGAGTGAAAATCACCCAGCTAACGTTCACATGTTTAAGAAATATTTATCATTTGAGTTTTGTTGGTGAATAATGTGTTAAAACTCCTTTTATTAGTGAATGCCAGAGAGAAATGAATTTTGGCTTTCATTGCTGTCCTGTATGTAATGAAGTATGAGTACACAGCCATATTTCCCTTTTTATTACATTAGCCTGAGTTCATCTCATAGTTGTTTTCTAACTCCATACAGATAGATAAATAGATACATAGATACATAGATGATAGATAGATTTTTTTCTTCTGAAACTTTGCTATAGTTAGTTTTTGTTAGTGTTGCTGTTATGCATTTTAAATTAATGATTGCAGAAGATATGTTTGTAGATGAATGATTTTATTTCTCTTTAGAGAATAATGAAGGGCACTGACACTTATTAGTCCTAATATAATCAGTTTCAGCTCTCATATTTTATGCTACATTTTAGAGAGAATTCTTGAGCAATTACGGTATAGTTTCAAAGTTTTATATTGAAGTAGATGTATAAATATTTCTCTAATGAATGGTTTGTATCATATACCGGTATATGTAAACCCTACATGATATCTTCCACTGTACTTTTCTCAAATGAGTGTTTGTTATGGGAATTAGACTGATTCTAGACGACAAGAAGTCCCATGATAGTCTGTGTTTAGTCTGGAGAATCAGGAAAGCAGGTATGCAATTCAAATTGAGATCAAAAGTTTGAGTAATGAGAGACTGTTGAATCCTGGCCTAAGTGAAATCTTTCATAGTCATAAACACTTATGCCTGGGAAGGTGGCTCAGTGGTAGAGTGCTTGTCCTGCATGCCTGAGGCCCTGGGTTTGATTCCTCAACACCACATAAGCAAAAAGAAAAAAGCCGAAAGTGGCACTGTGGCTCAAGTGGTAGAAAGCTAGCCTTGAGCTGAAGAGTTGAGGAGAGTGCCCAGGCCCAGAGTTCAGGCCCCATGACCGGACACCCTCCCCTCCCGCCAAAATAAAATAAACAGTAATGCCTGAGAACAGAGAAAGCAAATATCCCTGCTCTCAAAGACAGAGATATGGCTTCCTCTGCCTTTTTCTTCAATCTACACTTTCAGCAGGTGACATACACTCCCTTTTGGTAAAAGTGACTTTTTCAGACCACCAAATGAAAAGACAAGTTTTCAGAATCACTCTCACAGACTCATACAGAAAAGTAACTGTTTCATCAGGAAACACTTTAACAATGTTGTCAAATATAATTAACTATGAGAAAATATTTTGAAATATAATGGTGAAAATCACCTTATAAACATGTTAGAAACAATCACAAAAAAAACCACTTGAGTCCTCATCTTGGGGTTTATTTTGCCTAATATTAACTTATCTGATCGTTTCTGCTTGTCTCAGACATATACTAGTTATGGCAAATAAGGGAAACCATGGGACCTATGTTTCTTTGGGCCTGGCTTACTTCACTTCATATAATTGTTTCCAAGTCTTTCCATTTCCTAACAAATGGGTAATGCCATTTTTTCTGATGGAGGAATACAATTCCATTGTGTATATATACCACATTTTCTTGATCCATTCATCTACTGAGGGGCATCTGTGTTGGTTCCATATCTTAGCTATGGTAAATAATGTTGCAATAAACATAGTTGTGCTGGTAGCTTTAGTATGATCTTGTTTGTGATCGTTTGGGTAAATGCCCAAACGTGGGAGTGCTGGGTCATAGGGGAGCTCTATGTGGAGTCTTTTTTTTTTGGGGGGGGTCCGGTCATGGGGCCTGAACTCTGGACCTGGCACTATCCCTCAGCTCTTCAGCTCAAGGCTTGCATTCTACAACTTGAGCCCCAGCGCCACTTCTGGCTTTTTTCTTTTTGCTTATGGGGTGCTGAGGAATCAAACCCAGGGCCTCATGCATGCAAGGAAAGTGCTCTACCAGTGAGCCACCTATCTGGAGTTTTTTGAGGAACTTCCATACTGCTTTCCAAAGTTCTATTTTTTTTTGGGTCCGGTCGTAGGGCCTGAACTCTGGACCTGGGCGCTGTCCCTCAGCTCTTCAGCTCAAGGCTAGCGCTCTACCACTTGAGCCACAGCGCCACTTCCGGCTTTTTTCTTTTTGCTTATGTGGTGCTGAGGAATCGAACCCAGGGCCTGAGGCATACAAGGCAAGCGCTCTACCACTGAGCCAACTTCCCAGCCCCTTTCCAAAGTTCTTGAATAAGTTTACACTCCCACCACCAAGGGAGTAAGGTTTCTTTCTGTCCACATTCCTTCCAGCATCTGTTATTATTAGAGTTCTTGATTATAGCCATTCTAACTGGGGTGAGGTGCTATCTCAGTGTTGTTTTGATTTGCATTTCTTTTATGGGTAGGGAGCTTGAGCATTTCTGCATGTGTCTATTGGCCATTCTTCTTTCCTTTTCAGGGAAGTTTCTCTTTAAATCTGTAGCCCACTTATTTATTGGGCAGTTGTTTCTTTGAGGATTTGTTGTTGGGGGATTTAATTTTTGGAGTTCCATATATATTTTAGATATGAGACCCTTGTCTGTTGTATGGCTAGTGAAGATCTTCTCATCATCCATGGGCTTTCTATTGATCTTGCTAGCTATGTCCTTTGCCAAGCAGAAGCTCTGCAATTAAGCGACATAGACTGTCTAGTTGGTTAAAAAGCAAGATCCTTCTCTCTGCTGCCTTCATGAGTCACACCTGGCCCATAAAACAAACACATTTTGATAGTGAAAGGCTGGAACAAAACCTACCAAGCAAATGCCCCCGTAAACAGGTGAGAGTTGCAATCCTAATATCAGATAAAATAGATTTCAAATTCAAATTAGTGAGAAGAGATAAAAAAAGGTCGCTACATATTAATTAAGGGATCTCCCCTTCAGGAGGATATTACAATTCAAAATATATATTTACCAAACAACAGAGTACCCAAATTTATCCAAGAAACAATAATTTTCCTCAGATCTCACATAGATCCAAAGACATTAATTATTGGGGAATTTAACACACCACTACACCCACTAGATAGATCAAATCCTTTATTGTGATTAAGTGGTTACATAATTTCCCAAATTTCACAGTATTGTGGGATAGTGATGCCTAGTTAAAATTACAAACACAATCTAACTTTCATGGGCCAAACTGTCTATCGTGGTCTATAACATTTATGTGTTCTATGAGCTTTGACAATACAGTTATTTCTTCCACATTGGGTGATATGTACATTTTTTTCATTTTGCATAGCATCAGCTGATCACTCTTTTCCATAGTTCGCTCACTCCCATTGCTGCCATTGTGTTGCTTAGTTCATTTTGATCAATGTCCAGTGCAGCTGATGGGTCCCAGTGTTGTATGTTTTTTCCTGATTCCATCTAGTTCTGTGTCCTTCTGGTTTCCCTCTGGTGTGCACATATATACCATATATGTGATCAGCAGCATGGGATTATTTAGTAGTGATTCAACCAGGTGAGTGGAAGTTATTTGTTTCTTAAGTCTTATTAACTTTGTCATATCAACTTAGGTTTTGGATTTAACATCTACTTATCAGCGAGACCATGTGCCGTTTGTCTCTTTGTTCTTGGCTTACCTCACTCAACATGATTTCTTCTAGTTCCATCCATTTCCTTGCAAATGCCATTATTTTGCCCTTTCTAATGGCTGCATAATATTCCATAGTGTATACATACCATAATTTTTGGATCCATTCATCTGTGGTGGGATATCTGGGTTGTTTCCATATCCTGCCTATTGTGAACAGTGCTGCAATAAAATGGAGGTACATTTGTCCTTGTATACTGGTTCCTGTTGTTCAGGATAGATGCCTATAAGTGGTATGGCTGGGTCATAGGGGAGGTCACTATTTAGTTTTCTGAGGATCCACCAGACTGATTTCTAAAGTGGTTGGATAAGGATACATTCCCATCAGCAGTGTAATAGGGTTCCTCTTTCTCTGCATCCCCTCCAGCATTTGTCATTTGCTGACTTTAGGATGTGGGCCTTTCTGACTGGTGTAAGGTGGAATCTCAGGGTTGTCTTTATTTGCATATCATTTACAATCAGGGATGGTGAACATTTCCTCATGTTTTTCTTTAAGAAACTAATCCCCCCAAACCTAACAAACCAATTAATAAATAGGCAAGGGAACTAAAGAGAAACTTCTCAGAAGAAGAGACAAAAATGGCAAAGAAACACATGACGAAATGTTCAACATCCCTGTTTGTAAAGGAAATATAAAATTATTGACTAATTTTTTGCAATACTGGAATTTGAACATAGGGTACTCAATAGGCTTACATGCTGAGCTGCTACTGCCACTTGAGCCATGCATCTATTTCTGCATTTTGCTTGTAGATTTGGCAAGTGAGTCCATGAAGTTTTCTATTTGAGCTGGCCTCAATCTTCAATCCTCTGGAACTCATGCTGATGTATAACTACAAATTCAGAGGTGAGCTTCAGGCACATGGCTAATGGTTCATGAAGTTTTCATGGCATGATTTTTATGCATAAAATTGTTGGTATGCATTCATGATTTTAAATCAATTCTATAAGTAACAATAAAATTATCATAAAAGAAACATCTCTTTACGAAACTTAATGAAAAATGACTGCATTTTCATTTAATGTATCTTCTTTGGATGGGTCAATTTCTATGTTTGTACACATTGTGGTGAAAGAGATCTAATGCAATTTATAATTGCATTGTGTAATACCCTTAGAACTATGCACTTATAGTCAATGCTGATTTGCCAATGACTTTTCCTAGCTCACCATTTCATCCTGAATCATAGGAGAAAATAAAGTATGGAAATATCAGAAACCTCAGATCTATGCATTTCTTATGTCATACATACTTCAGAAAATTAGAAGTTAAACACAATGCTGAATAGAACAATATAATAGATATTTGTCAAAAATTAAGTAATCATATCAGATTATAATTCAAATATGCTTACATTTGTGGTAGTTCCAAATTTTATATCTCAAAAAGAATCAGGAACTTCCTTTCACTAAACCATAAAAGATACCTCTCAGTTATTTCTTGTATCTACCACTTTTGATTGATACATATGTAGAAAAGGGAGAGGAAATTGCTACATTAAAACTTATTGATAACTTTGGAGCTTGATTGAAGGATCAAGAATAATAAGCAATGATTCCTGAATACCCAGTGGCCGTTAAAAATATTCTGGCTGCTACAAGTATCAATTTCATACCAGAAATCTAACTGCTTAAAGAAAATGATGAATATTTGAAAGCTCATTCTATATGCCTGGCCTCAAGAGTGATAATTTCAGATCAGTGCTATAGTGATTTGAAGACTGAAGATTCAGAAAGTTGTCATTCTAGATATCAGGTTTTTTAAAAATTTCATTTATAACAATTTTTACATCAAAAATCACTTAAGACTGTTGACTCCAATAATATACTGCCTTATCTTAGAAAAAATATGGGATGAAAAGTCATAATAAATCTGCAGGATTCATAGAGGAAACATATACTTCAACTGCTGACAAATATATTTCCACACTGCATCATATAGTGTACTTTAAAAAGAATGATTTGTATTAATTTTTGGTATATAATCAATGAATGGTTGTTAATTATTGGAGATAATTACATTAACTATTTTTAGAGTGGTAAGACTTTTCCCTATTTCATTATTTTTATAAAAGTGATGTATAAAGGGATTACAGTTACATAAGTCAGCTAACCTGTACAGTTCTTTCTGGGCAACATCATCGTTCCATGCTCTCTCTCAGTTTTTCCCTCCTGTCTACACTCGCAAGTTGTATAGTTCATTCTCAAGATAGTGTCTCACGAGTAGCATTGCTGCATCTGTTCATCATTTATCCCTCCATTTTTGTACATCCCTTCACCTCCCCCCAAAGACATAAATGAGCAAAAAAACCAAAAAAGATCAAACAAAAACCACTAAAGACAACAGAAAACAACATTATTAGAAAACCAATATGATAGAAAAAGAGGGCACATGGTAGAGTTTTTCCAAAAGGCCACACTTTAGACAATGTGCCATGTTGTCTTTCACCCTATATTAAATATGACTGTAAATATGACAACAATTTTTCGATTATTCCAGATGTCTGGTATTAAAGAGATGTTTACCACAACTGGTTGGAATTCTAGCAAGAATTATAGCTAAATTTGTTGTTGATTTATCTACATTTAGTTAAGTACATTGATTTTTTATGTTGAACACTTAGTCAATATATAAATTATATTTCATCACAATTGGTACATCTGTGGGTATAATCTTTGTTTCTGAGAATTATAAAATACTATGCATATATATATTTTAAGCATTTGGAGAAATCATACAGAACTACTTTACAATGTATTTTGTGTGTGTGTGTGTGTGAGAGAGTGAGTGTGTGTGTGTATGTGTGTGTGTGTGAGTGCTGGCATTGATTCTAGTGCCTTTCTTGTGACAGTACCTAAGATGGAATATATTATTTTGGACTATGAAGTATTAATAATTTATTAAGATGTCATAGCTTGGCAGAATTCTTGTAATGATTTTACCATCAATGATGACCTAGCAAAATGCTGACTGATTCAGAAATAAAATAACAACCTAACTTTCAAAAAGTCACAAAAATAGACAGTCAAAGGGAGGATTTAGCTGGTAGAACTTCTCATCAAGTATCACGTAATGTACAGAGAGACTGAGACAAGGCCTGCAGAAATCTTATCATCTCTTTATTAACATGCCTGTAGTTTGAGGATAAAAATTAAGATGGAAAGATATTGAGACAAGAATATGAAATATGTGCTCTCTCTGTATAACAGATGCTGGAGGGGATGTGGACAGAAGGGAACCCTACTGCATTGTTGGTGGGAGTGTAAACTTGTTCAACCACTTTGGAAAGTAGTATGGAGGTTCCTCAAAAGACTCCACAAATAGCTACACTATGACCCAGCACTCCCACTTTTGGTCATTTACCCAAATGATCACAAACAAGGCCATACTAAAGCTACCAGCACAACTGTGTTTATTGCAGCATTATTTACCATAGCTAATATATGGAACCAACCCAGATGCTTCTCAGTAGATGAATGGATCAAGAAAATGTGGTATATATACACAATGGAATTCTATGCCTCCATCAGAAAGAATGGCATTCCCCGATTTGTTGGGAAATGGAAAGACTTGGAAACAATTATATGAAGTGAAGTAAGCCAGGCCCAAAGAAACATAGGTCCCATGGTTTCCCTTATTTACAATAGCTAGCATATGTCTGAGATAAGGAGAAACGGTCAGATAAGTTGATGTTAGGTGAAATGAACCCAAGATAAGTATGCGAATGATTTTTCTTTCCTGCAATTGTTTCTGACATATTTATAAGATGATTTCTTTTTGGCTTTGTTTGCCCCTCCCCAACGGTATAACCCCTGTTTTCACTGTATTTGATGTTGGTATAATTTGTGGAGGGGAAGGGAAACAACAAATTGTTTAAATAGGGATACAGGTGGACTCATTGCAACAATGAGATGTACAAGACTTTATGTCAAAAATGAAATTTACAACTTTGGCACGGGGATGGAGGTTGAGCGTGGAGGTGGGAAGGGATGGAAAGGGGAAACAAATGAGGAGGCAACAATGTTTGATAACAAATGTATTCATTACCTTGCTTATGTAATTATAACCCCTCTGTATGGTATTTTCACAATAAAAATATTTTAAGAAAAGAATATGAAATATGTTCTACCATAACAGACAGAGTATTACCATTGGAATTAAATGGCCTGTAGAGGTTCCAAATCAAAATGAGAAAGCTTTATAGAAAGATTCTGCCTAGTTGTGTGTTATTTCCGTACTGCAGCCATTTCTTCAAGGTTGTAGATCGATTATGTGACTTAAGCAGCACAGGCAACTTAAAGATTGCCTATCACCGATCATTGTTAAGTTTTCTTATCATAAATATTGCTGGTAAAGACTATGAGAGAGTCACTACAGAAAAACTGACACATGGCAATTTTAGAGAGATGTGAGTTATGCTAGAAGAAATTCTGGGGGAAATTTATTATCAGGAGACATCAAAATATGTATTCGAGGATTATAATAAAAATACAGAAGAGGGGCATCAGTATTTTAATGAATATGCAAAAATGGTAAAACTAGTTGTCAACATTCAGGAGACTGAAATTAGACTGATATACCTTATCTAATAGAAAAACAACTCCAAACAAAAAAAAGAATAGAAAGCGTTAAGCCTTAAAACAATGTGAGGAAAATATGTTTGGTAAAAACATGAAACATTTAGGCTTAGCCAATTATATTCTTAGTAGGACTACAATAGTCCACCAAGTAAAAATGAGATTGAATTTATGGGATTCCATCAATGTTTTGAAAGTTTCTACCCATCAAAAGAAACAATTGCCAGAATTAATAAATAACTTACAGAATGAGAGCAAATCTTTTTAAACTTTAAATGGATAAGAATACTGTAATGAATATACAAGCAGGTCTAAAATTAAACTACAAAGGAACAAATAATCTTATTAAAATTAGCATGTAAATTGAACAAATTTGTTTATTGTTTTTAGAATAACAAATAAATTCGTAATAAGTATATGAAAAAATGTTCAATGCCTTTAGATCTAAAGGGAATTCAAAGGAAAGATAATCTAATATTCTGTTTCAATTAGAATATTCTGCAATCAGAATGGCAATCATCAAGAATCCAAACAACAAACATTGATGAAACTGTAAACTCCTACAACCACTATGGAAACCAGAATTGAGTGCCTGATAATACTAAAATAGTATATGATTCCTTCTTTTTGAGCATGCGTTTAAGGAAAATAAATCAATGTATTTTGCATCTCTGTTTCCAGCAACTGACTAATAAGGGAAACATACTATGGATGGATAGCTAGCTAGCTAGCAAGCTAGCAAGCTAGATAGATCGTATAAATACTACATAGATATACTATATGTGTCTCTCTACATATATGTATCATGTAATATTACTGAGTCTTAAAGGGAAAATTTGTAATAGTACTCAGCCATAAAGGAAAAAAAATGAAATTATGCCATTTGCAGGAGATGGAAGACATCTTGCTGAGTGAAATGAGCTAAGCCCATAAAACCAGTTATTTACATGTTCTTGCTTATTTGTGGATTGCAGACATAAAAGATGATGATGTTAATAACCTTAGTAGTAGTGACAGGATATGAATGTGAAAGGGGAACTATCTAGGAAATAATCAGCAAGAAGAGGATTGGTTTAAATAGGTGTACCAGGGGGGAAAGAGGATTGAAGGACCTTACATTATCTATCTATCTATCTATCTATCTATCTATCTATCTATCTATCTATCTATCTATCTATCTATCTATCTATACATTCATCTCTCTAATATCATGAAACCAAATACTATTTGAAATGGGGAAAGATTTGAAATGGGGAAAGATCACAGCAGGAATATGGTTCTGGTAGATTGGATGAATTTGTTCATAATAAACTCACAACTAAATATCTCATATTAATAAAATATTTTAAATAAAAAATAAAAGGCAAAACTGGGTGCCGGTGGTTCACCTGTAAGCCTAGCTACTCAGGAGGCTGAGATCTGAGGATTGCGGTTTAAAGCCAGCCCAGGCAGGAAAGTTCGTGAGACTCTTATCTCCAATAAACCACTAGAAAATCAGAAGTGGTCCTGTGGCTCAAGCAGTAGAGCACTCGCCTTGAGCTGAAGAGCACAGGGATGGTGCCTAAGCCCAGAGTTCAAGCCCCACGACCAACAAAAAATAAATAGATAAATAAAATAAAAGGCCAAATCTTGTAGTTAAACATGTATTGTTAACTGCTTTTACCTTGCTTCTAATGTCTAAAGGCAAAGCTACATTAAACCTTCAAATCTGGTATAAAGAATATGTTGTAAATGAACTTTACAGCTTTGGAATGGGGGAGGGAGAAGTTGGAGAGTTGGGGAAGGAAGGGATGGTAGGATATAAACAAAGGAGGGGGCAACAATGGTTGATAGGAAATGGACTCATTACCTTACTCATGTAACTGTAACCCCTTTGTACAGTATCTTTACAATAAAAATATATTAAAACAAAAGAATACGGGACATGTAGCCTGACACTGGTGGCTCATGCCTGTAATCATAGCTACTCAGGAGGTTGAGATCTGAGGATTGCCATTCTGTGAAACTCTTATCTCCAATAAACCACCAAAAAACTGGATATGGCGCTGTGGCTCAAGTGGTAGAGCACTAACCTTAAGTTGAGGAGCTGAAGGACAGCACTCAAACCCAGAATTCAAGCCCCATGATCGGAAAAATATGAGAGAGAATAGGGGAAGGAGACATGTAATGAAAGTCATAACAGTAGGAATAAAAGGTTCTTTTTTATTCAAGTCAAGTTTTCCAATCTGAGATTTTCAATAACGTACAAACAACTAATCTGCACAAATGACATTTTTATTTAATAATGATAGCAAATACAGTGAAATGTATCTAAAGGCCTACAAACGAAGCATGAAAAGGGATTCATGCTTATGGTTTCAATAACCCATAGGTGTAGATGGAATCACTGGAGAGTGTGTTAAAAATAAAATGATTTTTTATACCTACAATTTACTTAAAATTTGTCTCAGTTTAAGGAATTAACAGAAATCACATAGACTCTAAGGTAGGAAGTAAATATACCTCACATTTACTGAATGGTAATGTTCAGTCTCTGACTCTCAATTTCTCACCCATATAAACTTACTTTGAAGGTTCTCTGAGTCACTATCTACAAACTCCTTCACTTGATGGTTAACAAATCTGTTTTCCTTTCCAATTCAAAGGAATATTGTCACTCAGTTCATAGCATTACATTCACACAAGAGAATGAGAAGAGTGCTCGGCAAATTGAATCACGTTGTATTTTTGGATAGCACTAAGTACTTGGCATTTATGTCTCAATATTTCATATGGTGGGTAACTTTTTGAAAGCCAAGCAAAATTCTGCTTCTTCAAATAAAAAGGTAGTTTCCTTTGACTTCCGTTTCTGTCACAGAACTACAAAACTCAAGAATTTTCTATATTTGTTACCCTCATTTAAATAATACTTGGTGTTTCCTATGGGCAGCTTTAGGACAGGGCTGGTGATCAGAAATAAGCAATGGTTAAAGGACAGAAACATTTTTTTAATTACCAAGGTGATGTACAGAGGGGTTACAATTACATAAATGAGGTAATCAATACATTTCTTGTTAAACTTGTTACTCCTACCCTCATTTTTCTCCTAATGTCTCTCCTTTCCATCCCACACACAAGTTGTAGGGATCATTTCCAACAAATTGTCTTGTGTATGTTGCATTGGTTCCCCTTATCCTTTCTCTCATCATTCTGTTTTCCTCTTCCCTTCCTAAATTCAAATAAACATATATATAATACCAGGGTACCAAAATCAAACATAGTGACAACAGGGGATAAACCATAGGGGGAGGAACAAAAGAAACAAGAAATCATATAGTACATTAAAACAAAACAACAATAAAGATATACCACTTGTGTCCACATCTTGTAGTTCATTTTGCTTAGCATCATCTTATATGGCCACATTTATGTAGCTATTGAGCTATTCTGCTCATCTGCTAAGAATATCCTAGACATATACTAACTATTGCAAATAAAGAAAGGATAAGACCTATGTTTCATCTTTTTTATTGTGAAACTACCATACAGAGGAGTTACAATTACATGGGCAAGATAATGAGTTCATTTCTTATCAAGCATTGTTGCCTCCTCCTTTGTTTCCCGTCTAATCACTTCCGTTCTCATCTCCACGCCCCTCCCCCACCTCCCACTCCCCACTTCCCAACCCCCCAACGTTGTAAAGTTTGTTTTTCAATATAATGACTTGTACATCTCGTTGATGCAATGAGTCCAACTGTATCCCTATTTAAACAATTTGTTTTTTTTCCTTCCCCTCCATAAATTAAACCAACATAAAACACAGTGAAAGCAGGGGTTATATCGTGGGGGAGGGACATACAAAGCAACAAAGAAATAATCTTATAAATATGTTAGAAACACTCAAATGAAAGAAAAAACATTTGAATACTTACCTTGGGGTATATTTTGCCTAACATCATCTTATCTGACGTTTTCTCCTTGTCTCAGACATGTACTAGTTATTGTAAATAAGGGAAACCATGGGACCTATGTTTCTTTGGGCTTGGCTTTACTTCACTTCATATAATTGTTTCCAAGTCTTTGCATTTTTTAACAAATGGGGCAATGTCATTCTTTGTGATGGAGGCATAGAATTCCATTGTGTATATATACCACATTTTTTTGATCCATTCATCTACTGAGAAGCATCTGGGTTGGCTCCATATCTTAACTCTGGTAAATAATGCTGCAATAAACATAGTTGTGCTGGGAGCTTCAGAATGGTCTTGTTTGTGATCATTTGGTTAAATGCCCAAAAGTTGGATTGCTGGGTCATAGGGGACCTCTATGTGGAGCATTTTGAGGAACCTACATAGTGCTTTCCAAAGTGGTTGAACAAGTTTACACTCCCACCAACAATGCATTAAGGTTCCCTTCTGTCCACATTCCCTCCAGCATCTGTTGTTATTAGAGTTTTTGATTATAGCCATTCTAACTGGGATGAGGTGATATCTCAATGTTGTTTTGATTTGCATTTCTTTTATGGCTAGAGAGTTTGAGCATTTCTTCATATGTCTATTGGCCATCCTTCTTTCCTCTTCAGAGAAGTTTCTCTTTAAGTCTGTAGCCCACTTATTTATTGGGCAGTTGTTTCTTTGAGGATTTGTTGTTGGGGGATTTAATTTTCGGAGTTCCAAGTATATTTTAGATATAAGACCCTTGTCCGTTGTATGGCTAGTGAAGATCTTCTCATAATCCATGGGCTTCCTATTGATCTTGCTAGCTATGTCCTTTGCCATGAAGAAGTTCTGCAGCTCCATGCAATCCCATTTGTCCAACCTTTCTTTGATTTGTTGTGTTTCTGGGTCCTTATTAAGCAAATTTCGGCCTGTGCCAAGGAGAACTAGTGTTTCTCCTATTCCATCCTGTAATGTTTTCAGAGTGTCTGCTTTGATTCTGAGGTCTTTGATCCATTTGCAATTGATTCTGGTGCAGGGTGATATATAAGGATCTATCTTTAGTTTTCTACAAGTAGTTAAGCAAGTTAGCACCGTTTACTGAAGAGGCTGTCTTTATCATTCTATTTTTTTTAGCTCACTTATCAAAGATTAGATGGCTATAGGTCTTTGGGTTCATTTCTGGGTTTTCAATTCTATTCCATTGTTCCTGAGGTCTGTTCTTGTGCCAGTACCAAGCTGTTTTGATTACTATGGCTTTGTAGTAGAGTTTGAAATTTGGTATTGATATTCCTCCAGCACCGTTCTTTCTTTTAAGGATTACTTTTGTTACTCGGGGTCCTTTTTTGTTCCATATGAATTTTTGGATTGCTTCTTCTATTTCCTTGAAGAATGAGGTTGGAATATTGATAGGTATCACATTGAATTTGTAAATAGCCTTGGGAAATTTTGCCATTTTCACGATGTTGATCCTTTCAATCCAGGAGCATGGGAGGTTTTGCCACTATCTAAGTTCTGTTTTGATTTCCTTTTTCAGATTTTTAAAGTTTTCATCATAAAGGTCCTTCACTTCTTTGGTTAAGTTAATTCCTAGGTATTTTATTTTTTGTGGGACTATTACGAATGGAGTTGCTTTTCTAATTTCAGCCACATTTTTCTCATGATTGACATACAGAAAAGCCAATATTTGGAAAATATAGTGTCAATTCTATGTTTGAAAAGAAAGTTGTAAACACTTAAAAAAAGAACAGTGTTTCAATTAAATCAATATTATGTTGTCGTGGCCTATATGCTGACTGTATTTTGCTTTGTCTTCCCTCCAAACTCAAATATGAATACTTCTCTTTGTGTTCGTAGAGGCTCGATAAGAAGTCCTATGAATATATCTAAAGCAAATATAACTCTATGCATCCATCAGAAAGAAAAACATTGATAGGAAATGGAAAGACTTGAAAAAAATTATATGAAGTGAAGTAAGCTTGGCTCAAAGAAACATAGTTCTCATGGTTTCCCTTATTTGCAATTACTAGTATATGTCTCAGACAAGTAGAAACGGTCAGATAAGTTGATGTTAGGCGAAATAAACCCAAAATAATGATTCAAATGTGTTTTTCTTTCTTGCGATTGTTTCTAATGTATTTATAATACGGTTTCTTTGTTGCTTTGTATGTCCCTCCCCCACGGTATAACCCCTGTTTTCACTGTATTTGATGTTGGTATAATTTGTGGAGGGGTAAAGAAAAAACAAATAGTTTAAATAGAGATACAGGTACACCCATTGCAACAATGAGATGTACAAGATGTTATGTCAAAAAACGAACTTTACAACTTTGGCTGGGAGCAAGTGGGGGGGAGAGAGGTAGAGGGGAGAGGGAAGGAGGGGCGATGGGAAGGGATAGAAAGGGGAAACAAAGGAGGAGGCAACAATGCTTGATAAGAAATCTACTCATTACCTTGCCCATGTAATTGTAACTCCTCTGTACAGTATTTTCACAATAAAAATGAAAAAAATACATCTTGCTAGTATGTATTCTTTTAAAGATCTTATACATATCTTCCCTGTATCATTTGTAGCATCAGACATTACTTAAGGGCACAGAAAAGGCATAGTACTTTACATTAGTAGATCCAGTAGATCCTGAGAAAGTAGGATTTTGAAAGAACCTATAACAACTCACAGCCATATTTTCATGAATACTTTCATGTAGCTAGAACTAGTTTACTAAAATATTCACTTCGAAAATACGTACTAAAATATTCACGAACTCAGCTTTTCTGTTTTATTTCTTGGTATTTCATTTACGTATGTTTTTTCTCCATTTTTCTCCATTTATATGGCTTCCCAATCCTTCTTATTCTTCTCTAAAAGATTCTTTAATTTATACATTTGTTCTAGTTTTTCTACACTCAGACTGAGCTCTTTACCCTGAGATCTTCACATAACTGACTTTGCCTCAGATAATTGCTTTCTTTAAGTCAAGTGCTTCTCAATTTACTGTATGCCCTAGGTCCCTTTAATACCATTTTGTTCTGCTTTATATATCTTATGACATTTGCAATGAAGTCTATCTGCTTATTTCATTTTTCTTTCCATTTATTGAAGCACTGGGTTTAGGAGATTTGGGGGCACATCTCTTGTTCATTTCTGTAGATGCATCAGATAAGACTCCTCCAGAGATAGACCAAGAATTCCTGCTTATGGATAATGGTCTTTCTGTCTATATCAAAGGCACAATTTTTATGTATCTTCCAAGATTTTGTGCATTATAACTTAGAGTCCTAGAGACTTCTTAAATTTTTTCACACTTAATAACCAAAAAATGTGAAACCATAGATATTAGCAAAATTTCTTTAACACAATGTTTCTGCATCCACTTTCTGGCCATGTATGTTAAGTCAGGTCTAGCCTGAAAGGAACACTGCCTTTGTGTTTCTTATAATTTTAAATCATATACCTGACTTTTTAAATTTTATCAAATGCTACAAACTTGACAAGACATCATATTACTACATTTGATGGATGATTCTTCAACTCCTTACAGTTGTTCACTTTTGGAACACCGATGGAATTTATCATTTATCATAGACAGCTGCTTATTCTGAGGATATCTGTTTCTCTTCACAAAGTCTGCCCTGGAATTATAACTTCATTCAATTCTCAAACTCATATACTTCTGAAATCAATGTTCATCTTTCAGTCATAATTAAATAAATACTGTATTATAGTTATGAAAAATTCCTCTACCTAAGTATATGCTACACATTTTGACATCATATGATCTACTAGTAATTGTATTATATATATATATATATATATATATATATATATATATATATATGCACAGACACATACATATATACCTTTTTCTGTTGGGAGTACAATAGAATTGTGTGGATAATTATTAGTCATCTTCACTTACTCACACAAACTTCCACAGACTGAATGAACTACAACACAAATTCATATCCTCAGATAAACCCTGAACATTCAAAATGAAACCTATCAGCAGGGTTAGTTTCTTCTGGACACGATTCAAGAGGATCCAGTTGATCCTGCTCAACTCATTTCTGGTGGTATTCTGATAATCTATTGCATTCTTTGCTTTGTAAAGACAACACCGTGACATCTGCCTTTCTCCTTAAGTATATACTTTTGCCCAAATATTATTTATATTAAGACATTAGGCCCACTGGATTAGGGGTATTCCATACTTAGGAATGACTTCTTCTTAACTGAATTAGCAGGAGGAGGCAAAAATGCTTGATAAGAAATATACTCATTACCTTGCTCATGTAATTGTAAATCCTCTGTATAATATTTTCACAATAAAAAATTATTAATTATAAAAAATAAAATAAATCTCAATCATGGGCATTGGCAATTTAGGAATTCCACATAAAAATATATGAAACAAGTTAACTAATTCCAGTGGTATTACAGAAGATAGTAATGCAAAAACTACGTTTATTTTTTCATAAAACTACTTAAAATAGTTTAAGTGACAACAAAGCAGTCTTAAACTAGGTATTCTTAGCATAATGTTTTATTCCAGTATGTACCAGTCTATTACTGAAGAAAATGTATTTAGCTCCCCTGATTTATTTGTTTCATAAAAAAGAGTAGGTACGATTTTTCTTAATTTTTATTTTAGTTTTTATTTTACTAAGCATATAGTTTCTGCAGTATTCTAAGTTCTTTCCCTTTAGAATACTCTAAGGGCTTGTCTTTAATTGAAATACTTTATGGTCAATGGCTTCATAGACTTCCAGTGATTTCCACTATCTACTAGGTTCTTCTTTATGTCCTTTTTGGTGCTAGTACTACGGTTTGAAATAAAAGATTTGTACTATTGTTTGGCTTTTTCCACTCAAGGCTGGTGCCTTACCAAGCATCCAAATTTCCACATCCAGCTATTTGCTAGTTATTGAAGATACGAATTATGAAAATTTGAGGATTTGTCTGCTGGAGCTGGTTTGTACCCTCATCCTTGGTTCTCATCCTCCTTAGTAGTCAAAATTATAGATGAGAGACACCATGACCTGGCAGCTACTTTTTTTTCCTGTCGTGGGAATTGAACTCTGGGCCTGGGCACTGTCCCTCATCTCTTCAGCTCAAAGGGAGAAATCTATTATTTGAGCCACAGGGCCACTTCGGGTTTTGTGTGGTTAATTGGAGATAAGAGTTTCACAGGTATTCCTGCCAAGGCTGGCTTTGAACCGTGATCCTTAGATCTCAGCTTGCTAAGTAGCAAAGGTTATAGGTATGAGCCACACGCACCTGACTAGATTTAAACTTTTATATTAAGTTATACAGTTTAAAAAATCCTAGTAGCAAATCCTAGAACATACCTCTTTGATATTTTGAATAATTTTACCTATTTTGTCCTTTATGGTACATCTGAGTTTCTTAATAAAACCTCTTCTTTCATTCAGATGATTTTGTTGATGACTGAACAATAGGGGCCAGGATATTGAAATCATGCAGCTGTTGATTCACGTAGTCTAGCATACAGTTCTTTTAGTCTAATTTTTATCTATCTCAACTTCCATTCACAAACTCAGTTTTGAAAATTCACATTTTTTCATTGAATTAGCAGTGAAAATTGTAACTTTGGAACCTGGACATTTTTTGAAACATCTTTCACAGCTCTGCCAGCCAAATAACTATCTTTGTAACCATGATATTTCTGACCTGTGAAAGCTGCCATCAAATTCTGATGTTTGAATAGGCAGTTATACAGCTTAATCTCTGATAAATTTTCTATGTCAGAGGTCAGCGTACCATATCTTATTTTTTATGAAAGTTTCTCTTTTCTTTTAAAAACTTTTATGCTATGATTTAAACTGAGTGAAATTCTATAGCCTATTATATTAACTTCAGAGCTCTTACAGATTGTAGGGACAATGCCAGAAAATGTAGACAATTAATTACCACTCTCTCCAACTGGAGATTTTGTTTCATTTGCAAAACCTAGAATATACTATCATTTCTCCCCATCATTTACCTTCTTTCTCATGTATATCATTTGTACACTGAAATGATCCCTATGTTGTCACACTCTGTTGCTTACAAGTAAAAATAGATGCCTGAAATATTAGGTTGTCAGTTGAACATAAGGGTGAAATTAATAATTATAAAAAAGACCGTCTTATTTTGTAATGAGGCCTAATTAATGAGAATACTTTCAAAGCATGTGCGTTTTTTATAATTACCTCTGAATATTAGGAAATTATGAGATGCTACAGCTGGAAAGCATGCAGAATGTACATATGCAGGAGTTGGAGAAACAAACATATGTAGTCATGTTGTCTAGATGAATAGAAAATAACACGAAAAACACAAAATCAGAATATAGATAACTCACCCAGAAATACTTTTCAAAACAACATTAAAGCCATCAGGGTAGCATTAGAGTTAGAATCTATAAAGATTAATGGTGATATTTTCTGCAAATTTGCATAGTAGTTAAATATCAAATATTTATATTTAATAAATATCTTTTTCATACATACAAAAGGCCAATAGTTATACAACAAAAGACTCAATATCACTGTTACAGCAATGTAAATAAATATACACATCAATTTCGCCTCCCAACTGTTAGAGAGAGTATAATTAATCACACAGATGACAAGTGTTGGTAAAGGTATAACAGAATGGAGGTTGTTTACACTCTTCATGTGAATATAAATTGGTACCACCACGTGAAAACATTATGGAGACGTCAAGAAATTATTCATAATTCTAATATGCAGCAGTTTTGTCTATGGGTACATTGCCAAGACAATGAAGTCAACATTTTGAAGAGCCAAGTGCACCTTCACTTCCATTTTTATACTATTTTTTGAAACCAAGAAATGGAAATAGACTGTCCTGATTGATTGCTGAACCAATAAAAATATATTACATATATGTATACATATGTACATGTGTGTATAAACACATATGTATATTATATGCATATCACTGGAATGTTATTCAGAAAAAATGAGAGAAATTCTATGATATTACAGTATTTGATAGCTAACAAATTTGTTCTCCCAATAACAGAGATAATTGTGCTTATCATGGTTGAGTGGATGGCAAGGTGTTTCTCAAAGTAAACTTCAAATCATAGGATGAATGAGTTTTGGGAATCTGTGTACAGAAGTACTAAAGCTATAGATTCTATTTGAATACATTTGTCTTTAAGAATACAAGAAAAATTACTTTCCTTCTTTATTAAAAGTGTAATATAGTTGATACTTGCTTCCCTTGTTCTTTGACTGATCTTATGACTTTTATCTGGGAGCTTGACAATGGATATGATTTTAAATGATACCATCAATTATTCTTCATAATAATAATTTTATTGTATCGATATACCAAGTAAACGAATTTTGCCATATCTAATTCAGAAAATCATGTACTTTCTCTAAAATAAGTTGTAAAAGTCATAATGAGAGGTTAAATTTGTTTCAATATACATTGTAAAATATCAGGAAAGAGAGTAGAAACATATAACTGTAACACTGAATCCTAAATATTTTGGATAAAGTAGAAAGATATTAGTTTAATTTACCTCTCTCTATAGATCCCTCATTTTCAAAACCAGAGATTTTCAGAAATAATGGATGTGTTTGCTGACTTTTAATGTAGTTGCAAGCTAAAATCAGAATCAAAATCACTCAATATTAACTCCTCTGTCCAAAAATACCATTAAAATGTTTAGCTTACAAAAATAATTTAAGGAGGAAGTGGCGCTGTAGCTCACGTAGAGCGCTCGCCTTGAGCTGAAGAGCTAAGGGACAACGCCCAGGCCCCAGAGTTCAAGCCCCAAGACCGACAAAAAAAATAATTTAAGGAAACATAAGTCACCAAGCATGTTTCCTATGTTTTCACAATTGCCTCAATATGAAGAATACAAATTTTACTAGAGGAAACAATCATGCACAATTGTGACACCTTCTTAAAGGAAAATACATCTTTATGAATCAATGCAAAACTCATTTATTGAATACCTGCTAGATGTCACAATGTGCTCTACTAAAGAATCATAAGAGAATTGTAAGTTCTTTCAGAGAAATCTGTTTTTTGTTGCTGTTGCTGTTTATTTTCCTTTGATTTTTTATGTCAGTCCTGGGTCTTGAACTCAACGTCTTGGCTTTGGGCCTGAACGATTTTTGTTCAAAGCTATCACGCTACCAGTTAAACCACAGCTTCGCTTCCAGGTTTTGTATTTGGGTTTTGGGTTTTTTTTGAGCAATTAGTTGGAGATAATAGGCCCAAGAACTTTTTTCCCCAGTCTGGCTTCAAACCCTGATCCTATTTTGTATACTTCATCATCTCAAGAGAAAAGTGGAATCTGTTGCTCTATTATTAAAACCACTTTTAATATCTTTAGCATATCCCATAACTTTTCAGTATTCGGACATTTATTTACTCATTAGATGTTTTAAATTATGCTTTTTGCTTCAAAGCCTAAGGACACAAGATGGATAAACCTTTCATTAAATATTAAAATAAGAAGGAACAATCAAATAAGAAATATAATAACCAAACAAA
Source organism: Dipodomys ordii (assembly GCF_000151885.1). Classification (NCBI taxonomy): domain Eukaryota; kingdom Metazoa; phylum Chordata; class Mammalia; order Rodentia; family Heteromyidae; genus Dipodomys; species Dipodomys ordii. Next base: position 472,114 of record NW_012284233.1, read on the forward strand.
AGAGCTCCCAGCATCAAACCACAGACCTCATTTATTGAAACAGACTCCTTATTTAGAAGAAAAGAATTGAGTGTGGCTTTTTTGTATTATGTGTTATTAAGGCCTAAATTGAGTAAAATAAAATTTGAATTTTGCACAAGGACCCTTATGTTTAATAATATAAAAAGTTGATCAGCTGGCCCCTCCTTGGTTAATTCTTTGTCCAACTTGTTAAATAACTCAGGCACTTTATTAACAAGGATGGTTTATAGTTAGAAAAATTTATACAGTTCACCCTGAATTTATATGATGGAAATTTATGAAAACCATAAACACCTTGAAACAGTGTTGTATATCCATAGTTCATAACTTGTATTAAAGCCATTACTTCATCAATATACCAAAAGGAACATGTCTATACTCTTAAAAATATAAGAGCAAAAAACCCCAGTATTTTAATAGCATGATTTACTGAAAAGCCATTCAAGCTAGGACAGACAATGGTGATGTGAAAAATAATAACAGCTGGCTGCCAGTAACTAATGCCTGCACTCTTCATTTTCCCCGGGGCTGAGATCTGAGGATCAGGGTTTGAAGCCAGACTAGGGAGGAAAGTTTTTGGACCACTAATATCCAACTAATTACTCAAAAAAAAAAAACAAATACAAAACCTGGAAGCGAAGCTGTGGTTTAACTGATAGCATGATAGCGTTGAACAAAAATCGTTCAGGGCCAAAGCCAAGACCTTGAGTTCAAGACCCAGGACTGACATAAAAAATCAAAGGAAAATAAACAGCAACAACAACAAAAAAACAGATTTCTCTGAAAGAACTTACAATTCTCTTAAGATTCTTTAATAGAGCACATTGTGACATCCAGCAGATATTCAATAAATGAGTTTTGCATTGATTCATAAAGATGTATTTTCCTTTAAGAAGGTGTCATAATTGTGCATGATTGTTTCCTCTAGTAAAATTTGTATTCTTCATATTGAGGCATTTGTGGAAACATAGGAAACACGCTTGGTGACTTATGTTTCCTTAAATTATTTTTGTAAGCTAAACATTTTAATGGTATTTTTGGACAGAGGAGTTAATATTGAGTGATTTTGGTTCTGATTTTAGCTTGTAAGCACATTAAAAGTCAGAAAACACATCCATTATTTCTGAAAAGCTCTGGTTTTGAAAATGATGGATCTAGAGAGAGAGGTAAATTAAACTAATATCTTTCTACTTTATCCAAAATATTTAGGATCCAGTGTACAGGTATGTTTCTACTCTCTTTCCTGATATTTTACAATGCAGATTAAAACAAATTTAAGGGGCTGGGAAGGTGGCTCAGTGGTAGAGTGCTTGCCTTGCATGCATGAGGCCCTGGGTTCGATTCCTTAGCACCACATATGCAAAAAGAAAAAGCAGGAAGTGGCGCTGTGGCTCAAGTGGTAGAGTGCTAGCCTTGAGCTGAAGAGCTGAGGGACAGCAGCCAGGCCCAGAGTTCAGGTCCCACAACTGGACCCCAAAAAAAACAAGTTTAACCTCTCATTATGACTTTTACAACTTATTTTAGAGAAAGTACACAATTTTCTGAATTGGATATGGCAAAACTTCTTTACTTGGTATATCGAAACAATAAAATTATTATTATGAATAATAATTGATGGTATCATTTAAAATCATATCCATTGTCAAGCTCCCAGATAAAAGTCATAAGATCAGTCAAAGGACAATGGAAGCAAGTATCAACTATATTACACTTTTAATAAAGGAGGAAATTAATTTTTCTAGTATTCTTAAAGACAAATGTATTCAAATAGAATCTATAGCTTCAGTACTTCTGTACACAGATTCCCAAAACTCATTCATCCTATGATTTGAAGTTTACTTTGAGAAACACCTTGCCATCCACTCAACCATGATAAGCACAATTATCTCTGTTATTGGGAGAACAAATTTGTTAGCTATCAAATACTGTACTATCATAGAATTTCTCTCATTTTGTCTGAATAACATTCCAGTGATATGCATATAATATACATATGTGTTTATACACACATGTACATATGTATACATATATGTAATATATTTTTATTGGTTCAGCAATCAATCAGGACAGTCTATTTCCATTTCTTGGTTTCAAAAATAGTATAAAAATGGAAGTGAAGGTGCACTTGGCTCTTCAAAATATTGACTTCATTGTCTTGGCAATGTACCCATAGACAAAACTGCTGCATATTAGAATTATGAATAATTTCTTGACGTCTCCATAATGTTTTCACTTGGTGGTACCAATTTATATTCACATGAAGAGTGTAAACAATCTCCATTCTGTTATACCTTTACCAACACTTGTCATCTGTGTGATTAATTATACTCTCTCTAACAGTTGGGAGGCGAAATTGATGTGTATATTTATTTACATTGCTGTAACAGTGATATTGAGTCTTTTGTTGTATAACTATTGGCCTTTTGTATGTATGAAAAAGATATTTATTAAGTATAAATATTTGATATTTAACTACTATGCAAATTTGCAGAAATTATCACCATTTATCTTTATAGATTCTAACCCTAATGTTACCCTGATGGCTTTAATGTTGTTTTGAAAAGTATTTCTGGGTGAGTTATCTATATTCTGATTTTGTGTTTTTCGTGTTATTTTCTATTCATCTAGACAATATATCTGTTTTTCCAACTTCTGAATATGTACATTATGCATGCTGTCCAGCTGTAGCATCTCATAATTTCCTAATATTCAGAGGTAATTATAAAAAACACACATGCTTTGAAAGTATCCTCATGAATTAGGCCTCATTACAAAATAAGACTGTCTTTCTTAGAATTATTACCTTCAAACATCTCTTCAACTGACAAGTAATATTTCAGGCATCTATTTTTACTTGTAAGCAACAGAGTGTGACAACATAGGGATCATTTCAGTGTAGAAATGATATACATGAGAAAGAAGGTAAATGATGGGGAGAAATGATAGTATACTCTAGGTTTTGCAAATAAAACAAAACCTCCAGTTGGAGAGAGTGGTAATTAATTGTCTACATTTTCTGGCATTGTCCCTACAATCTGTAAGAGCTCTGAAGTTAATAAAATAGGCAATAGAATTTCACTCAGTTTAAAAACATAGCATAAAGTTTTTAAAAGAAAAGAGAACCTTTCATAAAAAATAAGATATGGCACACTGACATCTGACATAGAAAATTTATCAGAGATTAAGCTGTAAAACTCCTATTCAAACATCAGAATTTGATGGCAGCTTTCACATATCAGAAGTATCATGTTTACAAAGATAGTTATTTGGCTGGCAGAGCTGTGAAAAATGTTTCAAAAAATGTCCAGGTTCCAAAGTTGTAATTTTCACTGCTAATGCAGTGAAAAAATGTGCATTTTCAAAACTGAGTTTATGAATGGAAGTTGAGATAGATAAAAATTAGACTAAAAGAACTGTATGCTAGACTAGGTGAATCAACAGCTGTATGATTTCAATATTCTGGCCCCTATTACACGGTGTTGTTCAACCATCAACACAATCATCTGAATGAAAGGAGAGGTTTTATTAAAAAAACTCAGATGTAGCATAAAGGACAAAATATGTGAAATTCTTCAAAATATCAAAGAGGTTTGTTCTAGTAGGATTTGCTAGTAGGATTTTTTAAGCTGTATAACTTAATATAAAAGTTTAAATCTAGCCAGGTGCAGGTGGCTCATACGTATAACCTTTGCTACTTAGCAGGCTGAGATCTGAGGATTATGGTTTGAAGTCACACCAGATAAGAGAGTCCATGAGACTCTTATCGTCAATAAACTATCAAAAAGCCAGAAATGGAGCTATGGCTCAAGTATTAAAATGTTAGCCAGGAGTAAAAGAAGCTCAGGACAGGGATTAGGCCCTTAGTTCAACCCCATGTCTAGGACAAATAAAAATCTTAAATCTAAGCCAAGTGCCAGTGGCTCATGCCTGTATTCCTAGCTACTCCGGAGGCTGAGATCTGAGGATCACAGTTCAAAGCCAGCCTGGGCAGGAAAAGCTGTGAAACTCTTATCTCAAATTAGCCACCAAAAAACCAGAAGTGGCGCTGTGGTTCAAGTGGTAGAGTGCTCACTTTGAGCTGAAGAGATGAGAGACAGTGCCCAAGCCCAGAGTTCAAGCCCCATGACAAGAAAAAAAAGTAGCTGCTAGGTCATGGTGTTTCTCAGCTATAATCTTGACTACTAAGGAGGAGGATGAGAATCAAGGATGAAGGTACAAACCAGCTCCAGCAGACAAATCCTCAAATCCTCAAAATAGCAAATCACTGGATCTGGAAGTTTGGATGAGTGGTAAGGCAGCAGCCTTCAGTGGAAAAAGCCAAGCAATGGTAAAAGGCTTTTATTTCAAACCCTAGTACTAGCACTAAAAAGACATAAATAAGAACGTAGTAGATAGTGGAAGTCACTGGAAGTCTGCTAAGTCATTGACCATAAAGTATTTCAATTAATGTTCTCACCAGAAAGTTAAGCCCTTAGAGTATTCTAAAGGGAAAGAACTTAGAATACTTCAGAAACTATATGCTTAGTAAAATAAAACATTTTTTAAAAAACCTATACCTACTCTTTTTTATAAAACAAATAAATTTGGGGGACAAAATACATTTTCTTAAGTAATAGACTGGTACATACTGGAATAAAACATTATGCTAAGAATACTGCTACCTTAAGACTGTTTTGTTCTCACTTAAACTATTTTAAGTAGTTTTATGAAAAAACAAGCATAGTTTGTTGCATTACTATTTTCTGTAATACCACTGGAATTAGTTTACTTGTTTCATATATTTTTATGTGCAAGTCCTAAACTGCCAAAACCCATGATTGAGATTTAATTTTTTTGTTATTAATAAGTTTTTTATTGTGAAAATATCATAAAGAGGAGTTACAATTACATGAGCAAGGTAATGAGTATATTCCTCATCAAGCATTGTTGACTCCTCTTTTGTTTCCCCTTCCTATCCCTTCCCATCTCTGCCCCACTTCCTTCCCCTCTTCGGCCCTAGCCAATGATGTAACGTTCGTTTTTTGAAATAACATCTTGTACATCTCATTGTTTCAATGGATCCACCCGTATCCCTATTTATACGATTTGTTTTTTCCCTTCTCCTCCACAAATGATACCAACATCAAATACAGTGAAAACAGGGCTTATACCGTGGTGAAGGGACATACAAAGCAACAAAGAAATCATCTTATAGATATGGTAGAAACAATAGGAAGGGGCTGGGAAGGTGGCTCAGTGGTAGAGCGCTTGCCTTGCATGCATGAGGCCCTAAGTTCGATTCCTCAGCACCACATAAGCAGAAAATAAAGCAGGAAGTGGCGCTGTGGCTCAAATGGTAGAGCGCTACACTTGAGCTGTAGAGCTGAGGGACAGTGTCCACGTCCAGAGTTCAGGTCCCACGACTGGACCCACAAAAAGAATAATTATAAAAAATAAAAGAAACAATGGCAAGAGAGAAAAAACATTTGAATCCTTATCTTAGGGTTCATTTTGCCTAACATCAACTTACCTGACCGTTTCTACTTGTCTCAGACATATACTAGTAATTGCAAATAAGGGAAACCATGGGACCTATGTTTCTTTGGGCCATGCTTACTTCACTTCATATAATTTTTTTCAAGTCTTTCCATTTCCTAACAAATGGGGCAATGCTTTTCTTTCTGATAGAGGCATAGAGTTCCATTTACTTTAGCTATATTCATAGGACTTCTTATCAGGCCTCAACAAAGACAAAGAGAAGTATTCATATTTGAGTTTGGAGGGAAGACAAAGCAAAATATAGTCAGCATATAGGCCAGGAAAACATAATATTGATTTAATTGAAACACTGTTCTTTTTTTTACGTGTTTACAACTTACTTTTCAAACATAGAATTGACACTATATTTTCCAAATATTTTGCCTATTACTATGAATAATTTAATACAAAAGTTTAAAGAAGGTACATTTTTTTGTTAGTTGAATGCTAATTTTTTTCTTGAGTTCTATCGGAACAATCTAATTGAAAGCAATATCTAAGTCGAAGAGACAATTCTCAAACAGGAAGATCTTGTACAAGAGTTATCAATAAGGTATCAGCCACTATTGGTTTCAATATATGAATGTGGTTCAGCTGAGCCATAGTTTTAGAGTGTTTTCGCTAGTGTAAGTATAGAAGCATATAACATTTCCTCTAGGAATACGTGGTCGGGGAGGATGGCACCTGGACTTCGGGTAGTTAGCTTATGACATTTCTATTATTCTATCAAATGCCTTCTAGACATAGCTGTGAACAATGTTACAGAAGAGATTATAGTCGACTTTTAAATTGACTTTAAGTTATTCTTCAAGGTCCAATGTGGTCAGCTAAAACGTCTTTAAAAGAAGGCTTATAACTTCCTCAAAATCCAAGATTTTATTTTGTGTATTACTTTCTGCAGCCTGCACATTTGGAGTTCCCGTTTATGCACAATCTTTCCTTCCCATGGATGTCTACCTTAAAGATTTTGGACACACTTTGCCAGCAACAACAATATCTTGTATAAGTACTTTTACATGTAAGAAACCATGTAACTTGTTACACAAACTATAAATGATTAATGCACCTAATTATTAGATATGTGTTGTTTAAATGACCACCATTTCTGTATTAAGTACTGATCAAGATAAGCCCTCTGAACTGTCTTCACTATATTTTAGAGAAAGGATTTATAATAATACATTACTCTGAAGTTTTGACTTAAATCGATCAAAGTTCGAGGACAGAGCTTTACCTTTTAATGAAAAACTTGATAAAGCCTTTTCAGTACGATAGAGCAAAGAACAATTTTTGAAACCATTTATGTGAAAGCCTTTCTTTCCGAAGTAAGCTTTTTGCTCAGGAAATAGGGAATATGTAATTGACAAAAACACATCCATTCAATATTAGGTGATTATTTGAGCAATGGAAAAACATATATAACTTCATTTTCTCTCAACCTACACTATTTTGTACAATATTATCGTGAATAACATAAAAGTGGCATGGGGTCCTGGATTGAAAAGATTAACATCGTGAAAATGGCAATACTTCCCAAGGCTTTCTACAAATTCAATGCAATATCTATCAAAATTCCAACCTCATTCTTCAAGGAAATAGAAGAGGCAATCCAAAAATTCATATGGAACAATAAAAGACCCCGAATAGCAAAAACGCTCCTCAATGGAAAGAACACTGCTGGAGGAATATCAATACCAAATTTCAAACTCTACTATAAAGCCATAGTAATCAAAACAGCTTGGTATTAGCATAAGAACAGACCTCAGGACCAATGGAAAAGAATTGAAAACCCAGAATTGAACCTACAGACCTATAGCCATCTAATTTTCGATTAGGGAGCTAAAACAATAGAATGGAACAAGGACAGCCTCATCAGTAAATGGTGCTGCCAAAATTAGTTAACTACATGTAGAAAACTAAAGCTAGATCCTTATATATCACCCTGCACCAGAATCAACTCCAAATGGATCAAAGACCTTGAAGTCAAAGCAGACACTCTGAAAACATTACAGGATTGAATAGGAGAAACCCTAGGTCTCCTTGGCTCAGGCCGAAATTTTTTGAATAGAGACCCGGAAACAAAACAAATCAAAGAAAGGTTGGACAAATGGGATTGCATAAAGTTGCAGAGCTTCTGCAGGCAAATGACATAGCTAGCAAGATCAATAGAAAGCCCACGGATTGGGAGAAGATCATACAACGGACAAGGGTCTCATATCTAAAATATACTTGGACCTCAAAAAATTAAACCCCCCAACAACAAATCCTCAAAGAAACAACTGCCCAATAAATTAGTGGGCGAAAGACTTAAAGAGAAACTTCTGTGAAGAAGAAAGAAGTATGGCCAATAGACACATGAAGAAATGTTCAACATCCCTACCCATAAAAGAAATGCAAATCAAAACAACATTGAGATATCACCTCACCACAGTTAGAACTGCAAAAATCAAGAACTCTAACAACAACAGATGCTGAAGAGGATGTGGACAGAAAGGAACCTTATTTCATTGTTGGTGGGAATGTAAACTTGTTCAACCACTTTGGAAAGCAGTATGGAGGTTCCTCAAAAGACTTCACATAGAACTCCTTTATGACCCAGCAATCCCACTTTTGGGCATTTACCCTAATGTTTACAAACAAGACCACATTAAACCTACCAGCACAAGAATGTTTATTGCAGACTTATTTACCATAGCTAAGATATGGAACCAACCCAGATGCCCCTCAGTAGATGAATGGATCAAGAAAATGTGGTATATATACACAATGGAATTCTATGCCTCCATCATAAAGAACGACATTGCCCCATTTGTTAGGAAATGGAAAAACTTGGAAAAAATTATATTAAGTGAAGTAAGCCAGGCCCAAAGAAACATAGGTCCCATGGTTTCCCTTATTTGCAATATCTAGTATAAGTAGGAGTCAAGCGGAAAAGGTCAGATAATGTGATGTCAGGAAAATGAACCCTTAGCTATGTATTTGAATGTTTCTTTCTTTCATGCATGTGTTTCTATCGCGTTTATAAGATTATCTCTTTGTTGCTTTGTATGTCCCTCCACCACAGTATAACCCCTGCATTCACTATATTTGATGTCAGTATAATTTGTGGAGGAGATGGGGAAAAACCAGTTGTTTAAGGATACAGGTGGACCTGTTGCAACAATGAGAAGTACAAGTTGTCATGTCCAAAACGAGCTTTACAACGTCGGTGGGGGGTGGCAAGGGGGGGAACCAGAAGGATTGGGATTGGGGGGGAGGGAGAGGCTGGGAAGGGATGTGTAAGGTAAACCAAAGGAGGATGCTGAAATGCTTGGTAAGAAATGAACGCATTATCCTGCCCATGTAATTGTAATCCCTCTGTACAGTATGTTCACAAATAAAATAAAATAAAATTTAAAAAAAAGTGGCATGCGGGTGATGGTGGTGGGAGGTGGGAAAATGGGAAGGGATGGTAAGGGGAAACAAAGGAGAAGGCAACAATGCTTGGTAAGAAATATACTCATTACCTTGCTCATGTAATTGTAACCCCTCTGTACAGTATTTTCACAATAAAAAAATAAATAAATTTGTGAGATGAACTTTGAAATAGATTCTAATTATTGTAGAAACAGATTTTCATTACACATTCTATACAGAAAAATTCAGTAATTTAGAGAAAACTTGCAAAATTTCTATTATTATTCCCTATAATTTCTATTATAATTAGCAAATTCTTTATAAGATAATTCCATTCATGGACAGTGCTTGCTTGTGGTAGGCCAATTCAGACTTAGTTGTAAACGACTAGCACTGAGCCTTCACTAATAGACTCTGGTTACAACTATTGCTCTTGCCCACATATTTCCCTTAATACACATATGTGTATTAAGGAGTTCATACCGTATATTTTATTAACATTTTTAAACTTATGTAAGCATTTCTGTTTAATTTTTGATAAACAAAAACTTGTAAAACTAGGAATTATATTGTGATATTTCCATACATGCACACAGTGTACTTTGAATTTCATTTATATATATACATATATATATAAATACATATACACATATGTGTTCTTATATATTTATATAAATACATTTTCTTTATATATGTGTGTGTTTATTATATATATTTGAAATGTAATTTATAATATATAATACATATGATATATATTTATATATCAGATATTCATATATAAAAATATTTTGAAATTGCATACTATGTCTAATTTTTCTTAAAATCTGTATATATATATATATATATATATATATATATGTGGCTAGTCATCGGGCTTGAACTCTGGGCCAGGGCACTGTAATTCAGCTCTTCAGCACAATGCAAGTGCTCTACCATTTGAGTCACAACACCTCTTCTGGTTTTTCAATGGTTAATTTGATTAGAGTCTCACGGACTTTCCTGCCTGGGCTGGCTTTGAACTGTGATCCTTAGATCTCAGCCTCCTGAGTAGCTAGGATTCCAGGCACGAGCCACTGGCACCTGGCAGAATAAGTACTTTTAAGGCAATGCTTTCAAGAACTGGTGGAAGTAAATAGTATCAATTCAGAAGAAGAATCTAGAATACATTTTCCTTCTCACTTAAGATATGATTCCCTTATTAGGTCACAATGAAAAACAACAGGGTATAGAATCTTACTTGTATTTCAGAATTTGTAAGTATCTGTTGTTTCATAGTATTTTAGTCAGTTTTCTTATTTATTAATCCTGGAAAAATCTATTGAGTCTTTGTCTCAAAGTCAGTATAGTCTTTGACTCTACTGTTTTATGAATAAAGTATATTTGAAGAGAACACGTTATGAACACTTAATATTCTTATAAAAATAATAGTATATTAATTATGATTATAAGTAAGTTCACTAAATTATTATTAGGATACATGGAAAATACTATGTAGTTCCAATATTCTGTGTGAGACTTAAAATGTCTAAATGATTTATTAGTTAAATTGACGTTCATAGAGCTCATGCAAAAGGAACATAAAAATCATTGCTGTTGCAAATTAACTAGTGTTTTGAATATATAGTACTATTTCTATTCTTCAAACTGAAGGAAGATGAATTAGATATACATTCTAAATAACAAAACCAACAAGTTTAAAAAGAGTTCATCTATTTAATCGTGAATCCTAAAATTAATGTGAAGAATGTATAAGTATCCATTATGGATTTTAACACAGTGAGTGACATAACCAACCTTGATAAGGAATAAATTATGCATAAGGGGAAGGAATTTATATTCATCAAGTCTCAATAATGAAAATGCAGAAATATAGAAGCTAGGTAGAATAATTAAACTTTTTATATATTTCGCATTAGGTAACATTTAGAAATATATAACTGCCATAATATGAAATAGAAATAATACTATTCATAATTAGGACACTATTAGAATTTCACTGAAGAGTTGAAGAGTTTAGAAATTCATAATTGGTAATTATTTGCTGCATAAGTCTACATCACCGTTTACATATTGGATTAAAGAACTTGATATACAGTCTTATTTATACTCCTAAAAGCTTTTAATATTTTCTATGTATCGCAGAAACATGTGTTTTAAAACAAGAATGACAAACATATGCTAGGTGATAGAAAACATGCTGTGTCAGTAAATAAGCAAAGAGATGGTTGAAACTTGGACATGCAGATTGCAAATACTCTATCAAGCCGGGCTCCCCTGTGGCTCATGCCTGTATTCCTAGCTACATAGGAGGCTGAGATCTGAGAATCACAAATCAAAGTCAGCCCAGACAGGAAATCCCATGGGATGCTTATCTACATTTAACCACCAGAAAACTGGAAATGGTGCTTTGGCTCAAGTGGTAGAGCATTAGCCTTGAGCAGAAGACCTCAGGTACAGCACCCAGACCCTGAGTTCAAGCTCCACAATCAAACAAAAAAAAGAGAGAGAGGAGATATCCACCAATATTGGGAGACTATTTTCAACAAAATCACCAGGAGATGAATGCATTATCACATTAAGAAAAAAAATAATCTGCAAGAATATTTTCTCTCAGCTGTCAAAATTTATTATCATGTTTATTGCCAAGGTGATATACATAGGCATTACAGTTATATAAGTAAAGTAATACGTACATTTCTTGTCAAACTTGTTACTCTCTCCCTCATTTTTCTCCCACTTTTCCTCCCCCCTCACATTATTTTCTATTCGATCGCTCATACATGGAACAGTAAAGTTATGTTCTTTGTCAAGATTTAAGGAAGACAGACAAGATTTGTTAAGCTTTTGATAATTTATATAAATATGTGCCTGTGAGGTATAAGAACATAGCAAAAGTCATGTCTTCCCAACTTTATTTCAAAACTAGAACTTTATAAAGAAAAGATTTGTGAGGACTTGGGAGAACAGCATATCATTTTGAGATTCATAAAGGAATCTTAAGTCATAAAAATTAGTTTAAGATTTGTCAACATGTCAGGATACATTAAATTTAGCATTTGCTGGCTAGGGCTTAGCAGTTCACATCTAATCCTATTCAAGAGGCAGACATCGGAGGATCAAGGATCTAAGGCATTTCAGGCAGAAACATCCCAGAAACTCTTAGCTTCAATGAAAAGTTAGAAGTGGAAGTGTGACTCAAATACTAGAGCTTCAGTCTTGCGCAAAAAGATAAGGGACAGCACTCAGTCACTTAGTTCAAGCCCTGGTACACACACACACACACACACACACACACACACGCTAAAATAAAACAAAAAAACAAAATAAGAAAAATACAATAAATACTTGAAAGCATACCAATTAGCATCACAGAAAATACTTCCATCAACTTACACATGGTTATATAAAATTATAGAAGGTTTGTAGGTTTTGTAGGTTTTATTAAACTTTGCATGGATATTATTCTTCTGAAAGTGACAGTCCTCTAGTGTAAAGCTTTCCTTTATTTTTATGAATAGCTATGCTTCTTGCCTTGAAATTTGGAGACTGGAAGAACCCCATGAATGATAATGATAATGGTCCTAATTTTATTGGAAGGGTCAAATAATTTTGCTCAAGATAATTTTCTAAAGATAAAAGTTTTATCATATAATTTAAAAAATTACTTGGATGGTTTAATAAATACATATCACCAAAAAATGGTACATTTTCAAAACTGAGTTAACTACTCAGGAGGTAGAGATTGGAAGAGCCAATGATTGAGGTAAGTTCAAAATTGGTTAGGCTCTTATTTCAAAGTAAAAGATGGGTATAATTGTAAACACATGTTATCATGAATCTTAGGCTAAGACAGCCAGAAAGCATGAGACCCTATCTGAAGAATAACTAAAAACAAAGGGCTTGATGTGTGGTTCAACTGGTTTAGGTATTAACTAGCAAGCACAAGGGTTTGAATTCATACCCAGTACTACCAATATAATGAAGCTAAATGTTAATTAGATTCACTAGTATATTTTCTTAGATGTTTTCTTCAACATATTATATAATAAATATTATATGTAATATGTAGGGATTATGAACCAATAGATACACCGCTTTTTAAAATGATCTTTCTGACACAAATGACTTCTCTTTTAGCATTATTTATGAAATCATTGTAAAGTGACCTTTCTTCCCAAATGTCAATGATAAACAAAAGAACATTGGTCTCACACGAAGTAGGCTTAATTTTATGTATTTTGCTATTTTCTCAATGTTACTAGAACCAGGATAAACACCACATTTTACAGCATTATGCAGCTAATTTATAGTGCAGGGCAGGCACAGACTTGATCTCCAGACAGCAAAATTTTATATTTCCATTTCAGTGAGACTGCCTAACACAGTAATAGCAGGCCAACAAACCTTAAATATAAGTTAAGCTAACATGATCTTTTACCTTATAGAACTTAAGTACCCTCTGGAGTCCTGCAGAATATGCCAAGTGATTTTTTAAAACTTAATCATCCTAAATGTCAGATAAAGGTGCCTTTGCTGTCATTCTTTAAAAGCGGGGCAAAAATCCCAAGTGTGCCTATAAGGTATAGAGAAAACCTCTTCTTAATACTTGTATTAAATAAACAAGTCTTTCCAATCACCATTTGTTTTACTAGCCACTGTAAATAATCATATACAAGGTTAGTGCAAAGCAAACTCAAGACAAAGAGTTGTTTTTTATTTTTTTAAGGAAAAGATATAAAGATGTTTATAGCAAAAAAAATCTTCCTCCTGTATTTTATCAAGACTGACAAGCCTGACAGCTTTGAATATCATCTATAATCATAGAAATTACTGTAAAAAGTTTTTTCTTTTAGTAAAATTATAGTGATATTTAAATGTTTCCTATCTCTTCTGCAGTAAGAAAAATACCCATTCACTACAAATTTTCTTGTTTTTAATAAGTTTTTTATTGTGAAAATACTGTGCAGAGAGGTTACAGTTACATGAATAAGGTCATGAGTACATTTCCAATCAAGTACTATTGCCCCCTCCTTTGTTTTTCCCCTATCCTCTCTTCCCTCCCACCTCCACAATGACACAACTTCCAATCCCCACCCCCACCGCCTAAATTGTAAAGTTCGTTTTGCAACATAGTGTCTTGTACAACTCATGGTTACAATGAGTCAAACTATATCCGTATTTAAACATTTTGTTTTTTTTCCCTTCCCCTCTCCAAGCTAGAGAAGTGTATGTACAAGATGCAGGGCACCTACATCAAATACAGTGAAAACAGGGGTTAAACCCTGGGGGACTAACATACAAAGTAACCAAAGAATCATATGGTACATTATAAATACTTTAGGAACAATAGCAAGCAAGAAAAAAATTACTTGTGTCCCTATCTTGGGGTTCATTTTGTTCAAAATTTTCATAAGATTTAAAACAATTTCAAAATATAAATCAGTGGTCCGATATAAGCATTGTTTAGCATGATTATTTATTAATGATTATTTATTAAATATCTGTTTACTTTTAACTCATAATTTTCTTTTCACTTTTTTCTTTCATATATATATATATATATATATATATATATATATATATATTGGCTGGGGGTTCTAGAATACATATGTATATAGATAGATAGATATGTATAGGTATAGATATATATTGGTTAGAATAAGAATTAAGAGTATAACATAGGTGAATCATAGCGTGAGCCAAAGCAATATTTTCTCACTTGCAATATTTTCTCCTCCCTATTTTGTTTTTCTCTTTCTTTTTTTAATTTTCCTCAGGCAGTGAAGGTCTTCCTGTGTAGACTGCCATGAACTCACAAACCTGCCTCTGCCTTCTGAGGTCTGAAATTACAGGTGGGTACAATAATCCCCATTTATGACCAGCTTTGTGGGGTTTTTTTGTTCCTTTATTGAAACAGGAGAAATTAACAGTGACTCAGGAAAACCCAACAGTGAAATGCTATTTCTTTTTATGTTTTTTATTGTAAAAAATATTGTACAGAGGGGTTACAGTTACGCGAGTAGGGTGATGAGTACATTTCCTATCAAACATTGTTACCTCCTCCTTTGTTTTCCTCTACCATCTCTTCCCGCCCCACCTCCCCACCTCCCCACCTCCCACCTCCCCCTCCAAGTTGTAAAGTTCCTTTACTGCAGAGTGTCTTTACATCTCATTGTTTCAATGGACCATCTTGTATCCTTGTTTTCCCTTATTTGTAATCACTCCTATAAGTCGAGGACTAGCAGAAAAGGTCAAAAGCTATGTATATTTGACCATATAAGATGATGTTAAGTGAAATGAACCCCAAGATAAGAACACAACTTGTTTTTTCTTTCTTGCTATTGTTTTTAATATATCTACAATGTACTATGTGATTTTTTTGTTTCTCTTGTATGTTCTTCACCCATGGTAAAATCCCTGTTTTTACTGTATTTGATATCGGTGCCCTGCATTGTGAATGTTATTTCAAATGGATACAGAAATAATGTGAGTTAGATGAACCTTCTTTGAAATCACAGTGGCAATAATGAGCCTCATGTCTGCCCTCTGCACAGAGGCATAGACTTTCTGTGACAGTCTCTCTTGACTCTCACTCCTCACCACAGATTCAGAAAGGTGAGCAATTTGAGATGTGCATAATGTTTGAAAATGTCTTCAGGATAATATCATATAGTGTGAAAAAGCCATAGTGCATTTTTAAGAATGTCAAGAAGTCACAAAATAAGTATCAGAAAATACATTTTTAAATGTTATTGTTTATTGAACAATAGGAGTTTAGAGGAGACAGAAGAATCAAGGATAGTGAATAAGGGAGGTTAATCTGACTAAATTTAATCTCTAAATATGTAAAATACCATGGTGAAAGTACTTTGTACAATTAATATACATTAAAATGAAATTGGGGGGTAACAATGTTCAACATGCCTGACAAATGTGACTGAAACCCCTCGGTCCATCACCATAACAAAAACATTAAACTAAAAACTGAAATGAAAAAAAAAACGAAAGAAAAGTAAAACATTCTCTACTGAGGGAAGGCTGGCACAGAAGGAGGAGAAAACCTAGAGATATGGTGGAGGATGAAAATGCATATATGTACTTTATATGCCTATATAAAAACAGAACATTGTAAGGTGCAGAAGTCTTTTGAAGAAGAATCAGAACCCTAGAAGGGATAGGTTAATTATGGTAAATTGTATACATGACTCGAACTATCATTGTGAAACAATAAAAGGCAAATATTTTAAAATATTATTAAAATAGAATACACACAGACACACACACACACACACACATCTTTTATTTTAGTCTCTGCATTGAGAAATCATCAAATCTTCCCCTTTGGGTCCAGGTGTTGTTAGATGATGAAGGAAATATTTTCACAACGGATGTTACAATGCTATTTTCTAAAGTGGCACAATAGAAGAAAGTGGGAAAAATGACATGGCATGAATCCAACTCTCATTTCATAATTGCCAAACAGCTTCTGCAACTGTCACTCCAAATAATTTGTTGCTACTGTAGAGAAGGTTGATTGCATTGGAATGTAGCATGCCTTCTTGCTCAATCATTTCTTGGCAAAGTAGATTTAATGTTTGCAGCAAGTTTTGAAAGCAAATGCAAAAATTTTCAGCGTGTCAGTGTTGTGGAATTACAGGGGAAAAGGAGGGTGTGTGTGTGTGTGTGTGTGTGTGTGTGTGTGTGTGAGTGTGTGCATTTCAAGCTTATAAGATACAAGCTGGCTCACGCCTGTAATCCTAGCTACTCAGGAGGCTGAGATCTGAGGGTCGCGGTTCAAAGCCAGCCAGGGCAGGAGAGACTGTGAGACTCCTATCTCCAATAAACCACCAGAAAACCGGAAGTGGCGCTGTAGCTCAAGTTGTAGAGTGCTAGCCTTGAGCTGGAGAGCTGAGGACAGCGCCCAGGCCCAGAGTTCAAGCCCCACAACTGAACAACAATAACAAAAAAGATACAATGACAGTGTATTATATATTTCAATTCTAGACTACATATATCAAACAAATGATGAAAGAAGATGGATTTCTTTGTTGTTTTCAGTTTTTTTCTTGTAGATTTGTGGAAGAAGGTAATAACACGTGAAATTAGGTCTTGAATTCTCATTTGGCTTTGTCTAGCACTTTAGCACTTGAATCATGGCTCCATTTCTGGCTTTTTGCTGGTTCATTGGAGATTAAAGTCTTACTTTCCTAGATGTTCTGGTTTTGAACTATGATCCTCAGAAGTCAGCCTCCAGAATAGACTGGGATCATGGGACTGTACCAGCAAGATTTGGAGAAAGATTTGCCTTAAATTGAACTTTACACAATACCTCCTGGTATAAAAATATCACCTAATTTCCAATAAATATGAATCATTAGCATGAAGAAGTAAAATTCAGGGCTGAGAAGGTGGCTCAGTGGTAGAGTACTTGCCTTGCATGCATGAGGCCCTGGGTTCAATTCCTCATCAACACATAAGCAGAAAAAGCCAAAGTGATGCTGTGGCTCAAGTGGTAGAGCCCTAGCCTTGAGCTAAAGAGCTGAAGGACAGTGCCCAGGACAAGAGTTAAGGCGTCACGACTGGGAAAAAAAAATAAGAAGATGTAAAATTCAACGAGGTAAATAATAGGAGATGGTCATGTAGTCAATTTGTTAAAAATATTTAAAATTAAATTTTATTAAAAACTATAGGAGATATTTATTCATATACAATCATTTCCATATGTGTGTATATATATTCTGATGTTATTGCTTTTGAAAAACATAATTATCTACTTTTTTCACAGAACCCTTCTAGAATTAATTGGCAAATTACAAACTACACTCTAAAAGTAAAAATATCGGACTGGGAAGGTGGCTCTGTGGTAGAGCACTTGCCTTGCATGCTCAAGGCCCTGGGTTTGATTCCTCAGCACCACATAAGCAAAAAGAAAAAACCCGGAAGTGGCGCTATGGTTCAAGTGGTAGAGCGCTAGCCTTGAGCTGAAGAGCTCAGGGACTGTGCCCAGGCTCAAGTTCATGACCGGATCCAAAAAAAATTAAAAAAAAATAAAATAAAAGTAAAAATATGTCATGTAGCTGAAACATAGTTTGAGTAGTGGATGAATGGAACAGTATAAGGCTGACATATATAGTCATAATAATAAACACATATGTGAAAAGTGAGTGGCAGACTTGATGGTACTGGGGAAGGGAAAACAGAGTAGATGTGGAATAAGAATGGAAGATGTGACACTGATAGAAAGTTCTAAACGCACACAGAGACTATATATAGAGAGATATTGTAAATTATATAGTATATTATATATTATATAATACATATTGTATATAATATATATAATAAATTGCAGGAGGCTGGGATCTGAAGATCAAGCTTTGAAGACACCCTAGGCAGCAAAGTCAATGAAAATATTACCTCCAATCACCCACCGAAAAGCCAGAGGTAAAGTGATGCTAAAGTGACAAGCGTCATCTTGAGAGGAAAAGCTAAGGGACAGTGCCCACGGCACTGTCTCAGTACTGGTGTGTGTGTGTGTGTGTGTGTGTGTGTGCATGCACACACATTTGCACACACACATGGGCACACACAATGTTCAGAAAACATTCATCTTTAGACTTCTTTTTTTCTACCATCTTCTAAATTAAGTGAAACTTTCCTATGTCTTGTCACTCTGTTCTATCTTCACTTTCCTTTTATTTCTACAAAAATATTGGTTTATTTATTGTTTTGTATTATTTTTCATTTGTTGATTCTAGCAATTCAATATGCAATTTTACATATAAAAGAAATACAAACATTTATGTATTATGAGTCAACATATTTCTTGACTTTTATTAAAATTGTGGTGGAGAGCACTCTGTACTATAAATTTTAGAATATTTTAACATATTCTATTAGCTCTTTTACAAAAGTATTTGTGTTCTCAGTTTCAAAACTGGAGAGAGCAGTGGAACTATAGTTTAAAATAGTAGCATTAACTTTAGTAGGAAGATGTACATAATAAAAATCAAAATTTAAATCCTTGAAATAAAAGGTAGAAAAAGCGATAGAATGCATTAATGAATGTAATAATTTGTTTAAAAATATAAAAGCAACAAATCTTTGGCTAATCTAGAAAAAAACAGAAAAGATTCATAAGATAAAAGGAGAAAGTGAGGAGCACTGTGATAGTATAATCATGCAAAGAATCATATGAGAGTAATTTTTAAAATTAAGAACTTTTGGGTTTTTTGTTTAATTTTGCCAGTTCTGATGCTCGAATTTAGAGCCTGGATGATATTTCTTAACTCTGATACTCAATGCCAGCATTCTACTACTTGAGTCACAGCTCCACTTGGCTTTATTGTGGTTAATTTGAGATAAAAATTTCACTTATTTTCCTGCCCAAGATAGATTCTAATAATGATCATCAAATGGCAGCTGAATGAGTAGGTAGGATTACAGGCAGGAGCCAACTGCATCTAGCAAAAGCCAACATTAAAAATCCTATTTGTTATCATTAAGTAGTTGTCCATAAGGGATATCAATTCCAGAAATTAAGTTATGAGTATAATTCATCTTGGATAATGTCACTACTCTTCTAAAATAAAATGAATTGAAAGGAATATGTAAAAGCTCATTTTACAAGACCAGTATTAACCAAATACCAAAGCCATTCAAACAAGAGACAGATGAATATCCTGGATATTAAAAAAAAACAGGAAAACCTCAGCAAAATACTAACAAAATAAGTGTCACAATACAGTATTAGCAGGTCATTCAATATGGTCAACCTAGATTTGTCAGAGATGCGGGCAAGTTCAATAGACACAAAGAAGTGTTATAAACTCCATGGAGAGAGTGAAGGACTAAAAACACATAGTTGTTTACAACAGAGAAAAAGCATTGGACAAAAAACATCATATTTTCATGATAATATCTCAAAAATAGATATAAAGGGAATACAGTTCAATGAGAAAAAGTCCATATTGGACAAGGTCAGAGCTAACTTAAGGAGGCTGAAAGCTTTTTCTTTAAGTTTCTTTTCTCTTCTCTTCTTTTCTTTTTTCTGAGAACAGGAACAAGATAAAGATCTCCACTGATGTAGCTTCAATTCAACATAATACTGGTTGTCCTACCCTAGGCTTTAAGTCAGGAGAAAATAAATAAAAATAAACAAAAATCAAGCTATAAAATAAATTTTTGACAATAACAAAAGAACTGTTTAATATAGAGCTGAGAGGATGAAATCATAAGCATATCTTTAATCATTGGTTATTTGTGTTTTGCTCTCGTCACTATTAAAATTTTAAGGTGAGAAACACTGAGCATTGTGGTATATATAATGCACTCTAGAAGTTGAGGCAGGAAGATACAAAGTCTAAAGTCAGCCTGGGCCTTGGACCAACAACAGTGTTACTAACATTACAATTATTTCCATAATTTATAATATGTGTAGTATGCCATTTTGTTTTAGATCACTGAGAATATTAGAGCATAACTGTATTTATTATAAATGTGTATATCTTTTGACCCTAAAACAAAACTTTCTGCCTTAGTCTTTTAAAATAATATAAAATTGTAAAGTATATAGAAGCGTTATTGTTGCTAATGTTTTATCATCATCATCCTCCTCCTCATCATCATCATCATCATTATCATCATCATTTTGGTAATTTTGAGACAGAAAGTTGTTATGTAGTGTAAGCTGACCTCATTATAATTCTCATGTCTTTGCATCTTGTATAAAAGGTTATGTACCATCATGCTCTAATTTGAAACAATTGTAATGATAAATTATAGATATTATAGATGTATAATACTTAATAATTTATTGAAATTATGATTATTCTCCTAAAATTACATGAAAGGATCTGATAAGGAATATTCTTTCAAAGCATTATATATATATATATATATGGGCCAATATATAGGCCCATATGTCTTGAAAAATACTTTTTTCTGGGTCTTTAATTTTAAGAAATATGAATTTGGGTTTCAATTTTCTTTTGGAGACAACAAGCATCCAACTATAGTACCTATTTCACAGTTGCACTCAATATACCTACTAGACTCAATCAGCCCACACATCCCTATTTCACCTCTAACCACAGCGCGCTCTTCCTGACATTCTTGTCCTCTGAGGATGTATCCTCTTCTTCCTTCTAGTATTCTATTCAGTTGAATAAACACTTTATTCAGTTAACTCAAATGTGTAAGCACTTGCAAAGTAAAACGTAGAGAAAGGAATAAAAGAAATCAGTTATTTAGATACTTATAATCAGAACTTTGTCTCTTAACACTAAAAAATATTTTATATTAAGTATAAACTCATGAGTCACAAAGTCTGTATCAATTGTATGTTGTAAAAATACACATATTATAGAATTCATAAGATGTGTGTAAATTTTTCCTGCATACTATTCAATAATATATATTGATAAACCTAAAAATCTATGATGGTTTTCATTTTGGTTGTAATGCATGAATGAATTCAGGAATATTTTGCTTGTTCAAGTTATAAATAAATCATTTGGTTTTATCATCATGTCTAAAGCTTTCCTATCCCAGAATACTGGGTTTTATTTCTGTTGCATGATGATTCCGTTCTATATGCAGGATTTATCACAGTGCATCTGAGAACACACCTTCTCAATTATTATTTCTCATAGACTAAGGACGGGGTGTTTCATGTTCCATTTGTTCTCTTGTTGAATATTTGTTTTGGGTGATTTCTATTCATGCTTCATATATTGCTCATTCTTTTCCCATATTTCTTTTTGACATGGAAACTGTGGTGAATAATACTGTCAGAGATATCATTTTGTTTCATTTTTAATCTTCATCAATCACCTCCAGATGAGCAGTTTTTAACTATTCCTTTTTTTCACTACCTTCCATTGGCACATTATTCCTATTTTAGCCCAAGAGAAGACTCAGAGAACATATATTACAGTAAATTCAGTTTTCTGTTTCAAATTATTCATTCCACTATAATATCTACTTTGTAATTGTTCTGAATTAGGGATATTATGTTCTCTGAAGGTTCATGTCATCACCATATAGTAAAACAAATACTAAAAGTTATTTTGATCTATTAGAAACATTTTTTAAAACTAGAGGAAAAGGCATATGCTGACTTATGAAATGATAACTCCTCTGTGCACACCTTAAAAATAACAATAAAATTATACATTACTAAAGTAGGGTAGAAGATCACAAGCAAAAATAAATGAAAATTTTGTTCACTTTATCTATAATTATGCATTGAAAGCTGGGGAAAATTTTCCATAGTTTTGTGTAATTTTTATTTATCCAAGTAATTTGTATACCTTAATGGTTTGTACAAAATTTATTGCAATACTTTATCTAAAGAAATGTATATACCACAACTCTAAAACTCTACTTTTTCTCACCAAGTTAATACAGGTGTTTAAGAAAGTCCTAAATCAATAAATATACCTCCACTAGTAATGCAGCAGCTGCTGTATGCAATCTTCCTGTTCAGTTAATTTCCCCCCCGCCAAATAACTTGTTAAATTCACAGGAACTGAAATTTTGCAGTTCTTAAATTTAATGAATTGTTAGTTGGCTTTGAATTCTTACACCTAGTGTTATATTCCTGAATGGAATTTAGATCTTGCTCATAATGACCAAACTTCATTATGTAAATATTCAATTCCAGAAGAAGCCTAGAGAGTCACGAAAGATACTGAATCTTAATACTTTTTCCCCCATTGATTTCAAGATATAGAATCTTGGTACAAACTTAAGATTATTGATTAGGTTCTGAACAAAGCAAACTGAAAAATTCCATCTGGCATTATTTTTAATGAGAGGTTACTAGTAGTGAGGCTATACCAACTACGGCTATATCAGTCACTTGGGGGAAGATGGTTGAGGGCTTGTTCTCAGTGTGCCTGTAATACAGTCCCTTTTTTAGTTCCACATTTTGTTATGTGTTTGTTTCATTCAGTTTGATTGAAATGGATTATATCTGGGTCTCTCTAGCTCAGAAAGATCACAGAAGATGTGCTCCTCACTTCAGGATAATTTTATTTTTCTTGATATAATGATTATGTATATTCCTTCACTTTATTATTTATTTTTAATTCTACTCATAACTGTACACAAACATGTATTTCAATATCTTTCAGCCTTCTTCATTCTCTTTCCTTCTCTCCACTTCCCAATATTAAAATCAAATTCTCCCTCTTTCTCTCTACCCTCTCTCTGTTATGGGTGTGTGTGTGTATATATGTGTGTATATATATATATATATATATATATATATATATATATATATATGAATGTATAATGTGTGTATGTATATAATACATATAAGACAAAGCATATCATATTTGCCCCTCTGAAGCTGGCATAATGATCTCCAGTTTCATTCATTTTCCTGAAAATCACATAATTTCCTTCTTTAGAGCTGAATGTTGTCTATTGTTTCCCTGTTTATTAGCATATATTATGGATGCAAATGGGCTTAATTATGCTACTTTCTGTCATGTGTCCAGTGTAACCTCATCAAATCCACTTCCTCTATCATTGTCCTTCATAATTTGCTCATTAAACTCATTTTAACAAGTTTCAATGTTCTGTTTGCATATAAGTATGTAAAGTATTTTGACTATATTCATCCTTCTTCACCTATTCTTGCCTACATCCTTCTTTTCCCATCCACTGGCACCCACCAACCAACAGAGCCCATCTTATATTCCTATCATTCATCCATTCATCAGTTTTAGGGCATCTTGGCTGCTTCTGTAGCTTAACTATGATGAAAAGCACTATACTAATGATGAGTTGTTCAAGTGTGTTTAATGAATGCTAACTTACATCTTATCAATAAACAAAGATCCAAACCAGAAGTCAACAAATTTATCTCAGAACTAAACAATGCCATGGATAAAATGCCCTAAACAGTATTTCACCCAACTGTAGAAGATTACACATTTTTCTAGTCATCGATGGAACTTTCTACAAAACAGATCATGTATTAGGCCATAAAAATCTTAAAAAATACAGGAACCTTTGGGAATGTAAAGTCAGTAATTTTAAAAAAATGTTTATGTCTATAAATACCTACATAAGAAAATGATCAACCACAAACAACCACACATGCACCTTAAATAAATAGAGAAATCAGCCTAATAGTTTATTTGAAGCTATTTGGGCATGGGTCTGTTCATATGTGAAAATGGAACTAAGAGAGATAGGGTTGAACTATTAAAGGATAACATTAGTCAAGAGATATTGTAGTCATAAACTGGCATGTTAATTGAAAACTTATTGTATAATTAGCTAAACACAATTCAAATGAACATTCCAATCCACAAATGAGTAGTTGGAAAGAAATAATTAAATATTAGGGCAGAAATCAATTAAATGGAGATCAAGTAAGAATGAATCAATCAACAAAACAGTCCATCTTCTAAAAGATCAGCAAGGCTGACAAATGTTAAGCTGAACTAAACAAAGAAAAACAAAGAGAATCCTTTGCCCTCGTTGTCCACTGGAGAAGCCAGATTATTTGAAATATCTTGGGTGAATTTAACTACGGGATTTTGTTTTCATTTTAGATTTAAAAGTTAGGGAAAACCTTCCATATTTTACCATGTACCATATGAATGACATAAGAGTATATTATACCTTTCCTTCAGTGGATAAAACATAGGAGATCATGTAAAAATGACATACAATTAAGTCGTTTTTAATTAAAAGAGACCATTATTATAATTATGGGCAAAGTAGTTTGGCAAGTGCCAGAAGTCTCCCATTTAGGAGCACAGAAAATTATTTGAAAAATTATTTGAAAAGGCTGCTTTAAATAATGGAAACTTTCATGAAAGCAGAGTCTGAATCTTATCAGTACAAGAGGAATAAGTACCAAAAGGAAATGAAAATCACTCTGCTTGATCTGTCATTCTTTGCTATGGCAACAAGGAAAACCAAATCAATTGCAGCTAACAGCAAAAAATTACTTTTTGCTTGTATTTACAGAAACTTCACTGGTCAGCTGAAACAGCTCTAGTTTTTCTACATATTATCTCATTCTAGGGCTCAAGATGAAGGAATAGCCAAACCTTTCCAATACATTTAAAGTGTTTGCTTGGATCTAGTGTATAAGCTTGTTCACAGTCTATTAGCCAAATCAGATTGGTGTTCATGCCCAGACCGACTACAGCTGCTAAGCACACTCTACTGACTGCAAGGGCAATTTGGGAGAATATGATGTGAAGAATAAGACTCTTCTAAAATCCAGATTAGGAAAATGGCAGACTGCTGCATTTTGTGCTTTACATTCATATAAATAATCTTTTGAAAGAATTGAAATGTAAAACTATTCTACATTCTTGATATATTCATGAAACATACTTTCATATACTGATTGAATTATACCATAAAAACAGGGCAAATTCGAAGCCCAGCAAAAGAGGCTGAGCTGAAAATCAAGCACATGTTGAAGTGTAGGAAAGAGCACCAATTCAGACCCCCACATTAAAATTCGATCAAACAAGTCGTGCACACTGAAAGAACACATGGGTAAAGAACATTCTTACCACCAGGAAAATAAGAAAGGAGTAGTTGGTTTTGAGTTTTTTGTCTTTTTTTATTTTGAGCTCTGGGTTAAAAATGTAAAATATTAAGCAAAGAATGTAGGATGTAGAATCACTGACCTAGCCACAAGCAAATTATATATATATATATATATATATAATTTACATTCTAAATATCTATACATCCTTTGCTTTATTGAAGTTTTAACATATATTGGTTCTGTTAGAACATGATCATTGGATGGCCATGATAGAAGGTGGATGTTTACAGCCATGTCTTAAAGTTTCCTTCAACACAATTGAAAACAAACTTTTTCAAAAGATTTCCCACTAATAAGAATTCAGCCATCATGACAGACAGTAACAAAAACATGAAATATTAGATTTTCAAGGCCTTCACACTTAGCAATATTAAAAAGATGTAATAAGGTATTTAAGAATGACAATGAAATGATAAAACCTTGATTGTGAAGCAAGTATTATTATAATAATACAAACCTCTGAAATCAAAATATTGGTTCCAGAAGTTAAAATAAATTTATAACAATATATTATAGTGATTAGTTATTATAGGAAACATTTCTACATATATCTACACATATGTAGTTATACATATATTTATAAATGCTTAATTACACATTCATATTGTATGCACAAGTTGTATTTCTTTGAATCTTTCCTGGGTTCTCTAATAGATTTAACATAAAAATTCATAAGAACCTGGTCAAATTTTTCACAAAGTTTCTACAATATTAGTATCACAATTCATGTACATTTTTCATTTTAAAACTCAGGTATAAACATTCCAAACATTCCTCATTTTTCATTCCTCAGTTTCGATCTTTTGACATTATTAGAATATTCAACATTGGTTCTTCGAATGCATGGGCCCTGATGAATCCCTTCAGGTTACTATTTTATCAATATAAGCAATAGATTTTTGATTATTAATAGGTGATTCATAGAGAGTGATACCACTAATCTCAAAATGACCTACTAATGAAGAAAGACTGATTGTCTTCTGAACCTGTACATGAAGTTCATAAAAAGTAACCAGATAGATGACTGGCTTCCATATTTGAAGAATGGAGTATAGCTTGAGTGAAAGAAAAAACAAATCAAATAAATTATTATTAAATATTATTCTTAAAATACAAAAAGATAAACTATATTAAAAATAAATGTGTACAGATATGTAAATGAGAGAGACATATTTATATGTTGAGAGCAATGAAAACAATATATGTGATAAATTATTTGAAGAGACAATGGAGGATTTATTAAAAAAGAGAAAGAACACTGGATTCCATAAAAATCTTGAAGTTTAGGGAAAGAAATTTTTATTGAAGATACTATTGGACACATGATGATATACAGAATTCAAAAATAAGGGAATTCGCTTAATTGAAGAATAAGGCAATTCTAGTTATAGTAGACTATTGTGGTTTTTCCTTCTTTCACCTCCTCCTCTTCATTCTCTACTTCCTCCTCCTCCACTTTCTCCTCCTTTTCTTTCATTGTGATAATGTCTTTCTCTTGCACTCTACCACTTGAAACAAGTCAGCAGTACTTTTGTTTAATTTTGTCTATTAGATAGTATCATTAAATTTGAAATAGTCTCCAGTCATAATCATCCTGATTTTCCCTTCTGAGTAGTTGTCATTACAGACATGTATGACTATGCATGGCAATTTAAAAATTTGTAAATAGGTAGTTAAATTTGAGACTCCTTTCTGAAAGGAATGCAAATTGCTCAAGAAATAAGAGCAAAAATTGAAAATGCTTTTGCATCAAATTAAACAACTTCTGGACATCAAAGCAAATAAGCATTCAAATCTAAGGAAAATCTATAAAATAAAGAAAATGTTTTCTAGCTATTTGTCAAGTAAAGGACTATACTTTAAAAAATTTCAAACCAACTGAAAACTGAAGAAAAGAATCCAGTTTGTAGCTGGACAAAATAAATGATCAGACAATTCTCAATGAAGCATATGTGGCCAATAAACAGAAAAAAACCTCAACATCCTTTGTCATAAAAAATTGAAATGATAAAGATATTCCATCTCACTACAATCAGAATGGCAATCATTAAGAAAACAAGCAGCACTAATGTGAGGTGAATAAAATATAAATCAGTGCAGCCATTGTGAAAAACAGTAAGAAGAGTCTTCAAAAGACTAAAACTGCTATATATCTTGCTATAAAACTCCCAGGTATGTATCCAAAGGAATATAAGTAAGCATTCAATAGAGACACAACTGACAGTCATGTTTATATTAGTAATATTCAGAATAGCTGAACAAAAGAACCAGAGTATGTGTCTATCAGGCAACAAATAAATAAGATAGATGATAGATGGAAAGATAAAAAGTAATATATTGGTTAAATAATGATCTTGATTGAATCTTTGTACAACATACGCATATATCATTTAATATACATATTTTTTATTTGTCAACTAAAATTAACAAATATATAATGAGGAAATTGTATACAAATCCAGACTCAAGCTGAGCCATATGTACTGAATAAGTAGCCAGACTGAATCAAAAGCATTTAAGAAATGAGAAAAAAAGTGAATGTTTGGGTACAACACATGTTTTCAGGAAGGAGACAAGGGAGAACAACGAAGAATGAGAGAGAAAGAGAGAGAGAGACAGACAGACAGACAGACAGACAGACAGACAGACAGACAGAGACAGAGAGAGAGAGAGAAATGTGAACAGAGAGACAGCACCAGAGAGATGGAAGGGAAGGATTTTCCACTTGTTAAAAATCTCAGCCTTTATCTCCGTTTTTGAGTATCCCAATTTTTTGGGAAAAATAAAAAAAAATATTCAGAAATGAAAATACCGACCAAAAGAGAAATATAAACAACCTGTGGAAAATTCTTTCCCTTGTCCTTCGCCAAATAGACTATAATTACAAAATCTGAGTAAAGCAATTTCTCCTCAGTGGATATTTTTAAAAGAAACAAAAATTATAGGATTCATACAGCGATAATATTTTAAAGTGCTAGAGATTCCCGCAAAACAAGTAACAGCTGATAATGGGATGAAAACTGAGATCTTACAACATACATGAAACAAGCATTGGAATATTTTGCCACTCTGGGCAAAGTGCAAGCCTACTGAGAAAGTCACATGAAAGAAAAGGGATGGGCAAAAAGAAAGCATAGTTATATGACTTAGAAATTGACAGATATTAGTCAAAAATTCAGAAATAAAGCCCAAACCAGGAAAGATAAAGATAACAATCGAACACACTAGAATATTAAGGAAAAGGGTAATGGTAAAGTAATGAAGGACAAAGTTTCACCTTGGTTTTAGAAGGCATAAAGAAAATGAAAACAATAGAACAAAAATTCTCCTGAATTTATAAAAGATATATAAATGCATACTGAATGTTTACAGTATATCAGAGGAAAATTTACCGACTGCACTCAGCAATGAAGAATCTTGCATTTAGCCATCTAATTATTGTTTAGACTATAACAACCATATATTGATAAGCCAAGTAGAGGGATAAGAGGATAATCTGTTGTGATCTCTAGCTAAATTTAGTCAGGTGTAGCTGGCAATGCAGCCTGGTTTCAGGAAATATTCCCTCCGGAAACATGTGCTAATAAAGGATACATAAAATATCTGCTTATTATGCTTATACAGTTATTTTATAACATATTATACTTAGATAAGCATAAAATTTATGCATTCTAAGAGAGCTCTATTATTTCTAGTAATACATAGTGTTATATTGTTTATGGCTTATTATTGCTTATTGCTAGTTAGTACTAAGGGAAAGACCCACACATGTATCCATTCCCTAAAGGTGCAGTAAGGAAGTCAAACAGAAACTCTGATTACAGAAATTGGGCTGAGACTGTAGCTCAGTGAACTTAACATGCATAAAGCTAATGATTCTACTTCCTAAACTAAATCAGATAGATGTTATATAGAAAAGCAGATGGACATGACAACTTGTACTTCTCATTGTTGCAACAGGTCCACCTGTATCCTTAAACAACTGGTTTTTTCCCATCTCCTCCACAAGTTGTACTGACATCAAATATAGTGAAAGCAGTGATTATACTGTGGGGGAGGGACATACAAAGCAACAAAGAGATAATATTATAAATGCGTTAGAAACACATGCACAAAAGAAAAAAACATTAAAATACACATCTAAGGGTTCATTTTCCTGACATCACATTATCTGACCTTTTCCGCTTGCAATGTCGGTGCGGGGGTGGGGGTAAGGGGGGAAGGAGAAGGATTGGGATTGGGGGGAGGGGGGAGGCTGGGAAGGGATGTGAAGGGTAAACAAAGGAGGACCCTGCAATGCTTGGTAAGAAATGTACCCATTATCCTGCTCATGTAATTGTAACTCCTCTGTACAGTATGTTCACAAATAAAATAAAATTAAAAAAAAGAAAAGCAGATGGAGAAGGACAGACAGTCAGATAGATGGATGATATATTTTTTTTCACAATTTTGGGAGCTACAAAAGTAAAGATTACTTCTTGCTCTAGGATGTATTAAAAGGGTCTGTTGTGGCCTTCCTTTTCCTTGAATTCTAGATTACTATCATTTTTCTGTTCTGAATTATTTTCAATGATTATCTCCTTGTCCAAACTTTCTTATTTATTAAGGAAATTAGGCATATTATATTAAGCTACTTCTTTTTATTTGATATATATTTTTATTGCAAAGATACTGTACAGAGGGTTTACAGTTACATGAATATGGTAATGAGTACATTTCCTATAACTAGGCTCCTTCTAAATGATATAACTATGAAGATTCCACTATCAAAGAAATTTCCGTGAGATTAAAATCTAAATACATGCAAAACATGCAGTTTAGCCATGTCACAAATAATAATAACAAGAACTACAACAACAGCAATAATAAATACCTCTTGAAGAAGGTGATATTAAGACAAAATCATTCTTATCAAACACAGAGGAAAATCTGGGAAATACGAAGCTGGCCAGCCTACCTTGGTCTTTCTCTGTACTTTCTCTAATATATTCAAAGTCCTGTAAGAGATTTCATCTCCAGATTTGTGCTCCTTGTTATTTCCTTATTTTGTCTGTGTGCACAGATTTTTGATACTAAATTTTGTCTTGGGCATCCTTAAGAATCCAACACTTCAGACATGAACATATGTCCCTCAAGGATGCCTACAAACGCTGTGTCTCCAAGACCATGCCAAGTCTCTAAAATTCTATCTGAATAGACTATGGAGATTCCAAGTATTCCTTTGCTTCAAACCCCTTAAAATAACCGTATTTTACTATTGTCATTCTCTACTTTTGCCAAATAAGTATCAAGTGTCATAATTCTTTGGAACAATTTCCTTTCCTTGTTGTAAAAGCTGACAGAAAAAATTCAAGTTGGAGAATACTTTTAGATTTAAGAAGTCTAAGACTGTGTTCATGCAAGCTTCATTTCTTAAGCTGGGTGGTAAATTTTAAAATTCTCATTAATCTTTCTGAAGCCAAGTTCTTTCTAAATAAGAAGTAAAGCATATAAAGGATTTCTTTTTGGGGGGGCTTGTTGTGGGGCCTGAACTCTGAGCCTGGGCTCTACCACTTGAGCCACAGCGCCAATTCCGGCTTTTTTCTTTTTACTTATGTGGTGCTGAGGAATCGAACCCAGGACCTCATGCATGCAAGGCAAGAGCTCTACCACTGAGCCACCTTCCCAGCCCCATAAAGGATTTCTTAAAATAAAAAAGCAGGCACATTTATTTAGAAAGAAAAAAGCAGGCACATTTCATTTTAAATTTTAATAAAGCCAGAAAATTTTGTTTCTGAAGTTCATAGCTAAAATACAGTGCTTGGGATTAAATTTATCAGTAGCAAATGTGAGCAAATGTGAGCAACAGTAAAGTACACATGTCTATAATACCTGTCAGGAGGTGGAGATGTGAGGATTTCAGCTCAAAGCCTACCTGTACAGAAATGTCTATGAGACTCATCTCCAATGAACCAGCCCAAAGCCACAAGTGGTTTCCCTTATTTGCAACAACTAGTATATGTCTGAGACAAGCAGAAAAAGGTCAGATGAGATTATGTTAAGGGAAATGAATGCCAAGATAAGGACACAATTGTGTTTTTTTTTCTTGCTTGCTATTGCTTCTAATGTATTTATAAGGTACCATGTGGTTTCTTTGTTGCTTTGTATGTCCCTCCCCTGTTTTCACTGTATTTGATGTTGGTATAATTTGTATAGGGGAAGGGAAAAAACAAATTGTTTAAACAGGGATATAGGTTGACCCATTGCAACAATGAGATGTACAAGAAAACAGAGAAAACAAACTTTACAATTTAGGTGGTGGGGAACGGGAGAGTGTAGTTGTGGAAGTGGGAGGGAAGGGATGGTAGGGAAAAAATAAGGAGGAGACAGCAATGCTTCAGAAGCAATATACTCATTACCTTGCTCATGTAACTGCAACCCCTCCTCTGTACAGTGTTCTCACAATTAAAAAAAAACTTATTTAAAAAAATTCCAGAAGTGGACCAGTGTCTCAAGTGAGAGTATCACTCTTGACTAAAGACGCAAAAGTGCAGTGCCTAGATCCTAATTTAATCCCGAATACTTGCACACACACACACACACACACACACACACACACACATCTCTAAACAATGTAGTATAGAATATGAGTCAAATTTTACATGATTTGTGAGTCTGTGGGTTGAGGATATCTTGTATTTATTTGCAGGCTTTACACATATTCTGCAGAGAAAGCCAATAGAACCTTTGTGCAAGGTATGTTTTTGCTCTCATCCTATAGTATTTTCTTTTAAATTTAATTTTATTTTATTTGTGAACAAACTGTACAGAGGGGTTACAATTGCATGGGCAGGATAATGCGTACATTTCTTACCAAGCATTGCAGTCTCCTCCTTTGTTTACCCTTCCCATCCCTTCCCAGCCTCCCCCTTCCCCCCCATCACAATCCTTCTCCTTCCCCCCTCCCCCCCACTATCTTCCCACCCCCCCCCGCACCGACGTTGTAAAGCTCGTTTTGGACATGACAACTTGTACTTCTCATTGTTGCATCAGATCCACCTGTATCCTGAAACAACTGGTTTTTCCCCATCTCCTCCACAAGTTATACTGACATCAAATATAGTGAAAGCAGGGGTTATACTGTGGGGGAGGGACATACAAAGCAAGAAAGAGATAATCTTATAAATGCGTTAGAAACACATGTATGAAAGAAAAAACATTAAGATACATATCTAAGGGTTCATTTTCCTGACATCACATTATCTGACCTTTTCTGCTTGACTCGTACATATACTAGATATTGCAAATAAGGGAAACCATGGGACCTATGTTTCTTTGGGCCTGGCTTACTTCACTTAATATAATTTTTTCCAAGTTTTTCCATTCCCTAACAAATGGGGCAATGTCATTCTTTCTGATGGAGGCATAGAATTCCATTGTGTATATATACCACATTTTCTTGATCCATTCATCTACTGAGGGGCATCTGGGTTGGTTCCATATCTTAGCTATGGTAAATAATGCTGCAATAAACATAGTTGTGGTGGTAGCTTTAGTGTGGTCTTGTTTGTAAGCATTTGGGTAAATGCCCAAAAGTGGGATTGCTTCGTCATAGGGGAGTTCTATGTGAAGTCTTTTGAGGAACCTCCATACTGCTTTCCAAAGTGGTTGGACAAGTTTACATTCCCACCAACAATGAAGTAAGGTTCCTTTCTGTCCACATCCCCTCCAGCATCTGTTGTTGTTAGAGTTCTTGATTTTTGCCGTTCTTTCTGGGGTGAGGTGATATCTCAATGTTGTTTTGATTTGCATTTCTTTTATGGCTAGGGATGTTGAACATTTCTTCATGTCTATTGGCCATCCTTCTTTCTTCTTCAGAGAAGTTTCTCTTTAAGTCTTTCGCCCACTTATTTATTGGGCAGTTGTTTCTTTGGGGATTTGTTGTTGGGGGGTATAATTTTTTGAGTCCAAGTATATTTTAGATATGAGACCCTTGTCCGTTGTATGGCTAGTAAAGATCTTCTCCCAATCTGTGGGCTTTCTATTGATCTTGCTAGCTATGTCATTTGCCCTGCAGAAGCTCTGCAACTTTATGCAATCCCATTTGTCCAACCTTTCTTTGATTTGTTGTGTTTCCGGGTCTCTATTCAAACAATTTCGGCCTGTGCCAAGGAGACCTAGGGTTTCTCCTATTCCATCCTGTAATGTTTTCAGAGTGTCTGCTTTGACTTCAAGGTCTTTGATCCATTTGGAGTTGATTCTGGTGCAGGGTGATATATAAGGATCTAGCTTTAGTTTTCTACATGTAGTTAACCAATTTTGCCAGCACCATTTACTGAAGAGGCTGTCTTTCTTCCATTCTATTGTTTTAGCTCCCTTATCGAAGATTACATGGCTATAGGTCTGGAGGTTCATTTCTGGGTTTTCAATTCTATTCCATTGGTCCTAGGGTCTGTTCTTATGCCAGTACCAAGCTGTTTTGATTACTATGGCTTTGTAGTAGAGTTTGAAATTTGGTATTGATATTCCTCCAGCAGTGTTCTTTCCGTTGAGGAGTGTTTTTGCTATTCGGGGTCTTTTATTGTTCCATATGAATTTTTGGATTGCCTCTTCTATTTCCTTGAAGAATGAGGTTGGAATTTTGATAGGTATTGCGTTGAATTAGTAGATAGCCTTGGGAAGTATCGCCATTTTCACGATGTTAATCTTTCCAATCCAGGAGCATGGGAAGCTTTGCCATTTTTTTAGTTCTGTGTTGATTTCCTTTTTCAAGATTTTAAAGTTTTCATCATAGAGGTCCTTCACTTCTTTAGTTAAGTTAATTCCTAGGTATTTTATTTTTTGTGGGGCTATTACAAATGGAGTTGCTTTCCTAATTTCAGCCACACTTTTCTCATTATTGGCATACAGAATAGCCTTTGAATTTTGGGGGTTAATTTTATACCCTGTTACTTTGCCAAAGTTTTGAATCAGCTTGAGTAGTTTGAGAGTGGAGTCTATGGGATTCTTTAAATACAAGATCATGTCATCTGCAAAGAGTGAGAGTTTTATTTCTTCTTTCCCTATTTGGATCCCCTTTATAAGTCTAGAACTTGTCTTATTGCTGTAGCTAGGCATTCTAATACTAGATTGATAAGGAGTGGCGAGAGTGGGCATCCTTGTCTTGTTCCTGAGTTAAGAGGAAATGGCTTTAGTTTTTCACCATTGAGTATAATGCTGGCTGTAGGTTTGTCATATACAGCCTTTATTGTATTGAGGAATGTTCCATGGATTCCTAATTTTTCCAAAACCTTCATCATGAAGTGGTGTTGGATCTTGTCGAATGCTTTTTCTGCATCTATTGAGATAATCATGTGGTTCTTATTCTTGCTCTTGTTGATGTGATGAATAATATTAATTGATTTGCATATATTGAACCAGCTTTGCATCCCTGAAATGAAACCTGTTTGATCGTGGTGTATGATTTTTTGGATGAAATGTTGAAGTCAATTGGCCAAAATTTTGTTGAGAAGTTTTGCATCAATATTCATCAAAGAGATGGGTCTATAGTTCTCTTTCTTTGATGAGTCTCTGACTGGTTTTGGGATGAGGGTTATGATGGCTTCATAGAACGTGATCGGTAGTGAGCTTTCTCTTTCAATTTCATTGAAGAGTTGGAGGAGTATTGGTGTGAGCTCTGCGCTGAAGGCCTTGTAAAATTCTGCTGTGAAACCATCTGGTCCTGGACTTTTCTTAGCTGGGAGGTCTCCTAGTGCTGTTTCTATTTCAATGCTTGATATGGGCCTGTTAAGATAGTTTAACTCATCTTGGTTTAGTTTTGGCATGTCAATATTTGCTAGAAAAAGGTCCATTTCTGTCAAGTTCTCAAACTGATTAGCATAAAGTTTTGAGAATATTCCCTTATAATGTTCTGAATCTTGGTTGTTTCCGTGGTGATGTTTCCATTCTCATCTCTGAGTTTATTAATTTGGGTGTGTTCTCTTCTTTTTCTGATAAGATTTGCTAAGGGTCTGTCAATTTTGTTACTTTTTTCGAAGAACCAACTCTTTGTTTTGTTGATTCTTTCTATAGTTTTTTTGGATTCTAATTCATTTAATTCTGATTTAATTTTGATTATTTCTTTCCATCTATTGGATTGGGGTTTATCTTGCTGCTCTTTTTCAAGGAGGTTTAGATGTGTCATTAAATTGTTAGTTTCAGATCTCTCCAATTTGTTGATGTAGGAGCTCAGAGCTATAAACTTGCCTCTGAGTACTGCCTTTGTTGTGTCCCAGAGGAGCTGGTAATTTGTGTGTTCATTTTTGTTGAATAGCATGAACATTTGGATTTCCTTTCTAATCTCTTCCATGACCCACTCATGATTCAGCAGTGTGTTGTTCAGCCTCCATGTGATGCCGGACTTTCTTTGGTGGCTTTTGGTATTGAGTTCTAATTTTATTCCCTTGTGGTCAGAGAGGATGCAAGGTATAACTTCAATGTTTCTGAATTTAGACAAGTTTGCTTTGTGGCCTAAAATGTGGTCTATTTTAGAAAATGTTCCATGTGCTGCTGAGAAAAACATGTATTCTGATGCTGCTGGGTGAAATGTTCGGTAGATGTCTGTTAAGTCTAGTTGATCTATGCAGCTGTTTAGATCTGCGGTTTCTCTGTTGAGTTTTTGCCGAGTTGATCTATCTCGTGGGGAGAGTGGTGTGTTAAAATCCCCAACAGTTAATGTCTTTGGATCTATATGGGATTTGAGGGAAAGTAGTGTTTCTTTGATAAATTTGGGTGCTCCATTGTTTGGCGAATAGATATTTAGAATTGTAATATCCTCCTGAAAGAGAGATCCTTTAATTAGTATGTAGCGACCTTCTTTATCTCTTCTCACCAATTTTAATTTGAAGTCTATTTTATGTGATATTAGGATTGCAATTCCCGCCTGTTTATGGGGGCCGTTTGCTTGGAAGATTTTGTTCCAGCCTTTAACTTTGAAAATGTGATTGTTTTTACGGGCAAGATGTGACTCCTGCAGGCAGCAGATAGAAGGGTCTTGTTTTTTAATCCAACTAGACAGTCTATGTCGCTTAATTGGAGAGTTCAGTCCGTTAACGTTAAGAGATAGGACTGAGAGGTATTTGGGAGTTCCTGCCATGTTATCCACCTTCTTGGGGGCTGCAAAAACTGGGTTCTTCCTGTGGTTCTTGGATTCTTAGTTTGCGTGCAGTTTCTTGGCCTTTATTGCGGTCTTGTTGGTTTTCTATGTGTAGGACATCTTTAAGAATCTTTTGTAGGGCTGGTTTGGTGGAGATGTATTGTTTCAATTTTTCTTTGCTATGGAAGGTTTTTATTTGCCCTTCAGTTATGAAGGAGAGTTTAGCTGGGTACAGTATTCTTGGTTGATAGTTGTTTGTTTTTAGGGCATGGCATACTTCATTCCAGGCTCTTCTTGCTTTGATTGTCTCTGCTGAGAAATCTGAGGTGATTCTGATTGGTTTCCCTTTATAGGTGATTACCCTTTTCTCCTTGACAGCTTTACGGATCTTTTCCTTGGTCTGTGTTGATCCTGTGTGGATTATAATGTGTCGGTGGGAGGTCCTATTCTGGTCTGGTCTATTTGGGCTTCTAAAAGCTTCTTGTATCTGAATAGGCCTATCTTTTTGTATGTTTGGGAAGTTCTCTGCTAGGATCCTGTTAAACAAATTTCCTAGACCATTAACTTCTGTTTCTAGGTGCTCCTCTACACCCATTATCCTTAGATTAGGCCTTCTGATGGTGTCTTCCAAGTGTTGGATAGATCTATCATATTTCTTGGACTTGTCTTGGATGGTTGTATGTTCTTTCTCTATAATATCTAGGCTGTCTTCAATCCCTGAGATTCGATCTTCTGCATGATCTAACCTGCTGTCAAGACTCTCTACTTTGTTTTTTATCTCTTTTCCTTCTAGTTGGTCAGCTTTGATGGCTTCAAGTTCTTTGTTGAAGCTCT
The DNA here is from genome assembly GCF_000151885.1 of Dipodomys ordii. NCBI lineage: Eukaryota > Metazoa > Chordata > Mammalia > Rodentia > Heteromyidae > Dipodomys > Dipodomys ordii. The sequence continues at coordinate 509,583 of NW_012284233.1, forward strand.
GTTTTAGGTCTTGTACAAATTTCTTTACTTCCTTTATTTGGTGTTCAGTATTTGTTCTCAAATCACTTAGTTGATTGGTTATGGTTTCTTTGGATTCCCATTCTTTCTGTTGGGTTTCATTCAGCATTCCCTTTGTGGTCTCCCTGGCTTCCTTCAGGTCTTTATTAATGGATTCCATGAATTCCTTAAGTGATCTTTGTGTATTCTCTACCTGGTCTCTCAATTTCTTAGGGTTTTCTATTTCTTCCAGCATATCCTCCTCAAGAAGCTAACAGAACATCACTTCTTTGTTACTGACACTGTTTCTTCTTCAACAAGTTATACAACAGCCAAGTCTGCTGCTCCTACATTTGGTGTCCTTTCAAGTCTGCCATTGCCTGTTCCCACAATGGAAACTTCAACACCGATAAGCCAAAATGGTTTTGGGTACAAGATGCCAGATGTCCCTGATGCATTTCCAGAACTCTCAGGATTGTGTCACAACTCACAGATATGAATGAACAAGAGGAAGTATTACTAGAACAGTTTCTGAGTTTACCTCAACTAAAACAAATTATTAATGACAAGGGTGATTTAGTAAAAAGTATTGAGGAATTAGCAAGAAAACTCTCCTCTTGGAGCCCAGTTTAGAAGCCAAAAGGCAAACTGTTTTAGATAAGTATGAGTTACTTACACAAATGAAATCTACGTTTGAAAAGAAGATGCAGAGACAACATGAACTGAGTGAGAGTTGTAGTGCAAGTGCCCTACAGGCAAGATGGAAAGTCGCTGCACATGAAGCTGAGGAAGAATCTGATAATATTGCTGAAGATTTCTCGGAGGGAAAAACTGAAATAGATGATTTTCTCAGTAGCTTCATGGAAAAAAGAACAGTTTGCCACTGTAGAAGAGCCAAGGAAGAGAAACTTAAACAAGTGATAGCAATGCACAGCCAACTTCATGGTCCATTACAGATTTTCCTGAAAACATGGACCGCCAAGAGAGAAATGAGAAATAAAACTAAGTACATTATTTTAGATTTAAGGTTTGTAAGTTGGCATTTCATTGCAATGGCTGAATTCAGATGTACTCTACATTGTTTAAAGAACTGAGATTGTTTTTTATATAGATTAGAATGATTATGATCTTTGCTTGGAAAATTTTTCTGCAGTATTTGCCCTAAAAACGCCTATTTATCATAGATAAATCCTGTCCTTTTTAAATTTCACTGCTATTCTTATAATTAAATACCTTATGCATGTGATTTTAGTTTTAATATTTTATGAAAAGTACTTAATCTTGTACTTTTAATTTGAAACTGCCTCATTTCTTTATCAAGAATGATATCTTCTTTAGATTTTTTTCCTCTCAGTAATTTTTAAGTACTTTCAGCTATGGAAAGATACCTACACCCTCTCTTTTTCTTTCTTTTTGAAGAAAACTTTCAAAAGCAATTTGTTTTTAAATATTCATAATACCAGAAAATATCAAACCTTCCAATGTGCCATATATATACCTATAACATATAAATATACCTATAATATATATATATATACCTATAATAAATAAAAAATTCAAAAAATGTCTTCATTACATTGCTCATGTAATTGTAACCCCTCTGTATGGTATTTTCACAATAATAAAACTTAAAAAAATTAATTTAAAAAAAAATTTAAAAAATATCTCTATGGAAACCTAATCATCTTTTTGATCCTTTCACAAGTCCTCTAAACTGAATGATATATTTTACATGTTACTCTGGTACCCCTACATATTTTTTATTGTCCTAAGGAAACTCTTTAAAAGATAGTCTATTGATTGATATTTTGTGTGTCAACTTCCCAAAATATGTTCTGCCCTCATATCCAACCAAAAAATTCTCATCTTCATCTTCCTTTTTGAAAAGTGAACACCTGTCATTTAGATAAGAATCAATACATGATTTTATTCATCAGATATTCAAACTGTCATCTCAGTTGTCAGGAATAATAGAGTTCAATCAATATACTCATTTATTCTAGATCAAACTCTTTGATACATTCTCATGGCATTGATAACAAAACCAAGCATCAACATATATGACTTTATTTCATCTCATGTTCTCTCTGGAATGTTTAGAAAATTATCTCTTAAATGTACAGCCACAGAGTAGCTATATTTAGTTGATTAATAAATTATTTTATTTACTAATCTATTTATTTCAGTAATGGGACTTGAACTCAGGGACTCAGTGTTATTGTTCCTTAAATTTTATGCTCATGGCTAGTGCTTTACCATTGCAGCCACATAAGAGTCTTACAGATTTATATACCTGTGTGGGAATCGAGTCATGATCTGAGATGTCAGCCTGCTGAGTAGCTAGGACTACAGGTATGAGCCACCAGTGCCCAGTTTTATACTTAGTTTATTTTAAATTAGATTTATTCAGAAAGGCATCTAAGCGAAAATGCTATTTTTCATATTTTAAGATCCAAACTACCTCCAGAGTCCTCTCCTCATTGTTGATGGACTCATTTGCCCAGGGATGACTATTATTTGGGTCCTTATAAGAAATTTATGACAACATGTGAAAAGAAACAAATTTGTAATTTTATACTGGAAAGTCAGAGTCTAATTTGCAGGACTAAACATAGTGAATACTCTCCAGCTGTGAACGCGTGAAAACTATAGACAAGGATGATCAAGAATGGCCTCAGCTAGGATTCTAACCAGTGAATTCGAGGCTAGTAACCAGGGCAAATACAAGGCTTCATGGTTCAAATTTGATTATGAACTCTAAGGGGAGCAATGGACAATCAGCCTCATCTAAAAGACTAGCTGGGAGTGGGATTCTGCAGACGTTGTTGGTCATGAGCTTTTCCAACCTAATAGGGATTGAGATTTATTTACACATAATCTCTCCAGAAGAGGTCACTAACACCATGACTGTCCATTCATTGAATTGTGTCACACTAAACAATGCCATTTCATCAAAATTTATTTAGAATTACCAAGATCATCTTGAAAGACATTTAAGATGACCTCTTTCTTTGTTCCTTCTGAAAAACATTGATGGATGAATCTGGGAAGATGAAGGACAAAATTCACTCACTTTTGAGGCTGGGAAGGTGGCTCAGAGTGGTCAAGTGGTTGCCTCCAATACATGAGGCCCTGGGTTGGATTCCTCAGCACCATATAAACAGTAAAAACAAAAACAAAAAAAAATACAAAGGCCAGAAGTGGCACTGTGGCTCTAGTGGTAGTGTTCTAGCCTTGAGCTGAAGAGCTCAGTGACAGTAACCAGGCCTAGAGTTCAAGCCCCACAACACACAAAGAAAAAAAATCACTGTTTTTGTTATTGTTCTCGTATGCCCGACAATGTTTTCTTCTCATAAGAATTTTGTTGAATATGAGATTCTAAACTTGTCTTTCTGTTTTAGTTTTGCTCTATTTTGTTATGTCTTTCTTCCATACTTTAAATATTCTCCTCCATTTAATTGTTGCTTGGAAAAATTTAGAAGATTTTGATAAAATCTTTATCTTTGTCCCTCTGAAGTAAGGCTCCACTATGTGTGATTTTCTTTCTTTTTTAAATTTAATTTAATTTTATTGTAAAGGTGATGCAAAGAGGCTTTATAATTCCATAAGTAAGGTAGTGAGTTCATTTCTTGTCAAGCATTGTTACCCCTCCCTCATTTTTTCTTCCACTTTCCCTCTGACTCACCACAGCTAAGAGACATTGTGTTAGAACCAGACAGTCTTTCTTTTTCTCTTAAAAATATATTTTATTATTACTGTTCAGCTAATACACAGATGTATTGTACAGGTAATGTTATAATTATGTAAGTCAGATAATAAATGTATTTCCTTTTGAACTCTGCCAGCCATTCCTTTGCTCTCTCCCAGTTTTTCTCTCCCATCCCTACTCACAGTTTTAGTTTAATTTAAATTTAAATTTTATTATCCAGGTGTTGTACCTAGAGGTTACATCACATAAGTAAGTTAGTCAGTATATTTCTTGCTAACTTTTTACTCCTGCCTTCATTTTTCTCCTGCTTTCCCTTCCCCCAAGCCCTCCCCCAAAGTTGTACAGAACATTTCCAACATACGGTTTTGTGAGTATCACGGTTGAATTGGTTCTCATCTTTGTCCTTTGAATCACCATTTTTTGTTACCCTTCCCTAATTGATATAAACATTTATACAATACCCAGGGTACCAAAATCAAATACAGTGACAACAGGAATTATACCATAGGGGAAAGTTCATGTAAAAGAAACAAAAAAAATCCACATAGTACATTAAAAAAACAACAACAACAAAGAAAAACCTCCTGTGCCCATATCTTGGGATTCATTTTTCTTAGCATCATCTTATATGATCATATGTACATAGCTATTGAGCTATTCTGCTCATCTGCTAAGATTATCCTAGATGTATACTATTTATTACACATAAGGGAAACCATGGGACCTATGTTCTTTTGGGTCTGGCTTATTTCACTTAATATGATTTTTTTTCCAAGTCCTTCCAAATGGGACCGTGTCATTCTTTCTGATAGAAGTATTGAATTCATATATATCTTCTTTTTGGTTGGTCATGGGGCTTGAAATCTGGGCCTGAGCACTGTTCCTTAGCTCTTCAGCTCAAGGCTAGAGCTCTACCACTTGAACTACATGCCACTTCTGGTTTCTCTGTTGATTTATTAGAGATAAGAGTGTCAAGGACTGTCCTGCCCAGGCTGGCTTTGAACACAATCCTCAGATCTCAGCTTCCTGAGTAGCTAGGATTATAAGCATGAGCCACTGGCACCCAGCATATATCACATTTTCTTGATCTATTCATCTATTGAGGGACAGTCACTTCATTTTCTACATACTGTCTAATGAATACCACTGCTGCATTTGTTCTCCCTTTGTCCCACCTTTTCTGTGCCCCCCCATCCTTCAAATGACAAATAAAGGAAAATAACAAAAACAGCAGCACCAACACCAAAAATCTCATTTCCATCTCTTGGAATTCATTTCTTTAAATATTATTTTATAAGAACATGTGCACATAGTGATTGTTCCTTTTTGATATGCTGCTATGAATATCTGCCAATGGTCTCACTGTGTGGTGGGTGACTTTTTTATTTCTGCTGTTGGTGTTCTGCCATTAAAATATGATTTTTTAAAATATTTGCTTTGTTTTCTGTAAGCTTCTGGAATTTCATATAAATTTTGTTTAATTTTCAACTATTATCATTTGATCAGCTGTTCTGGCCTTTGTATTCTTGCTTCTCTGGTATTCATTATACATATATGATACCTTCAATAATTATCACATAGATGCTGAATATTTTATTTCTTTTAATTCATTCCTTTTTCTATCTCCTCAATTTCAGATTGGTAACTGTCTATTGAAAAGTCTTTAAGCTCACTGATATCTTCATATGTATTTTTCCCACTACACTGATGAGTTCATCAAAGTCTTTTGTTTTCTGTTTTATACTAATATCGTCAGTGATATTTTAAAAATTCTTTCTAATGTTACTGTCTCTCTCCTTACCTGTATGTTTAATTCATGATGTCCAATTTGTTCCATCCATGTAGTAATTATGATTATATAATTCTTTGAAATTGTCAATCTGAAAATTGTTATATTGGATTAAAAATTCATACATATTTTCTGAACCTGGCCCTTAGTGTCTATTAAATTTTTGTGAAAAGACAAATGCATCAAGTACATAGAATACAAGTAAAAAACGCCAGTAGTATGAGGATTTATATTTATCTGGCTGGGCATTAAGATTTTTTCATCTTTGCTGTACTTGTAGGTATTAAAAGTTCTTTACTTTTTATATTCTTGTTTTATTTATTCCCCCTGCTGGATTTGGGGAAAATAAAACACCTTGCTGTTATATAGCCTTTGTTATATCACCATCAATCACTTATACCCAAACCCTGTGGTAGGTTTGAAAGGTATCTGTAAAGATATTTGCTTTGTATTTTATACCTAAGTTTCTCTTGCTTTCCGTTTCCCTCTGTTTTCTCCGTCCCAGAACCATCACCCCAGTCTCTCTCTCTTTCTCTTTCTCTCTCTTCCTCTCTGTCTTCCTTTCTACTCCAAAATTTTCAGTTTTGACTTTCCTAATACATGACAGAAAGGCAAGAAGAGGCTGGGTTTTCAAACAATCCTTTCCCTATTTCAAATCACACAATAGTGGCACAGTTTTTCTTAACCAGAAGCCCATTCTTGCCAAGAACAAGATATTTTGGGAGCATCTCTTTTCCTCGGATGTCAGAAATTATTAAAATCTGAGCATTGTGATGGGAATTTGTCAAAACTCTTACAGGTAAATTTCATAGAAATATATCTTCATTACTCCCACTAAAGAAGTTTCTCACCAAGTTGTAACTGAACCTACTTTTCACCCAGTCTAGCAACTTAAAGATGTTATTGTGTGTGAGAGGAAACTGAGTTGATTTGAACATGGGTTACCCCAACCTATCTTTGTGTTAACAATCCATCCCAAATGTATTATCATGCACTGGAGTTAATAATATATGCAATTTATAAGGATTAACTGCAAAGGCATTGAAAGTCTGAAAATGAATCTGATTTTTAGATTTAAAGGCAATTTCTAGCATATTAAACTTGTGCATGTTCTTAAACATCATAAACAAATGAAGCATTCTACATACTCACGATACATGTATGAGTGATGTGGGGGCAATATTGAAGTAGACTCAAGCTCACAGGAATGAGAAAATATCATCATATTATCCAAATTACACAATGAACCCGGTGGTAGCTATCTACCCACATATTCTAATAACAATATCAGAGGAACTTCATTAGGAAAGTCTTTTTTTATGTGGTGCTGACCAATCGAACCCAGGGCCTCAGGCATGCAAGGCAAGCACTCTACCACTGAAAAAAAGAAAAAAAGAAAAGTCTTTTTTATGAACTGATAAATTTACATTTTCCCTTAAACTTGATGATGTTTTAACTCGTGGATCTACATTACTAAAAGTTGAAAAGTTATTAGCAAGCAGACCTACCTGATGTGACATTTTACAAATTTCTCTGCCAAAGTTTCTATTCTTTGTTATAATTGACATCTTGCTGTGATTCCCATTACCCAGTGCAGAAGAAAGTCATTTGTGGATAAACGCAATAAAATATACTTATCGAATTTTGTTCCCCTTTTTTGAACCTAGAATTCATCATTATTGACTGGTGCATTATAAAATTAAACTAAAACTAGGCCACAGTGGGTCATGTTTTCATAATGCTAGGTACTCAAAGGCAGATATCTGGAAGAGGGAAGTTCAAAGCCTGTATAGGAATAAGACCGCATGACTCTCCATCTCTGATGAACTAGCAAAATGCTTGTGATGGTTCTAGCTATGAGCCTCAGCCATGAACAATAAGGCTGAGTCAATGTGAATTTTTCTAACGCATTTATAAGATTATTTCTTTGTTGCTTTTTATGTCCCTCCCCTACAGTATAATCCCAGCTTTCACTGTATTTGATGTGGGTATAATTTTTGGAGGGGAAGGTGACAAATCGTTTCCATAGGGATACAGGTGGAGCCCTTGCAACAATGAGATGTACAAGTCGTTATGTTGAAAACGAAATTTACAACTTTTGGGCGGGGGGGGAGGCGGAACGATGGGGGGCGTTGGGGAGGATGGGAAGGGATGGGAAGGGTAAATAAAGGAGGAGGCTACAATGCTTGATAAGAAGTGTACTCATTATCTTCCCATGTAATTGTAAGTCCTCTGTACAGTAATTTCACATTAAAAAAAATAAAGAAAGAAAGCTGAGTCAGAAATTAAGTCGCTGAGCTCAAACACATCCATCATCACCATCACCACCACAAGAAGTGATACCAGACAGAATACACCATGTGTTCTTACTTTACCCTTGAAATGTCGTCTCTGACTACAGGTGATACTACCATGATATCAAAACTTACTGAGTTAACCAGATATGCTTTATTTGAAAAGGTGAAGTATTTCTTCTACATCTGTATCAACTTACACTTATTGTGTGTCCAAAATGGGAATGATCACGACTTTTACCAACTTGAAAATGGTCTCTATTTAAAACCACTGGAGGATTTCAATGCCCAAATTTCATAGAAAAAGAACATGGAACATGCAGAAAATATGTTCAGAATTAATCATAGCATCTCTACTTCATTTACATTCTGATGACCATAATATTCCACAAAGTCTAACAGAAAAGCTCAAGAGACACATCTCCAGTTAACCAACACAAAAGCCAAGAAGTAGCAGTGTGATTCAAGTGGTAGAGCTACCACTTTGAGTGGAAAATCAAAAGTGATAAAATCTATATATGATCTTGGACAAGAATCCAGGCCTTGGTGATGAATATGACATTGACAAATGGATTTGCTATAGACATATACTTGCTAATAGTTTGGAAAGTTTTGTTGTTATTGTTGTTAACTTTCAGGACTGAAGATTTTCCTCAAATAACTATGGTTCTGATTGTAGCAATATTGATAGCTGATTTTGTGATCTTGGATGGGGAATTCAATGTACCTCTCTAATGATATATTCAGTTTACCAAGACTCGTAGGAGAGGAAATATGAAACATCATTTAATAAGAAACGTTATTTTTTTCCAAGCATTGTTGGGTTCATTCTTGTTATCTTAAGTATTCAAGGAGGCCGAGATTTTAGGATTGTGATTTGAAGCTAGCTAGGGCAGAAAAGTTTGTGAGATTTTTATACCCAAATAGCTACTTTAAAAATCCAGAAGTGGATTTTTAGCTCAAGCCTCAGAGTGCCAGCTTTAAGTGAAAAGGCTAAGAGATTTTGAGACACTGAGTCCAAGCACTAATACCAGAAGAACAACAAATAAACGAACATCCTGTAGTAAAAGAAAAGAAAACTTTAAATTTTATAATAAATTTATGTAAAACTTTAACAAAAGTAAAGAAAAGAAAAGAAAACTTTAAATTTTATAATAAATTTATGGACCAACTGTGTTCTAGTCTCTGCCCAGGCCACAACACTGCTTAGATCTCCCAACTGTGTTCTAGTCTCTGCCCAGGCCACAACACTGCTTAGATCTCCTGGCTTGCACATGCATTGTATAAATGCTCTCTATCTCTCTCTATATATACATAAACATGGGGTTCTTGCAAGATATTTAGTATATCATGAACAGGCACCAATTGCCATTCTGTACAGTCTTCAATCAGGTTCTAAATATTTGTTTTCTGGAAAATAGACCAGAAGAGAAATGCCTTAAAATTATGTTTTAAAAGACCTTATTAAATACTTCTGTGCCTTAAAATTATGTTTTAAAAGACCTTATTAAATACTTCTGTGCACTAAAGCAGTCGTTAATCTTCAAGACATGGATCTCCATTCTTCAGTAAATGTAAAGCTAAGAGCCAGTCTTAATAGTCCTTAGAAGACAGATGGCTTTGGATGGTGTATCAGTCACAGATTAGTCAGGGGAAAGAATCCACCCAGTAATTTAAACAAGAGGGAAGTTCAATAGAAAGAACTATGAACTATAGGAAAGTATTGGGGTACTACAGTGTTGGCTTATAAAATAAGAATAACTGCAAAGAATATAGACACAGAAATGTAGGAGAGAGAGCAAAGCATTGTGGGCTCACAGAATGACAAAGGAGTTGTTATGGCTGGGCTTTTGGAAACATAATGTCTGGCTGGACATTGCTGTGGGTTTGCAGGTGACTGGAGATGGATAGAAGTGTCCTCCTTGGTAGGGAAGCTGGGTGCATTACAAGAGCTTGTCCATGAGCACCCAGAATGAACCCAAAATGTGAATACAAAACACTCTGTGCTATATCTTGCACCTTCTGTAGGCTTTCATCTAGGAATTCTGAAGTGAAACAACTACGTGAATGAGGAGCTCCGTTATGGAATACAGTGCTGGTTTTATATCGTATGTGTGCTTATGACTGACTTTAGCCTGGGTATTTACAGTCCCTGGTCTTCAAATCCCCTTTATGGTAAATAGTCCCTCCTTTGTATGAGAGTCCACGCCAATGACATCATCAGTGTTTAAAGATTTGAGTAAAACTTAAAAGAAATCTTTACACACATTTTTTTTCATGGCAAATAACTTTTCTCAGAATCAATAACTATTTTAAAATGTGTTTCATAAGTATTTTTCCTCAATTAATAAGTTATAATTTACAAAAATAAAGTAAGTGAGGCAACCAAAGGTCTGAAACCACTTGCATTCACATCTATGAAAGCAACAGTAATAAATCCATCTATCCAGGTGGGTGAGATTCAGGAAGGAAACAGAAATAGAGGAAGCATCTTTACAGATATCATAAAAGTCTTACTTCATGTGTATGTTTTTAGACCTTTTTATCTAAGATTGTATTCACTGATTATAATTTCTCTCCATCCCTCTCCTTCACCCTCTCTCCCTATTTCCTCCCCACCCTCTCTCATTCTCCGCAATCCCTTCTCTCCCTGTCTCCTTTCTATTTTTTTTGTTGAAATAGGTATTATGCAAGTCTTACTTCATGGTTGTGTGTTCAGATATTTTTCTCTTCTAGTCTTTTATTCATTGATTACCATTTCTCTTTCTCTACCTCTTACTTCCTCCCTCTTTCCCTTCCTCCCTCTTTGCTGTCTCTCTCTCTATTTCTCTCTCTCTCTCACCATCTATCCCTCTCCCCCTGCCACCATTCTTTTCTTCTTCTTGAAGACATCTAAAATAATAGACCCTGTCTTGGAAACTTGTAAATTAATGACAAGTTTCATTTCGCATCTTATTCCTCGTCCTCATCCTTCTCCTTCCTCCTCCTCACCGTTGTTGTCCTCCTCCTGCTCCTCCTACTCCTCCTGCTCCTCCTGCTCCTCCTCCTCCTCCTCCACCTCTTCCTCTTCCTCCTCTTCTTCTCCTTCCTCCTCTTCTTCTCCTTCTCCTTCTTCTTCTTCTTCTTCTTCTTCTACTTCTCCTTCTTCTTCTTCTTCTTCTTCTTCTTCTTCTTCTTCTTCTTCTTCTTCTTCTTCTTCTTCTTCTTCTTCTTCTTTCTCCTCCTCTTCTTCCCACCACCCCTTTAACAAATAACTGATTAGAATTCATGGTCTTTTGCTTGCTAGGCAGTGCTCCACTACTGAGCTATATCCATAAGTAATTTCTAATGTTTAAGTATTCTTTACTTAGGGATTCAAAACTTTTGCACAGGTCAGAATGGACCTTAATTCCTCTTTTTTATTGTGAAAATACTGTACAGAGGGGTTACAATTACATGGGCAAGATAATGAATACATTTCTTATCAAGCATTGTAGCCTCCTCCTTTGTTTACCCTTCCCATCCTCCCCCCCCTTCCACCAATCCTCCTCCCTCCTGGACCTTAATTCTTCTACCTGAACTTCTCATTGTGAAGACTACAAGCATATATTCTCAGGCTCAACTGTTTTGTTTTGTTCCTTGAGTCAAAGTCTTTCTAACTTTGTACCTAAACATTCCTGTAATTTCAGAGGGAAGGATTTCATTTTTGAAGGCCAAGTTGGATGAAAAAAATAAAAACAAGTTAGCAAGCTCTCCTCTCAACTTAATTCACACTTAAAGACTATAGTGGTATGCAAATGCAATCCCAGCTATGAAGGAGATATATGGCTTATATAAAAAAATTGTGATCTTGGCCTAGGTAAAAAACAGAGGACCGAGGGAGTCTGGGAAGATGGCGGAGGAGAAGCTGGAGTCTAAGTAAACTCTCTCATAGAAAGCAGTTTTAGAGTTCCAGTGAACAGTCCTAAGACAGAGAATTACACCAAGTGTGCCATCACAGGACAGAGAGTTAGACCAGAGAAGGAAACCTAGGCAAGGAGACACTTCTGAGCCCTTGCCAGAAGCCGCCCCAGCAGCGGCAGCTGTGGCGGTGGCGGGCGAGCCCAGCCGCCAAACCTGAGCAACAGAGAGTCCAGGACAAAGGAGCCAGAGGCAGCAGGCGAGCGGATTCTACTCATCACCAGCAAGAACCGACAAGGAGCAGACATCTTCATCCTGTAGTTCACAGACTAGAGACGACCCAGGAACTAAGACTTGGCGTGAGTAGAAGCCTGACATCCTCACTCCTTCTCAGAGAGCAGAGGTGGGAAGGCCCCCCTCCCCCTCCCGAGCACCGGTGATCTCCATCTTGGATACCGACAAACCTCGGCAGAGCTGCTAGCTCCAGCTCAGGCCTTGGAATAAAACGAGTCATTTAGCAGGTCACAGAACTTAACTGCAGCATGACCTACCAGACTCAGCTCCACCCAGGGAGAAGTCACCCAGCTCGGGCGCCAGCCTGAGGAGTGGGTTTCTTCACTGGGTAATCATGGCCAGAAGCTGCCCCTCCCTCTAGCAGCCTCGACAAGCAATTGAAAGTCAGTAAACAGAATCCCTGAGATTGGCTCTAGACTGGGCTCTGTGAGGTTTTCACAAACCACCCCCAGAAAAGCTACCAGAACCTAGACTCATCACTGCATCCCCCTCTTTTGTGATACTCAAAGCAGATCCGTCTCCCAATTAAATAGCCTGGGAGGAGGATCGCAAAATCCTGGGTAAAGCAGAGCATTTTACTGCCTTTTCGAACAAACTGACTTAAGAAAAAAACCAAGCCACAGGACCACAAGCAGACCAGAGACTCCAACAAGAGGCTGGTTACAGACACAAGGAGATACAGGATTTTTCCCACACCTCCAAAAAAAAAACAATGAAGTTTTTCTTTTTTTTCTTTTCTTTTTTCTCTTCTTCTTTGTCTTCTTTTCTTTTCAGTTTTTATTTTTGGTACCTTATATAAAAAAAACTTTTTTTTCTATGCTAAAACTTTTTTCAACCTTTAATCTTTGCCTTTTTTGATAAAAAAATTGTTTTCCAGTAACATTCTTTTCCTCTTATAATTATTATTTTGGGGATACGGGAGTGTGCGTTTTTGCTTTCTTTTTATCGTCTTCTTTCTCTTTTTTTTCTTTTTAAATTATCTTTTTGTTTTTTGTTTAGCTCTACTGAACTTCTCATCTTTTTCTTCTTCCTTTCTTATCCGTTTCACCTTCTCCTCTCTTTCATTATTCTTTATATGACTAAATTCTTGTCTTCCACATCCTCTGATAAACCCGTAATTGAATATTAGACCCTATCCCCCATTGTGTACACATTTAATCCACAAATTTATTACTCAAGTCAAAACCTCTAAGACTTAAATTCCTTAATAGCAGTACTACCTCTTTATACCTATATAATATTTTAAGCATTTTTATTTTTAAAATTTTCACATCTCCTTTATATACCTCCCCTTCTCTCAATAAGTTCATGTTCTTATCTAAATAGATTGTTATCGACTCTACATAATTTTATTAATTTCTACCTTTCTATTTGTTCTGGTCTCTTTTCTTTTCCCTTTCCCTTTCTTTTTTTCCTCTCTCCCTACTTTCATCCTACCCAACTTATTTCCTGCTATGAGATTAAGACTTAGTTAACTCTCCCTGAGCCTCCCCACATCAATCTATTCCTAATTTTTACCCACATCTCTCCTTAACCCTAATAATTTCTGGTCTTCCAAATTCTTCTTTGCGTTTCATAGCCCATAAAGGTATAGTTGTTTGATGTTGAATGGATGTATCGGTTGAACTAGATTGTATCTGTAGACTATTGACTGTGCAAATTCAGACTTGGGTTGATGGTTGCCTTAAGATAGTGTTCTAGCACAAAACTGGGGCTATTTTCATCTCAAATGGGCAGAATAAGCCAGAAAAACACAAAAAAATGGCAAATCCGGTATCTCAATTCCCAATCCCAATAATCAGGGCACAGAAAAAATAATGAATAATCCAGAGGAGAATTCCCAAATAGCTCTACAAACACTGCTGGCAAACATGATAAATCAAAAGATTGAAAGCATACAAAGGTCACTGTATGAGCGTGATAGGGAGAGAGAGGAGGAATTCCAAAAGGAATATCATAAGCGTGAGGAAGCTACTCAAAAGCGGATACAGGATTTGCATGAACAGCTTGAGAATACTCAAAGAGAAAGGGAGGAATGGCGTGAACAGGCTGAGAACACTCAAAGAGAACTACAGGAATCCCAGGAACAGGAAGAGGCTTATCAAAGAGTAATACAGTAATTGAGAGAGCAAGAAGAGAATACACAAAGATCACTAAAGGCATTCATGGAATCCATTAACAAAGAGCTGAAGGAAGTCAGGGAGACCACAAAGGGAATGCTGAATGGAACCCAACAGAAGAAATGGGAGTCCAAGGAAACCATAAACAATCAAATAAGTGATCTGAGATTAAACACTGAACATCAAATTAAGGAAGTAAAGAATTTCATACAAGTTCTAACAATAAGCTTCAATAAAGAACTTGAAGCCATCATAGCTGACCAATTAGAAGGAAAAGGGATAAAAAACAAAGTAGAAAGTCTTGACAGCAGGTTTGACCATGTAGAAGATCGAATCTCAGGGACTGAAGACAGCATAGATATTATAGAGAAAGAACATACAACCATCCAAGACATGTCCAAGAAATATGATAGATCTATCCAACACTTGGAAGACACCATCAGAAGGGCAAAGCTAAGGATAATGGGTGTAGAGGAGCACCTTGAAACAGAAGTTAATGGTCTAGGAAATTTGTTTAACAGGATCCTAGCAGACAACTTCCCAAATATGCAAAAAGATAGGCCTATTCAGATACAAGAAGCTTTTAGAACCCCAAATAGACCACACCAGAATAGGACATCCCACTGTCACATTATAATCCACACAGGATCAACTCAGACCAAGGAAAAGATCCTTAAAGCTGTCAAGGAGAAAAGATTAATCACCTATAAAGGAAAACCAATTAGAATCACCTCAGATTTCTCAGCAGAGACAATCAAAGCAAGAAGAGCGTGGAATGATGTATGCCATGCCCTAAAAACAAACAACTATCAACCAAGAATACTATACCCAGCTAAACTCTCCTTCATAACTGAAGGGCAAATATAAACCTTCCGTAGTAGAGAAAAATTGAAACAAAACATCTCCACCAAACCAGCCCAACAAAAGATTCTTAAAGATGTCCTACACATAGAAAACCAACAAGACCACAATAAAGGTCAAGAAACTGCACCCAAACTGAGAATCCAAGAACAATAGGAAGAACCCAGTTTTTGCAAACCCCAAGAAGGTGGATAACATGGCACGAACTCCCAAATACCTCTCAGTCCTATCTCTTAATGTTAACGGACTGAACTCTCCAATTAAGCGACATAGACTGTCTAGTTGGATTAAAAAACAAGACCCTTCTATCTGCTGCCTGCAGGACTCACATCTTGCCCGTAAAAACAAACACATTTTCAATGTTAAAGGCTGGAACAAAATCTACCAAGCAAACGGCTCCCATAAACAGGCAGGCATTGCAATCCTAATATCAGATAAAATAGACTTCAAATTAAAATTGGTGAGAAGAGATAAAGAAGGTCGCTACATACTAATTAAAGGATCTCTCCTTCAGGAGGATATTACAATTCTAAATATCTATTCGCCAAACAATGGAGCACCCAAATTTATCAAATAAACACTACTTTCCCTCAAATCCCATATAGATCCAAAGACATTAACTGTTGGGAATTTTAACTTACCACTCACCTCACTAGATAGATCAACTCAGCAAAAACTCAACAGAGAAACCGCAGATCTAAACAGCTGCATAGATCAACTAGACTTAACAGAAATCTACCGAACATTTCACCCAGCAGAATCAGAATACACGTTTTTCTCAGCAGCATATGGAACCTTTTCTAAAATAGACCACATTTTAGGCCACAAAGCAAACTTGTCTAAGTTCAGAAACATTGAAGTTATACCTTGCAACATCTCTGACCACAAGGGAATAAAATTAGAACTCAACACCAAAAGCAACCAAAGAAAGTCCGGTATCACATGGAGGCTGAACAACACAATGCTGAATCATGAGTGGGTCATGGAGGAGATTAGAAAGGAAATTCAAATATTCATGCTATTCAACAAAAATGAACACACAAATTACCAGCTCCTCTGGGACACAGCAAAGGCAGTACTCAGAGGCAAGTTTATAGCTCTGAGCTCCTACATCAACAAATTGGAGAGATCTGAACCTGACAATTTAATGACACATCTAAACCTCCTTGAAAAAGAGCAGCAAGATAAACCCCAATCCAGTAGATGGAAAGAAATAATTAAAATTTAATCAGAATTAAATGAATTAGAATCCAAAAAATCTATAGGAAGAATCAACAAAACAAAGAGTTGGTTCTTCGAAAAACTTAACAAAATTGACAGGCCCTTAGCAAATCTTATCAGAAAAAGAAGAGAACACACCCAAATTAATAAACTCAGAGATGAGAATGGAAACATCACCATGGAAACAACAAACATTCAGAACATTATAAGGGAATAATTCTCAAAACTTTATGGTAATAAGTTTGAGAACTTGACAGAAATGGACCTTTTCCTAGCAAACATTGACATGCCAGAACTAAACCAAGATTAGTTAAACCATCTTAACAGACCCATATCAAACATTGAAATAGTAACAGCAATAAGAGACCTCCCAGCTAAGAAAAGTCCACGTCCAGATGATTTTACAGCGGAATTCTACAAGGCCTTCAAAGCAGAGCTCACACCAACACTCCACCAAGCTCACTAACGAACACATTCTATGAAGCCATGATAACCTTCATCCCAAAACCAGGCAGGGACTCATCAAAGAAAGAGAAATATAGACCCATTTCTTTGATGAACATTGATGCAAAACTTCTCAACAAAATTTTGGCCAATCTACTTCAACAATTCTTCCAAAAAATCATACACCACGATCAAACAGGATTCATTTCAGGGATGCAAAGCTAGTTCAATATATGCAAATCAATTAATATTATTCATCACATCAACAGGAGCAAGAATAAGAACCACATGGTTATCTTAATAGATGCAGAAAAAGCAGTCGACAAGATCCAACACCCCTTTATGATGAAGGTTTTGGAAAAATTAGGAATCCATGGAACATTCCTCAATTCAATAAAGGCTGTATATGACAAACCTACAGCCAGCATTAAACTTAATGGTGAAAAACTAAAGCCATTTCCTCTTACCTCAGGAACAAGACAAGGATATCCACTCTCTCCACTTCTCTTCAATCTAGTATTAGAATATCTAGCTACACCAATAAGACAAGATGCAGACATAAAGGGGATCCAAATAGGGAAAGAAGAAATAAAACTCTCCCTCTTTGCAGATGATATGATCTTATATTTAAAGAATCCCATAGACTCCACTCCCAAATTACTCAAGCTGATTCAAAACTTTGGCAAAGTAGCAGGGTATAAAATTAACCCCCAAAAATCAATGGCTTTTCTGTATGCCAACAATGAGAAAAGTGTGGCTGAAATTAGGAAAGCAACTCCATTTGTAATAGCCCCACAAAAAATAAAATACCTAGGAATTAACTTAACCAAAGAAATGAAGGACCTCTCTGATGAAAACTTTAAAATCTTGAAAAAGGAAGTCAACACAGAAATTAAAAAATGGCAAAACATCCCATGCTCCTGGATTGGAAAGATTAACTTCTTGAAAATGGCAATAATTCCCAAGGCTATCTACAAACTCAACGCAATATCTATCAAAATTCCAACCTCATTCTTCAAGGAAATAGAAGAGGCAATCCAAAAATTCATATGGAAAAACAAAAGACCACGAATAGCAAAAAGGCTCCTCAACGGAAAGAACACTGCTGGAGGAATATCAATAACAAATTTCAAACTCTACTATAAAGCCAGAGTAATCAAAACAGCTTGGTATTGGCATAAGACCAGACATCAGGACCAATGGAATAGAATTGAAAACCCAGAAATGAACCCACAGACCTATCGCCATCTAATATTCGATAAGGGAGCTAAAACAATAGAATGGAAGAAAGACAGCCTCTTCAGTAAATGGTGCTGGCAAAATTGGTTACCTACTTGTAGAAAACTAAAGCTGGATCCTTATATATCACCCTGCACCAGAATAAACTCCAAATGGATCAAAGACCTCGAAGTCAAAGCAGACACTCTGAAAACATTACAGGATGGAATAGGAGAAACCCTAGGTCTCCTTGGCTCAGGCCGAAATTTTCTGAATAGAGACCTGGAAACACAACAAATCAAAGAAAGGTTGGACAAATGGGATTGCATGAAGTTGCAGAGCTTCTGTATGGCAAAGAACATAGCTAGCAAGATCAATGGAAAGCCCACAGATTGGGAGAAGATCTTTACTAGCCATACAACGGACAAGGGTCTCATATCTAAAATATACTTGGAACTCAAAAAATTAAATCCCCCAACAACAAATCCTCAAAGAAACAGCTGTCCAATAAATAAGTGGGCGAAAGACTTAAAGAGAAACTTCTGTGAAGAAGAAAGAAGGATGGCCAAAGACACATGAAGAAATGTTCAACATCCCTAGCCATAAAAGAAATGCAAATCAAAGCAACATTGAGATACCACCTCACCCCAGGTAGAATGTCAAAAATCAAAAATTCTAACAACAGATGCTGGAGGGGTTTTGGACAGAAGGGATCCTTACTTCATTGTTGGTGGGAATATAAACTTTTTCAACCACTTTGGAAAGAAGTATGGAGGTTCCTCAAAAGACTTCACATAGAGCTCCCCTATGACCCAGCAATCCCACTTTTGGGCATTTACCCAAATGTTTACAAACAAGACCACACTAAAACTACCAGCAGAACTATGTTTATTGCAGCATTATTTACGATAGCTAAGATATGGAACCAACCCAAATGCCCTTCAGTAGATGAATGGATCAAGAATATGTGGTATATATACACAATGGAATCCTATGCCTCAATCAGAAAGAATGACATTACTCCATTTGTTAGGACATGGAAAAACTTGGAAAAATTATATTAAGTGAAGTAAGCCAGGCACAAAGAAACACAGGTCCCATGGTTTCCCTTATTTGCAATATCTAGTATATGCATGAGTCAAGTGGAAAAATTCAGATAATGTGATGTTAGGAAAATGAATTCTTAGATAGGCATTTTAATGTTTTTTTCTTTCATGCATGTGTTTCTCATGCATTTATAAGTTTATTTTTGTTGCTTTGTATGTACCTCCCCCACAGTATAACCCCCGCTTTCAATATATTTGATGGCAGTATATCTTATGGAGGAGATGGGGAAAAACAAGTCATTTAAGGATTCAGTTGGACGTGTTCCAACAATGAGAAGTACAAATTATCATGTCAAAAAGGAGCTTTACAATGTTGCTGGGGGGGGAGCGGAGGGGGTAAGGATTGGGTGCGGGGGAGAGTGGAGGCTGGGAAGGAAGGTGCAGGGTAAACAAAGAGGAGGCTGCAATGCTTGGTAAGCAATGTATGCATTATCTTGCCCATGTAATTGTAACCCCTCTGTACAGTATGTTCACAAATAAAATAAAATTGAAAAAATGTATTCCATTTGCTGAAAAATTGAAAAAAGATTACACAATGGCTTTTCTCAAAACAAGGACATTGCTTTATCCAACTCCACACATTCTTATCTTCACAGATGAGACCCAGAACACATGCTAAATAAAGATGTACATACAGTCTATAGATATGTTCCCAAATATGGGTGATGAAGGCCACACAGGAAAGAATACCAGAACATGAAATTTAATAAAGAAAGCTAGAGAAATGAAGCACATCCCATGCTTTCTCTTTCCGAAAAAGAATGATTCATTAATAAATGAAGAAGCACAATTGTGTTCCAACTGAAATTAACTGAGCTCCAATTTGAAGAAATAGTTGCAAGCAAGTGAGTAGAAGATATATTTCTTTTAAGTGGAATGGTAATTTCATAATGAACAGATATTTTACAAGTATTAGAGGCAGGTGAAAAAGGAGGTAATAGTAAGTTTATGAGATGTGGCACAGTAAGAATATTTCTCTTTTCCTATATATGTACGTACTTGGGGGACTACCAGTTATACTGATGAAAGACAGATCTACAGGAGTAAAATAGGTGCATGTATATACGAAACTAGCAAAATGTGTAGTTCAACAAATGGTTAAAGTTATATATATATAATTAAAGAAATAAAGGGAAAGAAGAAGAAAGGTCTTTTGCTTAAAGAACAGCTCTTTGCTTAGTCATCATTATACTAGTTCTGGAGTTCCAAATAGTCTCCTGAAAGGTAACTTTAAAAACAGCCTTCAAAGTAAGGTAGGAATTTTGATAAATAACGTGTTCATTATGGGCAACCTACTGTTTACAAATGAGTGTCACACAAAATCCTGAAATTTTATACTTATGCATATGTCCAAATTCTGGAGTCTCCCAGAGATGTTTCTGCATCTTAGGTCTCCTTTTATAATATATTTATACATTATGCCTTTCAGTGCCTTTGTCTGTATATTTCATGTTTATAGATACTATATACACAAAAATACACACTTTAGGGACTAATCCCTTAATCCTTTATTTGTGATATATGTTTGTAAGTTTCCTTTTTCAGCTTACTCATCTCTTAGGTACCTACACCTATACTTTCCCGCCTTTATTTGTGCTAGTATTGAGGCTTGAACTCAGAGCCTTGGACTGTTGCTCACAGCTGGTGTTCTAATCATCACTCAATGCTTCCACCTCTATATTTTGTTGGTGAATTGGAGATGAGAGCTTATAATGTTTGTCTAACCATTCAGGCCTCTGATTTCAGTCTCATCAATATTTTAGAATTACACACATCAATCATGTGATGAGTAGCATCACTATGTCTTTCCACAAGCAACATTATGTTACCTGTATAGAACAAAACTGATGTTGATGTGTACTATCTGAATCATACCAGGCTATAACAGGAAAACCAAGAGAATTTTATGATAACTGGGATTTACTTTTTATAAATCCCATTTATGTATTCAGTTTCTTTTTTTAAATTTTTTGGTCGGTTTTGGGGCTTGAACTCTGGGCTTGGGTGCTGTCCTTGTGCCCTTCCGGTCAAGGTGAGAGTTCTACCACTTGAGCCACAGCATCACTTCCAGTTTTCTGGTGGTATTTATTGGAGATAAGAGTCTCATGACTTTCCTGCCTGGGCTGGCTTTGAACCGTGATCCTCAGAACTCAGCCTCCTGAGTAGGTAGGATTACAGGTGTGAGCCACCAGCACCCAGCTTTTATTCAATTTCTTATGAATTAATGTCTACATATCAGATGAGAGGTTATTTCATTCTCTTTTCCTTTTGTTCACATAAAATGATTGATTATTCTTCTACCTTTATAATAACAATTTATTTTTCCATAGAGGACTGCAAAGGTACTGAGGTCTGAGCACTCAAGAATTATTTCTAGCCTCTGAATTATCCCAATCTGGTAAACTGTTCCCTACTCAAAAGCCACCACATTTCTTATCAGGAAGTTTATCATGATTTGTAGTAAATAAATCAAATATCTCTGTGATGATATATTTCAGCTTATGTTTATTTCTTTCTTTCTGGATAATTAGAGACAGAAGTCTGCTAGACTTTTCTGCCAGGACTGCTTTGATCCTCAAATCTGACGCCTAAGTAGCTGGGATTACAGGTGTGATCCACTTGTGCTGATTCTGTCTGCATTTCTTAGTCAAGAATATTTCAGTACTTCATTTCCCCTTTTACATAAATATTACTAATGGTCATAAATATTACTATTGGTAGGTATCCCCATGGAACCCTTTAAGAGGCTAGTTCAAACAATAATGATTTTACCTATAAATTTGGACACAATTTATACCTGTATATTATTGGACCTATCAATCATGTGCATAATTTATCATAATATTTAAGTAGAAATTCCTTCAGCCCTTTTTAATATTTTATATTTTCTGTAAAAATATATTGCATGTACTATATTTTTTATTCATTGATATTTTAATTCTTTATGATCATGAAATTATATTTTAAGATTTATGTCTCTGAACTTTTTGGTTTGTATGTTTCTTTTTTGATGAACTTATAGCAAACACTATTATTGGGGCTACCATTATCTCTAATAAATATTCAGAGATTAAACTGACAGTTTGCCTAGTGTTAATTTGACCAGTTGTGGTAAGTCGTATTTGAGTTTCTTTTCCATCTTGATATGTTGATGACATGTTCTGACATTTTTTCCACTGGCTAATAATTGTAATATCATGTTAAGTAGAACTAATAATGTTACTTAGTTTTGTTAGCATTCCTAAGGAAAATTTCTACTATTTCCACATTAATAATAATAATAGTCACATTTGTGGCAGGAATGTTGTTATCATTTATGTTCAAAAGTGTGCCTTTAGTCAGACACAGTGGCTCATGCTTATAAGCTTAGCTATTTAGGAGGCTGAAATCTGAGGATCACAGTTAGAAGCCAGCCTGGGCAAAAAAGTCCCCGTGAAACTCTTACTTATCTCCAATTAACCACTCAAAAACCAGAAATAGCATTGTGGCGCGAGTGGTAGAGTGCTAGCCTTGATCACAAACATAATCAAGAATAGCACCCAAGCCCTGGGTTCAAGCCCTACAACCAACAAAACCAAAACAAAGAAAACCTGTGCCTTGGCTGGTGCTAGTGGCTCATGCCTGAAATTCTAGATACTCAGGATAATGAATCTGAAGATTAGAGCTGAAAGCCCGCAGGAACAAGAAAGTCCTGACAATTTTCTCTCCAATTACCCAGCAAAAGTTGGAAGAGGAATTGTGGCTCAAGTGTTAGAACACCAGGCCCTGACTTCATGCCCTAATTATGGTACAAAACACACAACAAAAATAAAACTCCTGTCTGTGCCTTGAGACACACAATATTTATCACTAGGGAAACAATCAATTGAGTAGATGAATTACAAGCCATTAGGGTGAAAACAATGTTGAGGGTGTATTACAGGACACATAAGTATGATCTACGCTCCCTGCTCAGATGAGTTTAGATTTAAATGCACGGCTTCTTCCTTGCTAGAAAGGCACTTCAGACTCTTTTAGGTTTTGGCTATTTTTCAAGATAGGGCTTAAATTCATGCTCAGTCCTACTTGCTTTGTAAACAACCTGCTTGTGTCTCCATGGAACTAGAAACAACAGGCATGCAAGTACTGACTGTGCCCAGACTTTGTACATTTCCCTCCAGGATAATGGGCAAGACAACCACACCCAGACATTGGTTGAGATGGATTCTTGTGAGCTATTTTTTTCTCTGAAGTTGCTTGAAATGTAATCTCCCAATCTCTGTCCTCCAAATGGCTAATATTACAGGATTGAGCCACCATGTCAGCTTATCATTAATTTATATAAAAGTCAGACATTTTCATAGACAGCGATAAGATTAAAGGAATTTTAAATATATTTGAACTTACTACCATAAAATAGCTTCCATGAAAAAGAGATTCAGATAAGTCTTGCTTATTTATATTAGTAGATATTTGATCATGTATCTATCTTAGAACTAGATATAAGTAATCTAGAACAAAACTGGCCATGGCTCTGAAGATTATTCAAAGCATGTCTTCAGGTGACTACCACAATTACAGGCTTCATTTTCTCAGGAAGTTTTCTGAGCACTGTGAAAGCATATGTAAATGTTAGCAGCTTGACAGGCTGCACCTGCAAAAGGAATATTTTCTTTCTAAACTGCTATGCTATAGACCTCATATTAATCTTTTAAAGTGCAATGGAGATTTAGAGTAGATAAAATTGAAATGCATGTTTTCCAGGAGACAGGGACTGAAACCTATTAAGGCAGAAAACCTGAACCATTAATTTTCTTGTAGTCTGTAATGGGAGGCTTGTGATCGAATGATCTCTTCCTTCCAAGATCATTTCCTCGCTCTGTCTGTGTTCCATTGGTGTAATATCGTGCTCTTGATAATAAGTATTTGTACTTAGCAACAAGTTCTAGTGTACATTATAATTCATGGCTGATAAATCACAGCATTTACTCTACAATAAGTAGTCATGCTAATTTAGGTTGAATTAATATTGAACTTGAACTAAGTGTTCTAGAAAATTTTGAAAAAAATCTGTACTTAGCTCTCAACGAAGAATATTAGACTGTAAATTAACCTTAACAAAACAATATGAACTTGTTTAGTTAAAATATGCATCCTACTTAAGTTTTAAAATGTTCAAGCTCCAAGTAAAAATAATAAAAACACATTTTCATGAGGAAATGAGTGGATAGAGAACTTTTATTGATTAAATTTAGTGCATTACAACTGAGAAGTTGTTTTGAACTGTGAACTCCTAGAGATTTGATTAGGCTGTTCCATAGTTGAATGTATTCGGAGACTATGGGGCAATAAAGTTACTTTATTATACATCGACTTATGATTTCCTTGTGAATTGTTTGGTAAGAAGTTGATGTTATTGATTCTTTTAGAGTAATATTTCTAGTGACAAATTTTCTGTTTTCATCTGAACTTTTTATTGTATATTCATTTCTAAGGTTTGCTTCTCTTTTGAATAGAATCCTAGGTTTTAGTAACTTTCAGTAAAGACTATCTTCTGCTAGTCATAGTTCCTAATGGATTATTGAATGTTTCAGCCTGGTTATGCTACTATGACAAGTTATATGAGGCTACATAATTTATGAGGAATAGAAATTTAATCCTCACAGCTCTAGAAGTGGTGACTAGCAAAAGCATAGTGCTGGCTGTTTTAGTGTCAGATGAGTCTCTCTCTCTCTCCTCCCTCCCTCTCTCTCTTTCTCTCTTTCTCCTCACCCCCTCTCTCTCTGCTGTCGAAAGGAACCTATAAGACTGTGTCCTTGAAGGGGACAAATATGAATTGTGCACATAACCATAGCATAGGGGATAAAAGAATGTGTGTAAGTCACTTTTCTCTAGCCCTTTTGTACGTCATTAATCTCCACCTCTGAACACAATGACAGTTTGATTAAGATTCACCAGAAAGTTTTGAGAAAGCATATGTTCAAGCTCTATCCTGGACTATTAGCACATCATTTGGTCTTTAAAGGGAACATGACTTGCTTTCTTCCCGTATGTTTACTTTAAAGCATTTTAACTAGGAAACCTATAGGAGTAGTAATTTTATTTTGTTTTGATTTAGTCTTAATTGTACTCTGTGTTTATGATTACATGATTGATATATAAAGGGATTTGGGACCATGATTAAATTTTGTGTCTTCAAACATTGCTTCATATCTATTCTTTTCCATTTCTTATAGGATTCCTAGTATGCAGACTAATAATGAATTCTAATATTTCAGTTTATAGTTCTTCATTTTGATGATAGCTTTATCTTCAGGAAACCTCATAATAAGCCAAGGATCCTCAGGACAAACAATGACTCAATATTTTTGACATAGATGTTTATTTTAAGGCCTTATTGAAAACTGAGAAAAAACTATATTCAGAAACTTTAGCTTTACCAACATGTCTTTAATATTTTTCCTTTTATTCAATATTTTTCACCCATATACTTCTCACCTGAATTCTGATGTTCTTAATCTTATTTGGTTTGGTCCACTTTTCTGTTAAACCTATATTTTGATATTGATTTTGGTTGTCTTCAGAATTTTTATTTCATTATATTCTAAATATGTCCTTTTCTGTGAGAATATAGATATATTTGTAGGTATACACAATTATTTCATTTCTGGTTAGCATATATTGTTTTTACCGTTTATGAAGATAAAAATTATATTAAGAGACCAGAGGATTTGGCAGAGGAGAAGCTGGAGGCTAAACAAGCTCACTAAAACAAGCAGTTTTAGTGCTTCAGTGAAGAGTTCTAGGCTAGAGAATCACAACAAGTGTGCCATCACAGTACAAAGAGTTTGGCCAGAGAAGGAAAATCCAGGCAGGTTGTTCAAGGACACAGATCTGAGCACTTGCCGGTAGCCATGGCTGTGGCAGGTGAGGTGGCGGCTGAGGTGGTGGCTGCAGCCACTGTACATACAGAGAAAGTCTGGGACAAAGGCACCAAAGGCAGCTTGCCAGTGGATTCTACTCAACACCAGTAAGAACTGGCAAGGAGCAGAAATCATCATACTGCTGATTGCAGACCAGGGACTTCCAAGGAACAAAGACTAGATTCTGGCTTGAGTAGAACCCTGACATCCTCACTCCTCACAGACCACAGTGGGAAGGCAGATCTCCATCTTTGATACTGACAAAGCCAGAGAAGATAGCTCCAACCCAGGCCTTGGAAAAATACAATTGGAGCCATTAGAAGGTCACAGGAACCTGACCTAACCTGCCAGGCTCAGTTCCACCCAGGGGAAAGTCATCCAGCCCAGGCAGAGCAGGCTCCACCACCAGAGCAGTGACTTTCTTCACTGGGTAAACAGAGCCAGAGGCTGCTCCTCCCTAAGGCAGCCTAGACAAACAACTGAAACTCAGTAAACATAAACCCAGAGAATGGATCCAGACTGGGCTCTGTGGTCTCATGAACTAGCCTCTCAGGGAAAAGCTACTATTTGCAGAAAGGTCTCAACCCTACCCAGAATCTAGCCTCAACACAGCATCTCCACATGAGAGGAAATAACCATCTTCCTCTTTTGTGATACTCAAAGCAGATCTCCCTGCATTCTCTCAGACAACAAGCCCAGTAACATGAGGAGACTGAAAAACACACTGTTGAATCAACAGTGGGCCATGGAAGAGATTAGTAAGAAATTCAAATGTTCATGACATTCAACAAAAATTAACACACAAATTAGCAGCTCCTCTGGGACACATCAAATGCAGTATTCACAGGCAAAACTTAGCTCTGAGTTCCTACATCAACAAATTGAGAAATCTGAAACCAATAATTTAATGAGACATCTGAACCTCCTTGAAAAGAGCAGCAAGCTAAACCCCAATCCGGCAGATGAAAAGAAATAGTTAAAATTAAGTCTGAATTAAATGAATTAGAATAAAAAAACATATAATCAACAAAACAAAGAATTGGTTCTTCCAAAAAATTAACAAAATTGACAGACCTTTAGCAAATCTTATCAGAAAAAGAAGAGAACACACACAAACAAACTCAGAGATGAGAATTAGAAACATCACCAGAGAAACAAGCAAGATCCAGAAATTATAAGGGAATATTTCTCAAACCTTTATACTAATAAGTTTGAGAACCTGGAAGAAATAGAAGATTTCCTAGCAAAGATCGACATGCCAAACCTAAACCAAGATGAGTTGAACCAACATAAGAGGCCCATATCAAGCACTGAAATAGAAGCAGCAATAAGAGACCTCCCATCTAAGAAAATCCCAGGACTGGATGGATTTACCGCAGAATTCTATAAGGCCTTCAAAGCAGAACTCATACCAATACTCCTCCAACTCTTCACTGAAATTGAAAGAGAAAGTTCACTACGAAACACATTCTATGAAGCCATCATAACCCTCATCCCAAAACCAGGCAGGGACTCATCAAAGAAAAAGAACTATAGATCCATTTCATGATGAACATGGCTGAAAAACTTCTCAACAAAATTCTGGCCAATCGACTTTAATAATTCATCCCAAAAATCATATACCACAATCAAACACAATTCATTTCAGGGATGCAAAGCTGGTTCAATAAACGTGAATCAATTAATATAATTCATCACATCAGCAAAAGCAAGGATAAGAACCATATGATTATCTCAATAGATGCAGAAAAGGCATTGGGCAAGATCCAACACCCCTTTATGATGAAGGTTCTGGACAAACTACGAATCCAGGAAACACTCCGCAATACAATAAAGGCTGTAAATGACAAACTTACAACCAGCATTATACTCAGTGGTGAAAAACCAACACCATTTCCTATAAACTCAGGAATGAGACAAGAATGTCCACTCTCTCCACTTCTCTTCAATTTAGTATTAGAATACCTAGCAACAGCAATAAGATGCAAACATAAAAGGAATCCAAATAGAGAAACCTGAAGTAAAACTCTCCCTCTTTGCAAATGACCTGATCTTGTATTTAAAGAATCCCATATACTCCACTCTCAAATTACTCAAGCTGATTAAAAAATTTGGAAGAGGAGCAGGGTATACAATTAACCCTCAAAAATCAATGACTTCTCTGTGTGTCAACAATGAGAAAAGTGTAGCTGAAATCAGGAAAGCAGCTCCATTCATAATACCCCACAAAATATAATATACCTATATATACCTATATATATATATATATATATATATCAGATGATGTTAACAAATTTTTAGCAGATAGAATAACATTGTGGTAAATATCTTAATATTCACTTCTAATTGCAACACCTACATGAATTTTAATTGATTATGATCGATTTTTTCCTCTTATATAAGAATTTTTCAGCTTCATCTACTTTTATTCCTCTTCTGCTCTCTCTATAAATATTACTTTTATTCCTCTTCTGCTCTCTCTATAAATATTACAGTGAAAAAACAGTGAAAAAATTCAAGAAGTGGTGCTGTGGCTCAACATAGGAGAGTGACAGCTTCATGACAGAAAGGAAGAAAGAAAGAAAGAAAGAAAGAAAGAAAGAAAGAAAGAAAGAAAGAAAGAAAGAAAGAAAGAAAGGAAGGAAGAAAGAAAGAAAGAAAGAAAACTAAATTCAATTATCATCTAATATCATTGGAATACAATCATAATATCCAGAACCTAGACATTTCTGGTTGAAATTCAGATATAATATTTTTATCTTGAAGATTTCTGACCTTTTAAAAAATTCTTAGACTTAAAAAAACAATGCTTCACAAGAAATGTACTGATTACCTATTCATGTAAATGTAACCTCTCTTTATTTTACAATAAAATAAAAATATTTTCTTTGGTACAGCTACATTTGTTATACATACTTTTTCTTAGGCAAGTAATGATATTAGCTCATACCTGTAGTTTTTATTACTTAGGAGAGTGACATCTGATATCTAGAATAGTCTTTGAGACTCCATTTCCAGTATAACCATCAAAATGAAAGAATTAAACAATTACTTAAGCATGTAAAGTGCCAGTTGTGAGCAAGAAAGCCACACCAGAGGTCCAACCAAGTTCCAACCTGACTGCTACTGGGAGAATACTGAATCTTTTGATGTATATGGCCTGTTGAAATTTTGTTACTTTCAACCAGAAAATTATGTAGCTTTCAGCATAAATACATTTTATTATTGAGAAAAAACATGTTGATATCCTCATAGTATTTTGTGACTCACAAGATTTCTACCCTGAGCCCTGGGAACAGGAGGATGTCTGGTTTTATTTCTGCATTTAGAGACTTTTCCTTCTATTTCTTGCCTGTCTCATGCCATTGGTCAAAGATTAAGTATACAGGGCTTTCTTTATCATGATATCATGACATTAGCAAATTCTGGATGCAATAAATTTGTGCTTTTGTGGCTTTTAAAGTGATTTTACCATGTTTTAAGAATCACTGCCATTCATTGGTTGATGTCTAGTTGTCTCAAAAATTGTTGTGTTTTTTTGTATAGCTTTTCTGATTTTTGCTGGTCTTTTTGTGTGTATGCTGTTTTTGTTTCAGAGTTCAGAGTGTACCTGACATTTCACTGCTGCCAATACAGCAAATCCTCTTCTGGTACAGAAATCTTTTTGCTTTGCTTTAGATTTTAACTCTACTATAACAAGTCTACTAAAAGTAGATGTCCTTGTATCTCTCTTGCCTGTGTACTTAAACATTCATTGAATATCTTTTCCAGTGTTTTGTTTCAGGTATTTTAGTGTCAAGTATTATTGTGCCCAATCAGATCTTCTTTCTGTCTTTCTCCATTTCTTCATCTTTCCATCTCTTTCTCCTTCTTTCCCTCCTTTAGTCTGACTTCAATTAGAGATGTCAGATATGCGTATTTCCATTATCTCTCATTCATACTATCCATTATTTATATATATTTCACTTTTTTGTTGTTGTTGTTTTTAGTGGAGCTTTAACTCTGGGTCAGCTCCTCAGCTCAAGACTAGAGTTCTAACACTTGAGCCACGTCCAGCTATTTCTATTCATGTGGTGCTGAGGAATCAAACCCAGTGCCTCATGTCTGCAAAGCATGTATTCTACAACTGAGTCAACTTTCCAGCCCCATATATTTCACTTTTTAAAACAACTGTTAATTTTAGATATTTGAATCTCAATAAAAATGTTTTAATTTTCTTACTTTGAAGGAAAACTGTTGTAAAACCAACCCCTAACAAATAATTGTATTAAATTCATATTTCATTTTCAATTATATGTAGTGATTTTAATAAGGAAAAAATTCCACGATTCCTGATGAGGAATGAGAAAGCAGTTTTACTTCTACTTTATTTTATGCCTGATTTATGCTAGCTTCTTAACACTTCACTTGTATCATTTATTGGAGGCAGGTGTATGCTAGTGAGGACATAACTGACATAATCTGATGACTCAGTTCATAATAGATCATTTGCCTTGTCTCTCTCCCAAAGATATCTTCTAATCTCAACTAAAAATATCCTTTTACAATAAATTCCTTCCCAAACTGCTAGTCTTAGTTCTCACCATTTTAGATATTGATTATCTTTTTCGCTCTAATTCATGGTACAGATAATAGTTATGAGCAAATATATATAAGCATATATATAATACAATGATGGAGACCTGAATAACACACCCAAAACATACAATTTTCATACTATACTCAATACAATTATCTGTATGAATAAAGAGTGGATTAGTCAATAACTGTATGCTCTAATATCTAATTAGAGATTATCATTGCATATTTATTGCAAGTGCTGCAATTTCAATTTTAATCTAAACCTTATTTACATAAGTAATCATTTATGAGAAGTACATATGTATATGCACATACATGTGGGTATATGTATATGTACATGTATATGTGTTTATGTTGTACTTTCCTAAGCCTAGCTTACCTTTTACCCTTGCCCAGTGCTTTTCATTAAACTTAACCCTTGTTGGTTTAATGATATCTTAATTAATGAGTTTTGTTGTTCGATTGTTTCTAACATATTTAGAAGATGACTTCTTTGTTGCTTTGTATGTCCCTCCCCCATGGTATAACCCGTGCTTTCACTGTATTTGATGTTGATATAATTTGTGTAGAGGAAGGGAAAAACAAATCGTTTAACTAGGGATACAGTTGGACCCATTGCAACAATGAGATGTACAAGTCGTTATGTGGAAAAACGAACTTTACAACTTTGGTGGGGGGGAGGTGGAGGCGAGGAGAGGAGATATGGGGGGCAGCAGCAACAATGCTTGATAAGAATTATACTCATTGAAGATGGCGGGGGGGGAAGCTGGAATCTGAAAAAGCTCTCCCATAGAAAGCAGTTTTAGAGTTCCAGTGAACAGTCCTAAGCCAGAGAATCACACCAAGTGTGCCATCACAGGACAGAGAGTTAGGCCAGAGAGGGGAAACCTAGGCAAGGAGACACATCTGAGTGCTTGCCAGCAGCCGCTGAAGCGGCGGCAGCAGTGGCAGCGGCAACCACAGGGCACCATACCTGAGCCACAGAGAGTCTGGGACAAATGAGCCAGATGCAGCAGGTGAGCGGATTCTACTCAACACCAGCAAGAACCGACAAGGAGCAGACATCTTCATCCTGCAGTTCGCAGACCAGAAACGACCCAGGAACCAAGACTCTGCGTGAGTAGAAGCCCGACATCCTCACTCCGTCTCAAGGAGCAGAGAAGGGAAGGCCACCCCTCCCCCCAGTACCAGAGATATCCATCTTGGATACCAACAAAGCTCGATGGAGCTGCTAGCTCCAACTCAGACCTTGGAATAAACAAGTCATTTAGCAGGTGACAAGAACTTAACGGCGGTGTGACATGCCAGACTCAGCTCCACCCAGGGAAAAGTCACCCAGTTCAGGCCCAGCCATTGGAGTGGCTTTCTTCACTGGGTAATCAGAGCCAGAGGCTGCCTCTCCCTCTAGCAGCCTCAACAATCAATTGAAATTCAGTAAACAGAAACCCGGAGAATGGCTCCAGGCTGGGCTCTGTGAGTTCTTCACAAAATAGGCCCAGGGAAAAGCTACTGTTTGTTGAAAGGCCTCAACTCTACCCAGAACCTAGCCCCATCACTGCATCCCCCTCTTTTGTGATTCTCAAAGCAGATCAGCCTCCCATTAAACTAACCTGGGAGGAGGATCTCAAAATCCTGGGTAAAGCAGAGCATTTTTCTGCCTGTTCAAACAAACTGACTTAAGAAACCAATCAAGCCACAGGACCACAAGCAGACCAGAGACTCCAACAAGAGGCTGGTTATGGACACAGGGAGATACATCAAAGAAATTTTTCTTCCTCTTCCTCTTCTTCCTCTTCCTCTTCCTCTTCTTCTTCTTCTTCTTCTTCTTCTTCTTCTTCTTCTTCTTCTTCTTCTTCTTCTTCTTCTTCTTCTTCTTCTTCTTCTTCTTCTTCTTCTTCTTCTTCTTTTGGTACCTTATATACTTCTTCTTCTTTTGGTACCTTATATAAAACTTTTTTTAATCTTTAATTTTTGCCTTTTTTGAAAAAATATTTTGTTTTCCAGTAACTTTTTTCTTTCCTCTTATAATTTTTATTTTAGGGATATGTGAATGTACGTTTTTCTTTCTTTTTTTGTATTCTTTCTCTTTTTTCTTTTTAATTACCTTTTTGTTTTTTCTTTAGCTTTACTGAATCCTTTCTTATCGTTTGCACCTTTTCCTCTCTTTTGCTCTTCTTTATGTGACTTAACTCTTGTCCTGCACACCCTCAGCTAAACCTGTAGTTAATTAGTAGACACTATCCCCCATTGTGTACACACTTAATCTACAAATTTATTACTCAATTCAAAACCACTGAGACTTAAATTCCTTAATATCAGTATTACCTCTTTAAACTTATATAATATTTTAAGTATTTTTATTTTTAAGTTTTTCACATCTCCTCTATGTCCCTCCCATTCTCTCCATATATTCACGTTCTTCTCTAACTAGATTGTTTTCCGTCCTCCATAACATTATTAATTTTTATTTTTCTATTTTTTGGGGGTCTCATTTCTTTTCCCTTACCCTTTCTTCTTTTTTTCTCTCTGTCTACTTTCATCCTACCCAACCTATTTCCTGCATTGAGATTAGGACTTAGTTAACTCTACTTGTGCCTCCCCACACCAATCTATACCTATTTTTACCCACATCTCTCCCTAACCCTAATAATTTCTGGTTTTCCAAATTCTTCTTTGCGGTTCGAAGCCCATTAACATATAGTTGTTTGATGTTGAATAGATGTATCTGTTGAACTAGATTGTATCTGTAGATTATTGACTGTACAAATTCAGATTTTGGTTGATGGTTGCCTTAAGATAGTGTTCTAGCACAAATCTGGTGCTATTTTCATCTCAAGTAGGCAGAGTAAGCCGGAAAAACACAAGAAAAATGTCAAATCTGGGTATCTCAAATCCCAACCTTAATAATCAGGGGACACAACAGACAATGAATAATCCAGAGGAGAGTTCCCAAAAAGCTCTACCAACACTGCTGGCAAACATGATAAATGAAAAATTAGAAAAACTACAAAGGACTCTGTATGAGCATGATAGGGAGAGAGAGGAGGCAAACCAAAATACCATAAACAGGCGGGAGTTGCAATCCTAATATCAAATAAAATAGACTTCAAATTAAAATTCATGAGAAGAGATAAAGAAGGTTGCTACCTACTAATTAAGGGATCTCTCCTTCTGGAGGATATTACAATTCCAAATATCTATTCGCCAAAAATGGAGTACCCAAATTTATCCAAGAAACACTACTTTCCCTCAAATCCCACATAGATCCAAGGACATTAATTGTTGGGGATTTTAACACACAACTCTCCACACTAGATAGATCAATTCGGCAAAAACTCAGCAGAGAAACCACAGATGTAAACAGCTGCATAGATCTACTAGACTTAACAGACACCTACTGAACATTTCACCCAGCAGCATCAGAATGCACGTTTTTCTCAGCAGCACATGGAACATTTTCTAAAATAGACCACATTTTAGGCCACAAAGCAAACTTGTCTAAATTCAGAAACATTAAAGTTATACCTTGCATCCTCTCTGACCACAAGGGAATAAAATTAGAACTCAACACCAAAAGCCACCAAAGAAAGTCCGGTATCAAATGGAGGCTGAACAACACTACTGAATCATGAGTGGGTCATGGAAGAGATTAGAAAGGAAATTCAAATATTCATGCTATTCAACAAAAATGAACACACAAATTACCAGCTCCTCTGGGACACAGCAAAGGCAGTACTCAGAGGCAAGTTTATAGCTCTGAGCTCCTACATCAACAAATTGGAGAGATCGGAAACCAACAATTTAATGACACATCTAAACTCCCTTGAAAAAGAGCAGCAAGATAAACCCTAATCCAGTAGATTGAAAGAAATAATTAAAATTAAATCAGAATTAAATGAATTAGAATCCAAAAAACTATAGAAATGATCAAGAAAATAAAGTGTTGGTTCTTCGAAAAAATTAACTATATTGACAGGCCCTTAGCAAATCTTATCAGAAAAAGAAGAGAACACACCCAAATTAATAAACTCAGAGATGAGAATGGAAACATCACCACGGAAACAACCAAGATTCAGAACATTATAAGGGAATACTTCTCAAAACTTTATGCAAATAAGTTTGAGAACTTGACAGAAATCTACCTTTTCCTAGCAAATATTGACATGTCAAAACTAAACCAAGATGAGTTAAACCATCTTAACAGTCCCATATCAAGCATTGAAATAGAAACAGCAATAAGAGACCTCCTAGCTAAGAAAAGTCCAGGACCAGATGGTTTTACAGTGGAATTCTACAAGGCCTTCAAAGCAGAGCTCACATCAATACTCCTCCAACACTTCAATGAAATTTAAAGAGAAAGTTCACTACCGAACATATTCTATGAAGCCATGATAACCTTCATCCCAAACCAGGCAGGGACTCATCAAAGAAAGAGAACTATAGACCCATTTCTTTGATGAACATTGATGCAAAACTTCTCAACAACATTATGGCCAATCTACTTCAACAATTCATCCAAAAAATCATACACCACGATCAAACAGGATTCATTTCAGGGATGCAAAGCTGGTGCAATATACACAAATCATTTAATATTATTCATCACATCAACAGGAGCAAGAATAAGAACCACATTATTATCTCAATAGATGCAGAAAAAGCATTCGACAAGATCCAATACCCATTTATGATGAAGGTTTTGGAAAAATTAGGAATCCATGGAACATTCCTCAATACAATAAAAGCTGTATAAGACAAACCTACAGCCTGCATTATAGTTAATGTTGAAAAAATTAGCCATTTCCTCTTAACTCAGGAACAAGACAAGGATGTCCACTCTCTCCACTTTTCTTCAATCTAGTATTAGAATGCCTAGCTACAGCAATAAGACAAGTTCTAGACTTATAAAGGGGATCCAAATAGGGAAAGAAGAAATAAAACTCTCCCTCTTTGCAGACGTCATGATCTTGTGTTTAAAGAATCTCATAGACTCCACTCCCAAATTACTCAAGCTGATTGAAAACTTTGGCAAAGTAGCAGGATATAAAATTAAACCCCCAAAATCAATGGATTTTCTGTATGCCAACAATGAGAAAAGTGTGGCTGAATTTAGGAAAGCAACTCCATTTGAAATAGCCCCACAAAAAATAAAATACCTAGGAATTAACTTAACCAAAGTAGTGAAGGACCTCTCTAATGAAAACTTTAAAATCTTGAAAAAGGAAATCAACACAGAACTTAAAAAATGGCAAAACCTCCAATGCTCCTGGATTGGAAAGATTAGCATCGCGAAAATGGCAATACTTCCCAAGTCTATCTACAAATTCAACGTGATACCTATCAAAATTCCAAGCTCATTCTTCAAGGAAATAGAAGAGGCAATCCAAAAATTCATATGGAACAATAAAAGACCCCGAATAGCAAAAACGCTCCTCAACGGAAAGAACACTGCTGGAGGAATATCAATACCAAATTTCAAACTCTACTATAAAGCCATAGTAATCAAAAAAGCTTGGAATTGGTATTGGCATAGAAATGAAAACCCAGAAATGAACCTACAGACCTATAGCCATCTAATCTTCGACAAGGGAGCTAAAACAATAGAATGGAAGAAAGACAGCCTCTTCAGTAAATGGTGCTGGCAAAATTGGTTAACTAATTGTAGAAAACTAAAGCTAGATCCTTATATATCACCCTGCACCAGAATCAACTCCAAATGGATCAAAGACCTCGAAGTCAAAGCAGACACTCTGAAAACATTACAGGATGGAGTACTAGAAACCCTAGATCTCCTTGGATCAGGCCGAAATTTTCTGAATAGAGACCCGGAAAGCCAACAAATCAAAGAAAGGGTGGACAAATGGGATTGCATAAAGTTGCAGAGCTTCTACATGGCAATGGACATAGCTAGCAAGATCAATAGAAAGCCCACGGATTGGGAGAAGATCTTCACTAGCCATACAACGGTCAAGGGTCTCATATCTAAAATATAATTGGAGCTCAAAAAATTAAATCCCCCAACAACAAATCCTCAAAGAAACAACTGCCCAATAAATAAGTGGGCAAAATACTTAAAGAGAAAGATAGACACATGAAGAAATGCTCAACCTCCCTAGCCATAAATGAAATGCAAATCAAAACAACATTGAGATACCACCTCACTCCAGTTAGAATGGCAAAAATCGAGTACTCTAACAACAACGGATGCTGGAGGGTAGTGGACAGAACAGAACCTTACTTTATAGTTGGTGGGAATGTAAACTTGTTCAACCACTTTGGAAAGCAGTATGGAGGTTCCTCAAAAGACTCCACATAGAACTCCCGTATGACCCAGCAATCCCACTTTTGGGCATTTACCCAAATGTTTACAAACAAAACCACACTAAAACTACCAGCACAACTATGTTTATTGCAGCATTATTTAGCATAATTAAGATATGTAACCAACCCAGATGCCCCTCAGTAGATGAATGGATGAAGAAAATGTGGTATATATACACAATGGAATTCTATGCCTCCATCAGGAAGAATGACATTGCCCCATTTGTTAGGAAATGGAAAAACTTGGAAAAAATTATATTAAGTGAAGTAAGCCAGGGTCAAAGAAACTTCGTCCAATGGTTTCCTTTATTTGCAATATCTAGTATATGTATGAGTCCAGCTGAAAAGGTCAGATAATGTGATATTAGGAAAATGTACCCTCAGTTATGTATTTTAATGTTTTTTTCTTTCATTCGTGTGTTTCTAACGCATTTATAAGATTATTTCTTTGTTGTTTGTATGTCCCTCCCCCACAGTATAACCCCGCTTTCACTATATTTCATGTCAGTATAACTTGTGGAGGAGATAGGGAAAAACAAGTCGTTTAAGGATACAGGTATACCTGTTGCAACAATGAGAAGTACAAGTTGTCATGTCGAAAAGGTGTTTTACAATATCGGTGCAGGGGGGGGAAGGATTGGATGGGGGGGAGAGGGGAAGCTGGGAAGGGATGTGAAGGGTAAACAAAGGAGTAGGCTGCAATGCTTGGTAAGAAATGTATGCATTATTCTGCCCATGTAATTGTAACCCCTCTGTACAGTATGTTCATAAATAAAAACAATAAAATAAAATTAAAAATTAAAAACAATTCAATTAATCATGAAAAAAGAAGAATTATACTCATTATCTTGCCAATTTAATTGTAACTCCTCTTTACGGTATTTTCACAATAAAAAAAAGAAAAAAATAAGAAAAAGAATTTCCTGGAATGTAAATTATGAGATTGATTTTAGGTATATAACAATTCTATGGCCAGTTTTCTCAAGTCATTTAGAGCTCCCTACCATTTCCTTTAGATTATGGTCCTACCTAAGCTTTGTAATCAAGATCAACAAAATAAAAAAAATAAGTGAATATGCATGTTTCTCTCTCATATTCATGTTCAATTCATGTTGTTATACAATGATTGTTTAATTTTATGAAAAATTCTCCAAATTTCTGCTTTTCTTCACACCATCAGGAAAACTTTTAATGTTTTTCTCAAATGTGATATTCAAAAGTAATTGTTACATTTTCTTTTTTGTTGTCTTTTTCCTGTTTTATTTATCTTTGTGTTGTTACTTTCTAGTTAATGTTCCTATGAAGCCTCTTACTTTAACATTGTTATAGTCTTTATTTTGACTGTTGTTGAATAACTGTGTAGCTTAGTTAGTGTACTGTTCTTCTGAGAAAGGTGAAATCAAGATATTTATTGATAATCCAATATCAGAAGAAAAGAATGTAATATTATTATTGTTTTCTAAACCATAAGCAAATGAATTTGTTTTAGTTTGTATTTATGAATTAATATGATAGGTCCATGGAGTGACCAGGAATTTGGATAAACATTTGCAATATATCTGTACATCTGTTTCTGGGTAACATAAA
Organism: Dipodomys ordii; assembly: GCF_000151885.1. Taxonomy (NCBI): domain Eukaryota; kingdom Metazoa; phylum Chordata; class Mammalia; order Rodentia; family Heteromyidae; genus Dipodomys; species Dipodomys ordii. The sequence continues at coordinate 547,906 of NW_012284233.1, forward strand.
CATTTAAATCTTTAGAATGAGTAAGGCAGATTTTCCTCCCTAATATGGGTAGATGTTCACCAATCAACCGAAGTGCAGAACAATTGAAAATTCCTAGTTTCTATATACCTGAGGTGGGACTTTGGTCATTCTTGCCTTCGGACTGTGACTGAAATAAGTGTTTTTTTGTTCAGCTAAATTGCTGGTTTGAGATTGGAACTTTAACTTGGTACTTAGGTATTTTGATTTGTCCTAAAATGAAGCATCAGTTCTTGTATTTCTCCAGGTTGCCAATTTCAAACTGTAATTTTTAGTTCCCCTAACTATAACCAACTTTTCCTTCTAATCAAAATCTAGATATTGGATAGGAACATAGATAGATAGATAGATAGATAGATAGATAGATAGATAGATAGATAGATAGATAGATAGATAGATAGATAGATAGATAGAAGAAAGATAGAAGAAAGATATATATACATTCTATTGATATATTTTTCTGGAGAAATACAGGTATTATACAATGATTTGAAATGGTGATGCATTTTCGGTTAATACTCTCTTTTCACTACTTAACACATCTTTCTCTTCTTAAACTACGTTTTTTTAATTTTTTAATTGGTGTTAATTATCAGTCATTTTCTTAGTTGACAATGAAATTAGTGTTTTAGAGATATCAGTCTTTTTATCTATTTTTTTCTTTTTCATCATTTTCTTTTCCCACACTCATTTCAGCAACTAACTTCTCTGTTTTTTGTGATTCATAAAAATCTTCACACATATTTTCCTTTATTTTACCATTGAACTTAATTTTTTAGTATATGTACTTGTTCTAGCATATATTTGGGAGAAGGTACTTTTATTTATCTTTGTATACTTATCAATTAATTGTAAAACGTGGTTATTACCCTCATTAATTGAGGAAACTTGAATTATAAGTAGGGATTATACAGATTGAGAACATAAAGTTCTCATAGGAATAGAGTTATGGAATTTTTCTATAACAAGAGAGTGAAAGATTTTGAATGATAAAATAATGACATATAGGATAGGATTAGAGTGATCAGAATTGATAATATGATATAAAATATAACAATTCCAACATGAATAGTTTCTCTTAATATTTAAATCTTTTCAACCATGCTTGAAATAGATACATTAAAAAAAAGTTGACTAAAGCAGTGGTTTTAATTTTACAGATTTTCTTTGGTCAGTCATAGGGCCTGATCTCTGGGCCTAGGAACTATCTCTCAGCTCTTCAGCTCAAGGCTAGTGCTTTACCACTTCAGCACAGCACCACTTTCGGCTTTTCTGCTAATGTGGTGCTGAGGAATCGAACCTGGGCCTCAGGCCTTCAAGACAAGCACTCTACCACTGGGCCACAATCCCAGCCCTAGATATTTTTTGGTGGCAGCACACTTGATTGACTGGTTCTCTACCACTTAAGTCATGCTTCTAACATAGCTTTTTGCTAGTTATTTGGAAGTGTAGTGTATTTAACTTTTCTCCCTAGACTAGCCTTGCTGTGAGACTACACATCCCCAATGTCAGAATTCTCAGTAGCAGAGATTGCAGATATTAGCTTCTACCACACAACACAATTGCAGTGTCCTATGTTTGCAGTATATGAAGAATAAAAACTTTTCTCACAGTGGTGGTATTATGGATCAAGTCAGCAATAGAAAACTACTACAAGAGGGAATGTGCCCAACTGAGGTATTGTGGATGAAAATAAGAAAACTTAAACCAAATTTTCATTATGTTTGAAGATGTTACTATTAATTACCCTTTAGATAAATAAAGGTATTAAGATTGCTCCTTAGGCTAAGTTGAAGCAAATGAATAAGTATGCAAATTTGCTCTAAGTTTTAAGTACCTATCCAAAATTCTAGCTTTTTGATATAGAAATAAATTTCAAGGACAAGACATCCTGGCCTTCATTACAAAAGAGCTGAGTAAATTAACTTGGGCCACAGCAGGGTTTTATTATCAAGGAAGAAATTAGATTAACATCTATTTAAACACAACTGTGGAACTCTGAGTTCATTGGAAGGCAAAGGAAAAAATGTATGCCTCCAAAAAGAATTCATTAATTTCTTAGCTTTTTAGTGTGTGCTTTAAGTTTTCCTCTTTTTATTCTCTCTCTCTCTCTCTCTCTCTCTCTCTCTCTCTCTCTCTGTCTCCATCTAATCTAATACTATTTCAGTAATGGAAATTCACATGTAAAACATACAGCTTTCTAGCATTGTCAAACTTACTGATCCCCAAAATATTTACATAATTTATGAACAACTGAATACATAAGTTATTTTCAGATCCAATAAAACATATTATCATAGGAAATGACTCAGAGGAGGATAAATCTTTACGTAGAAGTCAAAATTGTGTTTTAGTTGACAAAGACAAAAGAGGCTGTGTATGTAGATATATGTCAATGTATGTTGAGTCAAAGAGAACAGGTCTAAATATGGGACATATCTTAATGTGTATTAATGTGTAAGATAGTTAAAGTAAGGCAAACACCCTAGTTCTTCAAATATCTGTAAGTTAAATTATGTCAGGTACAAGACTGAGGCTATTTTAGCATATAGTGGTAACTACACAAATTTAGAATTCCGATTAATGGTTTATTTTTAATACAGAACTAAACTCTATCTTTTTATCATTTTAATGTAAGACATTTTTGTATTGTTTTTAATCAAAGACTAGTTATTAAAATATAATTTCTATTGCAATATCTAACATTGCTGCAGACTTTCTGGTATAACATCTCCACAAATATTTATTTGGCATCATTTAAATCATCTGATTGAATGAATATATAAATTGTATCTATGTATTTACCAATATGTAAATAAATATTACTTGAACAATTTTTTCCTGAATAAAATATCCGGGGTAAGGCAATGCAATCCCAGAATTTAGCCATTGTGTTTTCGCAATTTTTAAAGTTGTCTGTGGTTATTCATGTGTATAAATCCTTCACATTCTTCAGCAACACTTAGATATCTTTATGAAAATAACTCATGTGTTCTTAATGAGGAAAAGAAATGGCTCCTGTACCTGGAAATCATAAAAACATATTATCTCAGAATGATTGCTAAATTGCATAACCTAATAATAATAGACTCATACCCCATATAGTCAGAAAATATGAACTCACACTACACTTTAAATATATACAAAGCAATTGATCCAGAGGAAATAATAGAGTGGTTTTGTCCCCAGGATAAAAAATATAGAAAGTTAAAATATGAACATGAACTCTTTTCTTCATCATTAAATTGTCTAGCAAATATTGGATTTCATTTTCTTTTTACTTCTATCTCATTTTAGGCTAAATGTATAAGTTTTAGAAAAAATGATGCTCTTCCTTTTCTTATTATTTTCTTTGGTAGTAGTGGGTATTGAACTCCTGACCTCAACTTGAGGGCAAGTGTTCTAGCAGTTGAGCCACACTTTATTTGTTTTTTTTTAATTTTCTGTACGTTTTATTGTAAAAATGCTGTACAGAGGGCTTCCAGTTACATGAGCCAGGTAATGAGTACATTTCCTATTGAGCATTGTTGCCTCCTCCTTTGTTTTCCCCCTACCATCTCTTCCCTCCCACTTCCACAAATACCCCCCCAAGTTGTAAAGTTAGTTTTCAACATAGTGTTTTATACTTCTCACTGTTACAATGGGTCAACCTGAATCCTTTTATCCACATTTTATTTTTCCCCTTCCCCTCCCTGAATTAGAGGAGTGTATATACAACAGCAGGGCACCATATCAAATACAGTGATAACAGGGGTTGTACCGTGGGGGAGGAACATACAAAGCAACAAAAAATCACTTGGTACGTGATAAATATGTTAGAAAACATAGCAAGAAAGAAAACAGATATTTATGTCCCTATCTTGGAGATCATTTCACTTAACATCATCTTGTATGGTCATATGTACATAGCTTTTGGCCTTTTCTGCTTGTCCTACAGATGTTCTAGATTTTTGCAAATAAGGGAAACCATGGGACCTATGTTTCTTTGGGCCTTGGTTACATTACTTAATATAAATGTTTCCACGTCTTTCCATCTCCCAACAAATGGGACAAGGCCATGCTTTCTGATGGAGGCATAGAATTCCATTGTATACACATACACACACACATATATACATAAACATATATATATATATGTGTATATATATATATATATATATATATCTTTCTTTTCTTTTTTTTTTTGGGTCCGTTTGTGGGGCCTGAACTATGGGCCTGGGCGCTGTCCCTCAGCTCTTCAGCTCAAGGCTAGTGCTCTACCACTTGAGTCACAGCGCCACTTCCGGCTTTTTTCATTTTGCTTATGTGGTGCTGAGGAATTGAACCCAGGGCCTCAGGCATGCAAGGCAAGCGCTCTACCACTGAGCCATCTTCCCAATCCGTATATATCACATTTTCTTGATCCATTCATCTACTGAGAGGCATCTGGGTTGGTTCCATATTATAATTATGGTAAATAATGCTGTGATAAACTTAGTTGTTCTGGTAGCCTTAGTATGGCCTTGTTTGTGACTGGGTAAATGCCTAAAAGTGGGATTGCTGGTTATACGGGAGCTCTATGTGGAGTCTTTTGAGAAACCTCCATACTGCTTTCCAAAGTGGTTGAACCAGTTTACACTCCCACCAATGCAGATTCCCTCTGGCCACAATCCCTCCAGCATCAGTTGTTTTTATATTTTTTATTGTAAAAATACCGTACAGAGGGGTTCCAGATACATGAGTAAGGTAATGAGTATATTTCCTATTGAGCATTCTTACCTCCTCCTTTGTTTTTCCCTTATAATCCCTTCCCTCCTTGCCTCACCAACTCCCTCCCCTCCTGCTGAAGTTGTAAAGTTCGTTTTCAACATAGTGTCTTGTACATCTCATTGTTACAATGGGTCAACCTGTATCCTTATTTCAGCATTTTGTTATTTCCCATCCCTTCCCCAAATTAGAAATGCATAAACAAGATCCAGGGCACCTGAATCAAATGCAGTGGAAACAGGAGCTACACCGTGGGGGAAGAACATACCAAAGATATAAAATATCATGTAGTTCATTATAAGTTCATTAAAAACAATAGCAAGAAAGAAAAAAAAACACTTGTGGTTTTTTTGCTTAACATCATCTTATATGGTCATATGTACATAGCTTTTGACTGTTTCCGCTTGTCCTAGACATACACTAGTTATTGCAAATAATGGAAGCCATGGGACTTACGTTTCTTTGGGCCTGACTTACTTCACTTAATATAATTTTTTCCAAGTCTTTCCATTTCCTAACAAATAGGGTTGTGTCATTCTTTCTGATGGAAGCATAGAATTTCATTATATATATACATATACATATATCTATCTATCTATCTAGATATATCTCACATTTTCTTGATCTGTTGATCTACTGAGGGGCATCGGGGTTGGTTCCATATCTTAGCTATGGTTAATAATGCTTCAATGAACATAGTTCTGCTGGTAGCTTTAGTATAGCCTTGTTTGTGATCATTTAGGTAAATGCCCCAAAGTGGGATTTCTGGGTCATATGGGAGCACTATGTGGAGTCTTTTGAGGAACCTCCATACTGCTTTCCAAAGTTGTTGAACAAGTTTACACTTCCACCAACAATGCATTAGGGTTCCCTTTTGGCCACATCCCCTCCATCATCTGTTGTTATTAGATTTCTTAGTTATGGCTATTCTAACCTAGGTTGAAGTGGCCAGAATTTTCTTAACAAATATTCAGAAGCACAACAAATCAAAGAAAGGTTGGAGAAATGGGATTGCATGGAACTGCAGAACTTCAGCATGACGAAGGACATAGCTAGCAAGTTCAATAGAAAGTCCATGAACTGGGCGAAGATTTTCACTAGCCTCACAATGTATAAGGGTCTTAGAATTCAAAAAATTTATTCCTCCAACAACAAATCCTCAAAGAAACAACTGCGAGATAAATAAGTGTGTAAAGTCTTAAAGAGAAACTTATCTGAAGAGGAAATAAGAATGGTCAATAGATACATGAAAAAATGCTCAAATTCTCTAGCCTTAAAAAATGCAGATCAAAGCAACAAAATTGAGATTCCACATCGCTCCAGTTAGAATTGCATTATGTTGACTTGGCTATTTTCAAAGTAAGGCCTTAGGCCAGGGCAGATTGAGTTTGATCCTACTACTGTGTTTGCCCATGCTGCTGGCAATGACAGCCATGTTGAAGTCTGGCCAGACATGGTGTTTCCCTTGTATCTCGGATAAACAGCCTGTATCATCACAATGAGGTAGTCCTGTGAACTTTTCTGCCTTTGTTGATGTTCTCTGCAACTCAAGAATCTAAGATTTCAAGGTCGAGCCACCTCTTCTGGCTTGTAATGCTTTTGTAACAGCATACTCTCTGGGTAGTTAATTTCATGGATGAATGACATTCTTACAGACACATAAGCTAAATACACAATACATTAAAATACGAATGTGAACAAAGGTAACTTTGGAAGAGATATTAATGCTTATGTGAATAGTATAGGATTGCAATGATGACTCCTAATGTACAAATGTTTATGAAGACATAAAGAAACTTTAACCCATGCATTCTTTTCATACATGCCATCATAATGAGAGAAAGAGGGGGGGGGAAAGAAAGGAGAAACAACAATTCTCCAAGTTTATCTCTACCCTATAGTAAAGCATTGCTAACAAGTTTGTTGATGTGTTTACCATTCTTGTGAGTTCCAAGGGAGCAAAAACTTCATTAAGCTAAAAGCAATTAATTTTTAAATGCTTCTAATTGCAACTAATGAGCCTACAAGTTTCATTACCAGTGAAGGTCACAGAACCGACCAGAGTCTTGAATTTATCTTTACCTCTTGTTTTATGATTGACTAAGCTGGGTATTTTGAGGTCTATCATGCTGCAATCAATCTAACACCAACCAACAATAGGCTGCCGCCAGGCACACTCTATTCAGAATGTCAGGGAAGATTCTGTGGACCCTGTTATCCAATTTCTTTGTTAACAGTGTCACATTTTGGAAGAAAAACTTTGGCAAGACAAGTTTTGTAAGAAAACCTCTTAATCCTTGAATTGTCCCGTACTTCTTAATATCAGAAAACAATATATATATATACACACACACATATATACATCTTTTGTTTGCAATCCAAGAGGAATTAAATATTTTATTTGTATAAATTAAGAAAGTTCCAGTTACAGTGGAGCAGCATGTGTCATATTGAATTCAGGTCAAAAGCATGATATACACAACATTTTGGCCACAATAGCTGAGACTGAATTTTATAGTGTGTTGTAGTCCCACATTGGTATTATTTATTTGATTATTTTCATCAATCTGTGCATTTGGTGGTTCCAGTGTTCATTTTTTGGACAAATTGTCAAATGATTACAAAATAGCATGTGTTGTGCATGTGTAAGAGGATAAGTACAAAATTTTTTTCTCCTAAAAACAAAGAATTAGCCCTCATGATGAGAATAATTGAAACTTCAAACTGCAGTAAACTGTCATTTCAGCAGCTACCACAGAAGCCTTCCAGACATGGTGCAACCGCAAGTAAAATCTGGTTCAGTGCAAAATTAATTTTCTTCTAATAGTATTGGACTAATGTAGTGAATACGTCTTATCTAGTAGTACTATCAATGTATTTTTATGTCTTTGTTCATAACCTAGTCATTGCAATTGGGAAACAAGAAATAAGAGAGCTAATTTGGAGCCTAATGCCAATTACCACAATTTGGTGTGAGTTTATATGAATTCAAAAAAGTCAGTACTGTTGGGAGAAAAGATGAGAAATGATAAACTATGTATACATATTTACACATATATAATATTTATATATGCATATATAGGTACATATCAATGTAAAAGGAAAAATGAACAGGTTTTTGGTTACAGAATCTTGGAGATGAAATATTCTGGATCTGATATTTTATTTTATCACTGAAAATAGTATAGATGTCTAGGGTAACACATTTTGTAATATTTTGAGGATATTAATTTTTGTATGCCTGAAGATATGAAATAAGTATCTAAACTGGGAGCAGAATAGAAGAGGGTAAGTAATAAGGATTATTTATTCTTATTTACCATCCCCATTCTCCATATACATCTAACAGCAATGAACACACAAAGAAATTCAAGAGACTTCATCTTGTTTTCCTAGCATGACTGGGTCTAGTGCCAAAAATGCATGGAAAAAACTTCATTTCTGAGTTATCTTCCAGTCTAGCAGCAAGAAAATACACTGCAACTCTTCCACTATAGAGTACTACTGTAGCAGTGTGAATACCTTGATTGCAAGATTGCAAGTGATTAAAATGTTGAATACATACATTGGCCTCAGATGCTAAGAATCAAAGCAAAAACAGATAAAATAAAATAGCAGCAGAAATCTAGAAAGTCAACAACTACTGTACAAGAAGAAACAGGTCACTGAACTCAGAAGCATGATAGCAAGATGAATTGAATTCAAAGAGGATAAATTCAGTAACTGAAGTATCTCAAAGAGGAGAATAAACAAAATGAAAAAGATGATGACAGTGGTACAAAATGTATTATTTGGATAGTCTAGGAGGGAAGTTTAGAGAAAGGAGATGAGGCTACTGGGTGGTGAAGAGGATCTGACATGTATGCATACATATATACATGCATATATATATATATATATATATATATTTACTATATTCACATGTATACACAAATACATATATATACATATTATAAATGTATATTTACAATAAATTAAAAGCATAAATACCACAAAATAATACTGATCCAATAAAAGAAAGGTGTTTCCATTTCAATGTGGGCACAGAATAAAAATCATGTAACAGTATTTGGTCAGTATTTTCATCTTTATTTAGATTGAGTGAAATTTCATTTTGAATATTTCAAGTAATATATTCATAATTTTTAAATAGGTACACAAATAACAATAATTTACACTTTTTCTCTTTACTTTTCAACATTAATAGTTCTAAATTGAGAGGCAAAAACAGGACTAAGGTTCATGATTATTATCAGACAAATCATAATTTTAAAAAATAAGCATTTATACATACTCCTAGGAAAAAGAGGAATGATCACAGAAGATCAGCAGTTGACTGGCCCTATAAAGTGATTACAATCAGCAAGTAGTCATTAGATTTAAGTGCTTTGTCTTAATTGTATTGGAATAAGACTAAACAACAGTGCTGCACTGCTGATCTTCCTAGTTTCATGTGAGATTGCTTCAGATCATATGAAACCAAAGCCAGGAACTGGTGAGACACACTAATAAGCCATGGAGTCCGGGAAGATGGCGGAGGAGAAGCTGGAGTCTAAGTAAGCTCTCGAACAGAAAGCAGTTTTAGAGTTCCAGTGAACAGTCCTAAGTCAGAGAATTACACCAAGTGAGTCATCACAGGACAGAGAGTTTGGCCAGAGAAGGAAATCCAGGCAAGGAGACACTTCTGAACACTTGCCAGCAGCCGCGGCGGCGGCGACAGTTGTGGAGGTGGTGGGCGAGCGCAGCCACCATACCTGAGCAACAGAGAGTCCAGGACGAAGGAGCCAGACACAGCAGGCGAGCGGATTCTACTCAACACCAGCAAGAACCGACAAGGAGCAGACATCTTCATCCTGCAGTTCGCAGACCAGAGATGACCCAGGAACTAAGACTCGGCGTGAGTAGAAGCCTGACGTCCTCACTCCTTCTCAGGGAGCAGAGGAGGGAAGGCCACCCGTCCCACCCCCAGCACTGGTGATCTCCATCTTGGATACTGACAAAGCTCAGAGGAGCTGCTAGCTCCAACTCAGGCCTTGGAATAAAAGGAGTCATTTAGCAGGTCACAAGAACTTAACGGCGGTGTGACCTGCCAGACTCTGCTCTACCCAGGGAAAAGTCACCCAGCTCAGGTGCCAGCCCTAGGAGTGGGTTTCTTCACTGGGTAATCAGAGCCAGAGGCTGCCCCTCCCTCTAGCAGCCTTGACAAGCAATTGAAAATCAGTAAACAGAAACGCTGAGAATGGCTCTAGGCTGGGCTCTGTGAGGTATTCACAAACCAGCCCTGGAAAAGCTACCAGAACCTAGCCTCATCACTGCACCCCCCTCTTTTGTGATACTCAAAGTAGATCTGTCTCCCAGTGAACTAGCCTGGGAGGAGGATTGCCAAATCCTGGGTAAATCAGAGCATTTTACTGCCTGTTAGAATAAACTGATTTAAGAAACCAACTAAGACACAGGACCACAAGCAGACCAGAGACTCCAACAAGAGGCTGGTTACGGATCAAAGAGAGATACAGGATTTTTCCCACTCCTCCCCCCCAAAAAAAATCAAAGAAATTTTTGGGTTTTTTTGTTTTTTTGCTTTTTTGTTTTTTCTTTTTTCTCTTCTTCGTCTTCTTTTTTTTTTTTTTTTTAGTTTTTATTTTTGGTACCTTATATAAAAATATTTTTTTCTTTTCTAAAACTTTTTTCAATCTTTAATCTTTGCCTTTTTTGATAAAAAATGTTTTCCAAAACGTTTCTTTTCCTCTTATAATTTTTATTTTGGGGATACGGGAGTGTGCGTTTTTGCGTTCTTTTTGGTCTTCTTCCTCTTTTTTTTCTCTTTTTTAAATTATCTTTTAGTTTTTTGTTTAGCTCTACTGAACTTCTCATCTTTTTCTTCTCCCTTTCTTATCCTTTTCACCTTCTCCGCTATTTCGGTCTTCATTATGTGACTTAATTCTTGTCCTGCACACCCTCAGATAAACCTGTGGTTGACTATTAGACCCTATCCCCCATTGTGTACACACTTAATCCACACATTTATTACACAGGTCAAAACCTCTAAGACTTAAATTCCTTAATAGCAGTACTACCTCTTTATACCTATATAATATTTTAAGCATATTTATTTTTAAGTTTTTCACATCTCCTTTATATACCTCCCCTTCTCTCTATAAATTCACGTTCTTATCTAAATAGATTGTTATCGAGTCTACATAATTTTATTACTTTCAACTTTTCTATTTTTTCTGGTCTCTTTTCTTTTCCCGTTCCATTTCTTTTATTTTCTCTCTCTCTCTCTACTTTCATCCTACCCAACCTATTTCCTGCTTTGAGATTAAGACTTAGTTAACTCCCCCAGAGCCTCCCCACATCAATCTATTCATATTTTTTACCCAAATCTCTCCATAAACCTAATAATTTCTGCTCTTCCAAATTCTTTGCAGTTCATAGCCCATTAACGTATAGTTGTTTGATGTTGAATAGATGTATCTGTTGAACTAGATTGTATCTGTAGACTATTGACTGCGCAAATTCAGACTTGCGTTGATGCTTGCCTTAAGATTGTGTTCTAGCACAAATCTGGTGCTATTTTCATCTCAAATGGGCAGAGTAAGCTGGAAAAACACAAGAAAAATGACAAATCCGGGTATCTCAATTCCCAGTCCCGATAATCAGGGGACAGAAATGATAATGAATAATCCAGAGGAAAATTCCCAAATAGCTCTACAAACTCTGCTGGCAAACATGATAAATCAAAAGATTGAAAGCATACAAAGGTCTCTGTATGAGTGTGATAGGGAGAGAGAGGAGGCATTTCAAAAGTTTATACAGGAATATCATAAGCATAAGGAAGCTACTCAAAAGCCCATACAGGATTTGCATGAGCAGCGTGAGAATACTCAGAGAAAAGACAGGAATGGCGCAAACAGGCTGAGAACATTCAAAGAGAACTACAGGAATCCCAAGAACGGGATGAAGGTTATCAAAGAGTAATACAGGAATTGAGAGAGCACGAAGAGAATACACAAAGATCACTAAAGGCATTCATGGAATTCATTAACAAAGCGCTAAAGGAAGTCAGGGAGACCACACAGGGAATGCTGAATGAACCCAACAGAAGGAAGGGGAGTCCAAGAAAACCATAACCAATCAAATAAGTGATCTGAGAAAAAACACTGAACATTAAGTTAAGGAAAAAAAGGAGTTCATACAAGATCTAAAACAAAGCTTCAACAAAGAACTTGAAGCCATCAAATCTGACCAATTAGACGAAAAAGGGATAAAAAACAAAGAAGAAAGTCTTGACAGAAGGTTAGACCATGCAGAAGATCGAATCTCAGGGATTGAAGACAGCCTAGATATTATAGAGAAAGAACATACAAACATCCAAGACAGTCCAAGAAATATGATAGATCTATCCAACACTTGGAAGACACCATCAGAAGGGCTAATCTAACGATAATGGGTGTAGAGGAGAACCTAGAAACAGAAGTCAATGGCCTAGGAAATTTGTTTAACAGGATCCTAGCAGAGAACTTCCCAAACATGCAAAAAGATAGGCCTTTTCAGATACAAGAAGCTTTTAGAACTCCAAACAGACCAGACCAGAATAGGACATCCCACTGTCACATTATAATCCACACAGAATCAACTCAGACCAAGGAAAAGATCCTTAAAGCTGTCAAGGAGAAAAGATTAATTACCTATAAAGGAAAACCAATTGGAATCACCTCAGATTTCTCAGCAGAGACAATCAAAGCCCGAAGAGCCTGAAATGATGTATGCCATGCCCTAAAAACAAACAACTATCAACCAAGAATACTGTACCCAGCTAAACTCTCCTTCATAACTGAAGGCCAAATAAAAACCTTCCATAGCAAAGAAAAATTGAAACAATACACCTACACCAAACCAGCCCTACAAAAGTTTCTTAAAGATGTCCTACACATAGAAAACCAACAAGACCACAATAAAGGTCAAGAAACTGCACCCAAACTGAGAATCCAAGAACAATAGGAAGAACCCAGTTTTCGCAACCCGCAAGAAGGTGGATAACACGGCAGGAATTCCCAAAAACCTCTCAGTCCTTTCTCTTAACGTTAACGGACTGAACTCTCCAATTAAGCAACATAGACTGTCTAGTTCGATTAAAAAACAAGACCCTTCTATCTGCTGCCTGCAGAAGTCACATCTTGCCCGTAATAACAAACACATATTCAATGTTAAAGGTTGGAACAAAATCTACCAAGCAAACGGCCCCCATAAACAGGCGGGAGTTGCAATCTTAATATCAGATAAAATAGACTTCAAATTAAAACTCGTGAGAAGAGATAAAGAAGGTGGTTACATACTAATTAAGGGATTTCCCTTTCAGGAGGATATTAGAATTCTAAATATCTCGAAAATGGAACACTCAAATTTATCCAAGAAACACTACTTTCCCTCAAATCCCATAGAACTGCAAAGACATAAATTGTTGTGGATACTAAAACACCACTCTCCCCACTAAATAGATCAACTCGGCAAAATCTCAACAGAGAAACTACAGATCTAAACAGCTCCATAGATCAACTTGATTTAACAGATATCTACTGAATAGTTGACCCAGCAGCATCAGAATACACGTTTTTTTCAGTAGCACATGGAACATTTTCTAAAATAGACCACATTTTAGGCCACAAAGCAAACTTGTCCAAATTCAGAAACATTGAAGTTATACCTTGCATTCTCTCTGACGACAAGGGAATAAAATTAGAACTCAACACCAAAAGCCACCAAAGAAAGTCTGGTATCACATGGAGGCTGAACAACACACTCCTGAATCACGAGTGGGTCATGGAAGAGATTAGAAAGGAAATTCAAATGTTCATGCTATTCAACAAAAATGAACACACAAATTACCAGCTCCTCTAGGACTCAGCAAAGGCAGTATTCAGAGGCAAGTTTATAGCTCTGAGCTAATACATCAACAAATTGGAGAGATCTGAAACTGACAATTTAATGACACATCTAAACCTCCTTGAAAAAGAGCAGCAAGATAAACCCCAATCCAGTAGATGGAAAGAAAGAATTAAAATTAAATCAGAATTAAATGAATTACAATCCAAAAAAATTATAGAAAGAATCAAGAAAACAAAGAGTTGGTTCTTTGAACAACTTAACAAAATTGACAGACACTTAGCAAATCTTATCAGAAAAAGAAGAGAACACACCCAAATAAACAAACTCAGAGACGAGAATGGAAACATCACTACGGAAACAACCAAGATTCAGAACATTATAAGGGAAAACTTCTCAAAACTTTATGCTAATAAGTTTGAGAACTTGACAGAAATGGACCTTTTCCTAGCAAATATTGACATGCCAAAACTAAACCAAGATGAGTTAAACCAGCTTAACAGGCCCATATCAAGCACTGAAATAGAAACAGCAATAAGAGACCTTCTAGCTAAGAACAGTCAAGGACAAGATGGTTTTACAGCAGAATTTTACAAGGCCTTCATAGCAGAGCTCATACCAATACTCCTCCAAATCTTCAATGAAATTGAAAGAGAAAGTTCACTACCGAACACATTCTATGAAGCCATCATAACCCTCATCCCAAAACCAGGCAGGGACTCATCAAAGAAAGAGAACTATAGACCCATTTCTTTGATGAACATTGATGCAAAACTTCTCAACAAAATATTGGCTAACCGACTTCAACAATTCATGCAAAAAATCATACACCATGAACAAAAAAATTCATTTCAGGGATGCAAAGTTGGTTCAATATACACAAATCAATTAATATTATTCATCACATCAACAGGAGCAAGAATAAGAACCACATGGTTATCTCAATAGATGCAGAAAAAGCATTCGACAAGATCCAATACCCCTTTATGATGAAGGGTTTGAAAAAATTAGGAATCCATGGAACATTCTCAATACAATAAAGGCTGTATATGACAAACCAACAGCCAGCATTATACTCAATGGTGAAAAACTAAAGCCATTTCCTCTTAACTCAGGAACAAGACAAGGATGTCCACTCTCTCCACTTCTCTTCAATCTAGTATTACAATTCCTAGCTACAGCAATAAGACAAGATGCAGACATAAAGGGGATCCAAATAGGGAAAGAAGAAATAAAACTCTCCCTCTTTGCAGACGACATGATCTTGAATTTAAAGAATCCCATAAACTCCACTCCCAAATTACTCAAGCTGATTCAAAACTTTGGCAACGTAGAAGGGTATGAAATTAACCCCCCAAAACCAATGGCCTTTCTGTATGCCAACAATGTGAAAAGTGTGGCTGAAATTAGGAAAGCAACTCCATTTGTAATAGCCCCACAAAAATAAAATCCCCAGGAATCAACTTAACCAAAGAAGTGAAGACCTCTCTGATGAAAGCTTTAAAATCTTGAAAAAGGAAATCAACACAGAACTTAAAAAATGGCAAAGCCTCCCATGCTCCTGGATTGGAAAGATTAACATCGTGAAAATGGCAATACTTCCCAAGGCTATTTACAAATTCAACGTGATACCTATCAAAATTCCAAGATCATTCTTCAAGGAAATAGAAGAGGCAATCCAAAAATTCATATGGAACAATAAAAGACCCCGAATGGCAAAAACGCTCCTCAACGGAAATAACACGGCTGGAGGAATATCAATACCAAATTTCAAACTCTATTACAAAGCCATAGTAATCAAAACAGCTTGGTATTGGCATAAGGACAGACCTCAGGACCAATGGAATAGAATTGAAAACCCAGATATGAACCTACAGACCTATCGCCATCTAATATTTGATAAGGGAGCTAAAACAATAGAATGGAACAAGGACAGCCTCCTCAGTAAATGGTGCTGGCAAAATTGGTTAACTACTTGTAGAAAACTAAAGCTAGACCCTTATATATCTCCCTGCACCAGAATCAACTCCAAATGGATCAAAGACCTCAAAGTCAAAGCAGACACTGAAAACATTACAGGGTGGAATAGGAGAAACCCTAGGTCCCCTTGGCTCAGGCCGAAAATTTTTGAATAGAGACCCGGAAACCCAACAAATCAAAGAAAGGTTGGACAAATGGGATTGCATAAAGTTGCAGAGCTTCTGCATGGCAAAGGACATAGCTAGCAAGATCAATACAAAGCCCACGGATTGGGAAAAGATCTTTACTAGCCATACAACGGACAAGGGTCTCATATCTAAAATATACTTGGAACTCAAAAAATTAAATCCCCCAAGAACAAATCCTCAAAGAAACAACTGCCCAATAAACAAGTTGTCCAAAAACTTAAAGAGAAACTTCTCTGAAGAAGAAAGAAGGATGGCCAAATACACATGAAGAAATGCTCAACCTCCCTAGCCATAAAAGAAATGCAAATCAAAACAACATTGAGATACCACCTCACTCCAGTTAGAATGGCAAAAATCAAGAACTCTAACAATAACAGATGATGGAGGGGATGTGGACAGAAGGGAACCTTACTTCATTGTTGGTGGGAATGTAAACTTGTTCAACCACTTTGGGAAGCAGTATGGAGGTTCCTCAAAAGACTTCACATAGCACTCCCCTATGACCCAGCAATCCCACTTTTGGGCATTTACCCAAATGTTTACAAACAAGACCACATTAAAGCTACCAGCACAACTATGTTTATTGCAGCATTATTCACTAAAGCTAAGATGTGGAACCAACACAGATGCCCCTCAGTAGATGAATGGATCAAGAAAATGTGGTATATATACACAATGGAATTCTATGCCTCCATCAGAAAGAATGACATTGCCCATTTGTTAGGAAATGGAAAGACTTGGAAAAAATTATATTAAGCGAAGTATTTCAGGCCCAAAGAATCACAGGCCCCATGGTTTCCCTTATTTGCAATATCTAGTACATGTATGAGTCAAGCGGAATAGGTCAGATAATGTGATGTTAGGAAAATGAACCCTTAGATTTGTATTTTAATGTTTTTTTCTTTCATGCATGTGTTTCTAAAGCATTTATAAGATTATTTCTTTGATGCCTTGTATGTCCCTCCCCCACAGTATAAGCCCTGCTTTCACTATATTTGATGTCAGTATAACTTGTGGAGGAGATGGGGAAAAACAAGTCGATTAAGGATACAGGTTGACCTGTTGCAACAATGAGAAGTACAAGTTTTCATGTCCATAACGAGCTTTACAATGTCTGTGCGGGGGGGCGGTGCAGGGGGGAGGAGAAGGATTGGGACTGGGGGGAGGAGGGGGAGTCTGGTGGGGGATGTGAAGGATAAACAAAGGAGGAGGCTGCAATGCTTGGTAAGAAATGTATGCATTATCCTGCCCATGTAATTGTAACCCCTCTGTACAGTATGTTCACAAATAAAATAAAATAAAATAAAAAGACTAAACAATTCCCAATATATTTTGTATCTAGAAAGAGGTCATAGACTTATTTCAATATTGTTAAGTGGCACAGGATTTCTTTGTGTGTATGGCACATTTCTGTACACAGAAATGGTCACGGTGAGATTACAAATATGAAAGAGAAGAGACAGATACTTGACAAAAACCTTAGAATCTGTTAGAATCAGTTGGGAATAGACAAGTCATAACCTAAAGTAGAATGGAAATAGATAAATTTGAAGGTACATGCACACAAAAATCTTAAAGGAAAATTAGCTTTTAAAAGTTCTTCAAGAATTGTACATATAACCTTACTTATGTAACTGCAACCCCTCTGTATATCACCTTGACAATAAAAAAATAGATAAATATATTTCTTTTTGGACTTACATATGCATTGGTTATCTAAGTCCAAATTGTATCTGCTACTTATCAACTGAAGGATCTAGTGCAAATAAATTTCATTAAGGTTAGATTAGCCATTTTAAAATTGTGACAATCCTTTGTATTTTGGTGAGTTCCTATGATAATAAATGTGATAGCCAAAATTTTGGAGAAAATGAGTAGAAATAAGCCAATGTTCATTGTTTCTGTAGGACAGTCAATGAATTACTTTCTTCATTGTTTCAATCAATTGATCTCAGATTTCTAGAATAAATAGTTGTTATGACTAAATATAAAGCCCTCTTTTATTCATCTTAAGATATATTCAATTTTGAAAACACAAACCTTTAAGCAACTCTCCTAAATAATGTGGCATTAATTTACATGAAATAATGAACAGCTTTTTAATGATTTTTCTTCTATATTGAACATCGATGATGGATGACGCAACACAAGAATGCTTTCTAAATATCAACAGAAAATTAGCGCATTCATCTTCTTCGAACGTAGCTGGTTACTTTTACCTGATCCTTTCTATTTAAGTTCTATTTAAAGCAAGAATGACTTGAAGGAGCAAAAGCACAGTTTTGTCTTTGAGGCTCAATTTTCAAGTGATGTCAGCAAATAATAAAATTGATTTTTCTGAATGTTCCTTGTTTTAGCTGCACGCATGTGTGCTGTCTGCTAGCTCCTCCCTATCTCTCCTGGAAATAAATTCCACATGGAATACCAAGTCTTTTTTTCTCCCTTTGACACCACATCAAAAATGAGGATAGTAGAACACATTTGAGTAAAATACTTAAAATATTAAAACAGAGTGCTTATACTCCTACTAAATTATAATTAATTTTGACCATTTGTTCAACTTTTAAAACTTTTACATAAAGTTATATACAACTTTGAGTTTACGATCATACTTTCCTGTCACTGTAATACACCTGCCCCCCCACCAAAGAGTATAAAATTCGCTATGGTTTGGTTTTATTCCATGATTTGCTTGTGACATATTTACTTTACTAATCATCTGAATCTCACATAAATTCTGAATAACTTCTTTTTCTCTCAAATCCTACCAGATCAATATACCAACCCAATAAATCATGCATTATACCTCTCTTTGTATGACATTGTAGATCAATTTCTCAGAAAGAATCAAATAGGGATACAGATTGACCCTTTGCAACAATAAGATGTACAAGATGCTATGGTGAAAAACCGAACTTCACAATTAAGATGGGGGGGTAAGAGGGGCATGTAGTTGAGGAGTTGGGAGGGACAGATGGTAGGGGAAAAACAAAGGAGGAGGCAACAATGCTGGATAAGAAATGTACTCATTACCTTCCTCATGTAATTGTAACCTCTCTGTACAGTATTTTCACAAAAAATAAAAATGAAAGAATCTCAATATTTCTTACATGGATTGTTGTACCATTTCACTAGACTATCATCTTGCAATATTGTCTCGTAACAACTCATTTTCTGCACCATCTAATGTTACCTTCATGAAACCCTTAGATTTCTTTTTCATGGATAATTAGATAAAATATATATGTCCTAGAAGTGAAAGCTAGGACATACATGCTCAATCATTTCTAAACACTTTTGGATCTTGATTACTGAAGTTTTTCACCTATAAACCTTAGGCTTAAGCAGTGCACTTCTATTTGTTTTTTTCAAATTTGTTCTCAAATCTCAAACAACCTTAACTTTTGACATTCAGTTTGTATTCAAAATGTTTGCTACTGTAGAACTGTCAATTCTCCTAACCAATACAAAACTCATGGATATTTTTTGAAGATAAGAATTTTATTCTTCTTCTGTATTTTTCTTTATCTTCTTTTGAAAATAGTAATACTAACTAATATTGACTGTCTATTGAATCTATAAAGTGATAGTTTAATATGCTCATCAAGGATCAAAAGAAGGCCAGCATGCAAGTTTATGATACATTTATTGTGCTTCATTGTATTAGATCATGATTGTTGCTATTCTATCCTGTTTTTACTTAGGTAAAACTAATTTTAGTAAGTGTCTTTAACTTCTCTAATATCATAGCTGAAAAATCCTACATTTCAAATAAAAATAAGTGTTCACTTTTATGTAACAAAAATTTCTATCTTGCTAAAATTAATACATATCCTAGTACAAGTATATATATATATATATATATATATATATATATACTAGTATATATATATATATATATATATATATATATATACTGATATATCAATGCCTATTTGTGAAAACTTGTAACTAGTTTATAACTAGTGTAGCTTTCAGATGACAAAGCCAACAACAGACTTTTCATTAATTACTTAATAAATTGTGATGGTACTGGGCTTAAACTCTCACTTGGCCTTTTGTGCTCACTGTCTCCAGTTCCATCTTCTGCTAGTTAATCAGATCTTCTGCTAGTTAATCAGATCCTCTGCTCTTAGCTTCCTGAGTAGCTAGGACTAAAGGTATGACCTTCAGTGCCCATCTAGCAATATCATTTTAGTAGTACTGCTCTTGAGTCTACACTATTTTTTGATTTTTAAAAATCTATTATTTATTTTATGACTGTGCTTTTTTTAAAGGACAGAAGGAAAACAATCAGTATGTCAAGACAGGAAATAAAGTTGATTGAGAGTTCAAGCCCACTGGCTGACCAAAAAAAAAAGAAAGAAAAGAAAAACGAAAAAATATTGACTATGACAAAAGATGAACAAAATGAAAAATGGCTAGAGATAGGAGTGAATACCTTTTTATCTTTGGCCAGTTGTGGGCCTTGAGCTGAGGGCCTGGGCACTGTCCCTGATCTGTTTTGGCTCAATGATACTGCTCTTCCAGTTGAAAAAAAAGTATGGGAATCCTCTTTCAGTTTCATGAAATCTGTTCAATCTGTTAAACTGATCACAAATGAAAATAAGATCCAGTAAACTAGGAAAGTAACTATTTTAGACATATTGGTATTTTAGGTATAGGGTAGGATGCAGATCTGATTAAGACTCTGTAAACTCACTAAAATTACAAGAGCAGAGGGTGTGTAGGAATTAGATATAGCCCTTCTCAAATAGTTGATAAAGGAACAGAAAGGATATATGCCATGCCATAGTGATTATCTTTATATTCTAGAGGCGATGTATTCCATATTCTGATGTCTCAGTTTGGTGTAGTTAGTGAGTGATCTGAAAGGTTACTAGTTTTGCCTGGAATCCAAAGGCTCTACAATTAGTTTTTAATCATGATGTCATCTTTTCATTATGTATGGTGTATTCACTTGTACATTTTCAGAAGAGTTGAGGGAAGGGTACAAAACTCAAAGGAAAAAAGGTGAAAATGCAGCAAGTGAGCTCACTGGACACTGATGAAAGTGAACTATACTATTCATGGGTGGAGATGGGAAGGAGGGACTGGGAGAGAATGAGGGAACCGAAGACACTGTATGAAAGGAAGTGTACACATTGTTTGATTTATAATTGTAATCTCTCTATACATCACCTCTATAATAACAATGAAGTTAATTAATAATACAAAAAATAATGATCTCGGGCCTTTGACAGGTTCTTCTATGGTAATCATAGAACATTCCATTGGAATATCTCTGCATAACGGCTCACTTTTTTCTGATTGTTTTATTCTATTTTATATGTTTTTATTGTAAAAATACTGTAGAGAGGGATTGCAGTTACATGAGTAAGGTAATGAGGATATTTCCTATCAAGCATTATTACATCCTTCTTTGTTTTTCCCCTACAATCCCTTCCCTCTCCACCTCTCCAACTCCTCCCTACTTCACCCCCCACTTACTCCCTCCCCCACTGAAGATGTAAAGTTTATTTTCAACATAGTGCCTTGTACATCTCATTGTTACAATGGGTCAACGTGTATCCTTATTTCAGCATTTTATTATTTCCCTTCCTCTCCCAAAATTATATACAAGACACCCAAATCAAATAGAGTGAAAACAGGGGACATACCATGGGTAAGAAGATACCAAAGAAACAAAAAAAATCACATAGCACATTATAAATGTGTTAAAAATAATAGAAAGAAAGGGCTGGGAAGGTGGCTTAGTGGTAGAGCGCTTGCCTTGCATGCATGAGGCCCTGGCTTCGATTCCTCCTCACCACATAAGCAAAAAGATAAATGCTGGAAGTGGTGCTGTGGCTCAAGTAGTAGAGCTCTAGCCTTGAGCTGAAGATCTGAGGGCCAGCACCCAGGCCCAGAGTTCAGGCGCCTCACGACCAGACCAAAAAAAATAAAAAAGAAGGAAAAAAAATGTGTGTCCTTATTTTGAGGTTCATATGTACATAGCATTTGACCTTTTCTGTTTGTCCTACACATGTACTAGTTATTGCAGGTAAGGGAAACCATGGGACCTATGTTGCTTTGGGACTGGCTTACTTCATTTAATATAAATTTTTCCAAATCTTTCTATTTCCTAACAAATGGGACAATGTCATTCTTTCTGATGGAGGCATAGAATTCCATTGTATATATGTTTACCATATTTTCTTCATCCATTCATATACTGAGGAGCATCTGGATTGGTTCCATATCTTAGCAATGGTTAAACATGCTGCAATAAACATAGTTGTGTTGGTAACTTTAGTATAGCCTTTTGTTTGTGATCATTTGGTAAATGCCCAAAAGTGGGATTGCTGGGTCATAGGGGAACTCTACGTGGAGTCTTCTCCATACTGCTTTCCAAAGTTGTTGAACAAGTTTACACTCCCACCAACAATGAAGTAGAGTGTCATTCTGGCCACATCCCCTCCAGCATCTGTTGTTATTAGGTTTCTTGATTATATCCATTCTAACTGGGTTGAGGTATCTCAATGTTGTTTTGATTTGCATTTCTTTTATGTCTAGAGAGGTTGAGCATTTCTTCATGTGTGTATTGGCCATTCCTGTTCAGAGAAGTTTCTCTTTAAGTCTTTCCCCCACTTATTTATTGGGCAGTTGTTTATTTGAGGCTCTTTTGTTGGGGGATTTATTTTTTTTGAGTTGTAAGTATATTTCGATGATATACCCTTGTCCATTGTATGGCTAGTGAAGATCCTCTCCCAATCACTGGGCTTTCGATTGATCTTGCTAGCCATCTCCTTTGTCATGCAGAAGCTCTGCAATTTCATTCAATCCCATTTGTCCAACCTTTCTTTGATTTGTTGTGTTTGGGTCTTATTAAGAAAATTTTGGCCTGTGCCAATGAGCTCTAGAATTTCTCCTATTCTTTCCTGTAATGTTTTCAGGGTATCTGTTTGACTTGGATGTCTTTGGTCCATTTGGAGTTGATTCTGGTGCAGGGTGATATATAAGGATCTAGCTTTAGTTTAGGACAGGTGTTAACTGATTTTGCCAGCACCATTTACTGAAGAAGCTGTCTTTCTTCCATTCTATTCTTTTTAGCTCCCTTATCAAAGATTAGGTGGCTATAGGTCTGTGGAATAATTTCTGGGTATTCAGTTCTTTTCCATTGGTCCTGACTTCTACTCTTATGCTGCTACTAAGCTCTTTTGATTGCTATGACTTTGTAGTAGAGTTTGAAATTTGGTATTAATATTCCTCCAGCTCTGATCTTTCTGTTAAGATTGTTTTTTCTATACAGCATCTTTTATTGTTCCATATAAATTTTTGGATTTATTATTCTATTTTATTGAAGAATGAGGTTGGCATATTGATAGACATCATATTGAATTTGTAGATGGTCTCGGAATTATTGTCATTTTCACGATGTTAATCCTCTCAATGCAGGAGCTTGGTAGGTTTTTTCACTTCCTAAGTTCTGCTTTAATTTTCTATTTCAGGTTTTTAAAGTTTTCATCATAGAAATCCTTCACTTCTTTAGTTAAGTTAGCTCCTAGGTATTTTATTTTTGTGGGGCTATTACAAAAGGGGTTGTTTTCCTGATTTCAGCCACACTCTTCTCAGTATTGGCATACAGAAAAGCCATTGATTTTGGGGGGTTAATTTTATACCCTTCTACTTTGCCAGAGTTTTCAATCAGCTAGAGTAATTTGGGAGTGTAATCCATGGGATTTTTTAAATACAAGATCATGTCCTCTGCAAAGAGGGAGAGTTTTACTTCATCTTTCCCTATTTGGATCCCCTTTATGTTTGGATCATGTTTTAAGTGCTCTAGCTAGGCATTCTAATACTAAATTTAAGAGAAGTTGAGAGAGTGGACATCCTTGTGTCGCTCCTGAGTTTAGAGAAGATGGCTTTAGCTTTTCGCCATTAAATATAATAATGGCTATAGGTTTGTCATACAAAGCCTTTATTATATTGGGGAATGTTCCATGGATGCCTACTTTTTCCAGAGTTTTCATCATAAAGGGGTATTGGATCTTGTCAAATGCTTTTTCTGCATATATTGAGATAATCATGTAGTTCTTATCCTTGCTCTTGTTAATGTGATGAATTATATTAATTGATTTGTGTATAATGAACAAGCTTTGCATCCCTGAAATGAATCCTGTTTGATCGTGTTGTACGGTTTTTTGGTGAGTTGTTGAAGAGGATTTGCTAAAATTTTGTTGAAAAGTTTTGCATTGATGTTCATTAAAGAAATGGGTCTATAGTACTCTTACTTTGGTGAGTTCCTGCATGGTTTTGAGACGAGGGTTATGATGGCTTCATAGAAAGAGTTTGTTGTGAACTTTCATTTTCAATTTCATTGAATAGTTGGAGGAGTATTGTTGTGAATTCTGCATTGAAGGCCTTGAAGAATTCAGTTGTAAATCCATCCACTCCTGGGATTTTCTTGGGTAGGAGGTCTCATTGCTTTTTCTTAATTTGATGATTGACATGGGTCTATTAAGTTGTATTAAATCATGTTCTAAATGAACCTAAACGGTTCAGCATGTCGATATTTGCTAGAAAATCATCCATTTCTTCCAGATTCTCAAACTTATTAGCATAAAGGTTTGACAGGTGTTCCCTTATACTGTTCTGAATCTTGGTTGTTTCTGTGGTGATGTTTCCATTCTCATCTTTGAGTTTGTTTATTTGTGTGTGTTCTTTTCTTTTTCTGATAAGATTTGCTAAGGGTATGTCAATTTTGTTAATTTTTTCAAAGAACCAACTCTTAGTTTTGTTGATTCTTTGTATGTTTTTAATTGGATTCTAATTCGTTTAATTCTGATTTAATTTTAATTATTTTTTCCATCTCTTGGGTTGGTGTTTAGCTTACTGTTCTTTTTCAAGAAACTTCAGGTGTCTCATTAAATTGTTGGTTTCAGATTTCTCCAATTTGTTGATGTGGGAACTCAGAGCTATAAACTTGCTTCTGAGTACTGCCTTTGCTGTGTCCCAGAGGAGCTGGTAATTTGTGTGTCCATTTTGTTGGATATCATGAACATTTGAATTTCCTTTCTATTCTCTTCCATGACTCACTGATGGTTCAACCGTGTGTTGTTCAGCCTCCATGTGATACAGGACTTTCTTTGGTGGCTTTTGGTGTTGAGTTTGAATTTTATTCCCTTGTGATCTGAAAGAATGAAGGGCATTATTTTAATGTTTCTGAATTTGGAAAAATTTGTTTTGTGACCTAAAATATGATCTATTTTGGCAAATATTCTTTGTGCTTCTGAGAAAAATGTGTATAATGATGCTGGTGGGTGAAATATTCTGCAGAAGTCTGTTAAATCTAGTTGATCTATGCAGTCGTTTTGGTCTGGGGTTTCTATGGTGAGTTTTTGCATAATAGCTCTCTTTAAGAGAAACTGTTCTTTGCATGCTACTGAGCTTTAGGAGACAGTCAATGTTTAACTACAGGCAACTAAATTTTCATGTGAACTGAATGATCTTCCCATACAATAGGAATCACAGAGATCAACTTCATCAAATGAGAGTGGTATGACATTATAAGCCCCAAGTATATCCTTAAGATACAAAGATGCTATATGGAGAAGTTGTCTGAGTGTGGGCCTATACTAATCCCATACTGCTTTCTTTTTTTTTCTTTTTTTGTTTATTGTGAAAATACTGTACAGAGGGGTTACCATTACATGGGCAAGATAGTGAGTACATTTCTTATCAAGCATTGTAGCCTCCTTTGTTTACCCTTCCCATCCCTTCCTATCCTACCCCCCCAATTCTCCCCCCTCCTCAAGTTGTAAAGTTCGTTTTCGACATGAAAAATTGTACTTTACATTGTTGCAACAGGTCCACCTGTATCCTTATTTAAACTACTTGTTTTTCCCCTTCCCTTCCACAAATTATACCGACATCAAATACAATGAAAGCAGGGGTTATATTGTGGGGGAGGGACATACAAAGCAACAAAGAAATAATCTTATAATTGCATTAGAAACAAATGCATGAAAGAAAAAAAATATTTAAAATACATACCTTAGGGTTCATTTTCCTAACATCACCTTATCTGGCCTTTTCTGCTTGACTCATACATATACTAGATATTGCAAATAAGGGAAATCATGGGGCCTATGTTTCTTTGGGCTTGGCTTACTTCACTTAATATAATTTTTTTCCAAGTCTTTCGATTTCCTAACAAATGGGGCAATGTCATTCTTTCTGATTGAGGCATAGAATTCCATTGTGTATAGATACCATATTTTCTTTACCCATTCATATACTGAGGGGCATCTGGGTTGGTTTCAGATCTTAGCTATGGTAAATAATGCTGCAATAAACATAGTTGTGCTGGTAGCTTTAGTGTGGTCTTGTTTGTAAACATTTGGGTAAATGCCCAAAAGTGGGACTGCTTGATCTTATGGGAGCTCTATGTGGAGTCTTTGAACCTACAGACCGATAGCCATCTAATCTTTGATAAGGGAGCTAAAAAAATAGAATGGAAGAAAGACAGCCTTTTCAGTAAATGGTGCTGGCAAAATTGGTTACCTACTTGTAGAAAACTAATGCTAAATCCTTCTATATCACCCTGCACCAGAATCAACTCCAAATGGATCAAAAAACCTCGGAGTCAAAGAAGACACTCTGAAAACATTACAGGATGGAATAGGAGAAACCCTAGGTCTCCATGGCTCAGGCCGAAAATTTTTGAATAGAGACCCGGAAACACAACAAATCAAAGAAAAGTTGGACAAATGATATTGCATGAAGTTGCAGAGCTTCTGCATGGCAACGGATATAGCTAGCAAGATCAATAGAAAGCCCACGGATTGGAAGAAGATCTTCACTAGCCATACAACGGACAATGGTCTCATATCTAAAATATAATTGGAGCTCAAAAAATTAAATCCCCCAACAACAAATGCTCAAAGAAACAACTACCCAATAAATAAGTGGGCGAAAGACTTAAAGAAAAACTTCTGTGAAGAAGAAAGAAGGATGGCCAATAGACACATGAAGAAATGCTCAACCTCCCTAGCCATAAAAGAAATGCAAATCAAAACAACATTGAGATACCACCTCACCCCAATTAGAATGGCAAAAATCAAGAACTCTAACAACAAGAGATGATGGAGGGGATGTGGACAGAAGGGAACCTTACTTCATTGTTGGTGGGAGTGTAAATTTTTTCAACCACTTTGGAAAGTAGCATGGGGGTTCCTCAATAGACTCCCTACTGCTTTCTTTTTAAGTCTTTACACAACCATAGCACTCTGGGTTTCTTATGATCAATTCAGGTCAGAGTTCTTTATGATATGAAGCACCATCTAAAAGGTGACAGGTGATTCAATGATGGTGGCAAGTGAAAGTCTTTGATTTAATAGAACTTTATGCATTTCAGTTGGTCATGTGCACTTCATTTACAAGAAATGGTGAGGCATATGATTACAAAAATTTCATAATTGTTCATGATCTGTAACCTGTACTTTGGGTGAATAATCAGGGATTTGGAAGGAATTATCATACGAACAAAAAAGTTAGAGACAAGAAAATGTAGAGAAAAAAATTGGCTGTCTGGATTGGAGACAGGATAAAATATTAGTGTTCCTAGTGAATTATCAATAAAAACATATTGCAAGAGAGGAAGATTTTATTAGTTAAGCAGACAGGATGGCTTCCTTTGTGGATATCAGGCATCCTCTTTCATTAGCTACCATTCTTCTTACCCAAAGAGCTCTTACAAAATGGGCATTGAAGCAGAAGAAAGGTTATATCTGAACTTGGCAATCTAAGCGTTTACTCATCAAACTGACCTGACGTTGGCCATCTGTAAATGCTCAATCTGCTTGCAATAGAGAAAGATATATTTTTTTCTGTGGCTATAACAAAATCCTGGATACTGGATAATTTAAAATGGAAAGAAGTTTACTTCTCTCACTTCTTTTTGTGGAGAGGCAGAGTCCATAATGTTGGTACCAGCATCTGCTTGGCCTCTGATGAGGGATTCATGCTGATATACCACAAAAGAAAAGGGAACGGGAAATGGAGAGCATTAGGCCTCACCAGACTCTTAGTATACCAGTGCTTTAATCTTGGATTTCTTGGTATCCAGACCTGTGTTAAACATACTCAAGCTATTAATACCCTGTACAATTGCTATTTTTATAGCAGTTCAGACTATGACAGGAAGGAAAAAAGTAAAAAAGTAATTTACCTTGTTCTTTTGGAGGGATAGTTTGTGTTTTATTATACCTAGGATAATTGTATCATATTAGATAGAATTATGATCTTTTTATTTATGTGAGTATCATGATTGATGGAAATTGACACAGTTCCTAAGAAATGAAGGAATGGATTTGAAATAATATTATGTTAATACCAGGCATTTCTAGGAGAAACTAGTGGATTGAATTGGTGGGTTGAATGATGTAAATCACCCTCCTTAGTGTGGACAGACAGCATCCACCCATTCTGCATCAGAATAGAACAAAATACTGTGGAAATCTCAGTTTTGTATTTAAGCTGAAAGATCAGTTTTCTTATGCAATTGGGCTTAGAATTATTATGTTGGCATTCCTTTTTCTTAAGGATTTGGGATGTGATTAAATTAATAACCCCCTTTGTTCTGGATCCTCAGTATAGAGGTGAGGATACTTCTAGGATCAAAAATTATATGAACCTTTCATAAATAAATATACATACATTATATATATATATGTAATGTTTGTTTTGCTATCTGAAAAACTCTGATTAATACAAGAAGCCACCAGACTCTTATGATTGGACAGAATTTTTTGATTCTATGAAGGAAATAACATATTGGGTTGGATACCAATGACTCATGTCTATAATCCTGTCTATGCAGAAGACAGCTCTGTCACTGTTTGAAAGCTGACAGTAAGAATATTATATCTAAGTAACCACCAAAAAGTCAAAAGTGGTGATCGTGCTCACCTGATAGAGCACCAGCCACAAGCAAAAAAGCTAAGGAACAGCATCGAGTCCTTGAGTTTAAATCCCAGAACTGGCATATGCACATACACATGCACAAACACACATACTTCTCTCCAACACAAAAAAGTAAATTTTATATTCATGTTCTTTGATATATTAAAATAGAGTCTTCTCTCACCAATTAGTCTGCTTCTTTAGTTTTGGACTATAATGAACTATAATAAATCATTCTTCCTTCTTTCCATTTCTTCTACCCATTCCTTAGTTACTGTTAGTGATGACATCTTAATTTATTGGCATATTGAGGGAAGATGGTATGACTGACTGGAGAGGCTAGTAAACACAGATATTTAGACTTTTTACAAAGGTATTTACTATTTTATAAACATGTTCTGCTTATACATATATATGAATATCATATATATATGAATAACTTGGAATGCATCTACATCAAATTATAGACAATTTTATATTAATGAAAAAGCAACAGTTACATATTACACTAAAATTTAAAATATAAGTTCTTATTTCTACTATTGTGTGTTTTCTATAATACTCTCCTTGTTTATTAGCATTCTACTACTTTGTAATTCATCAGCATCTACAAATCATCAATAATGACTTTCCAAAAATAAACTAGACATTGACTTGTGATTAACTTTGGAAACATAGAATATTTATGAGTTATTCCATTGCCATTCTTATGTATGTAAAACTCTGTTAATTACTAGTTTTGGAAAAGTAATTGACTAGGTCATTCAGTCTGAACATACGTTTGATGGTTATTAAAATCAGACACATGTCTACCGAATTCAAATATCCAATTTCCATTAAAATTAAAACAGGAAATCACCCTCCTATTCATAGCATAATTGTACTCTGTTTTGACAAGTGGATCATCATAGTCAGAGTAACAGGTTTGAATGCGAAAGGTTTTTTTCAATATTCAGAATCATGGTTGTGCTTTGTCTTATAATCTACTTAGCAAAATGTACCGTCATCTTGTAAGAGTAAATTCTCTCCTAAAATTCCACAAATGCTCAAACAATTTGATCGTGAGGTCAATTTTTAAATAATATTTAAAATTAGTATATTCATCATGGAAGAAAATATTGCCAGTGAATTAATGTCAGAATAAGATGAGTAATAATAAAAGACTGATGCTTTGATTGGAAAGATAGAAATCTGACTGAAAGCTCTTGCCTTGAATGCTCCCACTCTACAGCCATAAAAGGAACGTAGGAATAAAAATGTGATTAGAATAATGTCATCTTGCCCATTCATTAACTATTAACCCCTAGTGTCCTATGAATACTAGGACAGAATGCGCCAATTCATTTGTTCATCTGTCAAGTAATTTTAGAATACCTGTTACTTATTATGGTAGATCATGAAAACACAAAAATGAATAAGCTGAAAAAGAAAGCCATGATTTGTAGGCTGCTTTAAGACTATTGAAATAATATAGAATGAAATTCATTGTGTTAAAAAAATAAAAATGTATACAAAGCTGACAGAATTGAAAATGAACCCTAATGAACATAAATGACTTAATGAAAATTGTAAGAGGAGAATAGATTTTAAGAAAGATAAGTACTAGTTAAGTCAGGTCTTTCTTATCCTGAAAAATTATGAATTTTATCCTGAAAAATTAAAAATTTGTGTGTGTGTGTGTGTGTGTGTGTGTGTGTGTGTGTGTGAAGGCAAGTGTACATGAACTGGTCCTGAGGCTTGAATTCAGGGTGTGAAAGGAATCTTACCCTTCCTTAATCAATAAAATCCCATCTTTCACATAGAAAAAAAATTAAAAAAATTAAGTCAGGTTGCATTATTTCTGCTTGATTAGAAAATTAGAATCAAAACCTAATGATGGTTTTGACATAGAATGGTCTTAAAATTTCTTTCTCTGAGGAAAATGTATTTATGTTGCCTGTTTATATGTATATGGAAGGATGCACATTAAGAGAAAAAGACAACAAGGAGCAGAGGGAGAAATGATACAAATATGTATGTTATACAGATGTGCAAACAGTGTTTATATTCCTATAGATTATATGAAAGTATATCCCATAGTTGAGATTCTATTAGATTTATAACATTATTTTAATAATGTAGTATTTGACATAAAAGTACATATAATAATACACTTGTAAATAAAAGGAATAACATGGTTCATATTAAATTATTATTCTTTTCTTTTTTTCTTGTGTGAGAGAAACCCACAATTGAAATAGCATTGATGACCATAGTACTGTAAAGTCAAAGATCAAGAAATATAATGAGAACACCAAAAATTCAAAATACATGTATAGTAAAATGGTAGTTGCATCTTGAAGTAAATGTATTAGTTGCTTAGGTAAAAGTATAAACAAGGAGTTATTCTGAGCAGCAGATGAAAGTGATTAAAGCCAATGGTTGAAAATGTATTTGAATATAACTGGCATGGTTCTCATTCTAGGTAAGTGTTTCTGTAAATGGAGTGGAGTTTCTTGCTTACATTTTGAAAGTAATTCTTTTTAAACAAAACTGTAACTCTTTATGATTGTTATTCATTATGATTTTTCAATTTCAAGTATGCCATTTCTTTTACCATATTAAATATGTTAAAGAACCCTAAAAATCATGTACAAATTTTATTATTTCTAGAAATACAGAATTCAGTGAAAATATCTGAAAATCTGATTAATAGGTCAAATGTTATTCTCTATTATGATATTGTAAGTCATTGAAAAATAGACAATCTCATATTTCTTTCAAAATACAGTAAAATGTTGATGTAAAATAATTTTGTATGTAAAATCTGCAAAAAAGCCTCCAACATGATTCAAGTTTCAGAAAAGTTTCTTGTGTTCCCTGCAGCATAAAGAAGATAATTTACCATGATACAAACATCATTATTTGGTCAGATATATTAACAAACAACACCTTTGGGTGCAACTAATCTATTCAATTCCTGCTACTGTTGATGAGAATATCTGTCTAAATGAAATTCACTAACAAAATGTATTAATATATGATACTGTCTTTTGTTTATTTAATATGAAGCAATTACCACTATTCATTCCATCAATCATGATTTTCTGGTAATGATTTTGCCTCTTTTGTTCAAAATAAGCAAGGCCATTTGTCATATTTTATTATTGCTTAGTGCTATTATTTACTCTGAGTTAGACAAGTTGTGACTTAAAGAGGAAGCATACAACCTTATTAATCAAGCTTGTTTAAGATATGTATGATTATTAATTCAGAAAAAGAAAAGATGTTATAAATGAAGACATTAGTTTAATTTCTGTATCGTATTGGTTAATTATAACATTCATGTGAAATATTCTATGCAAATATTTTCCACTAGATATTAAAATATTCCTTATTTAATAATGTTTGGACTTCCAAAAAGCAGTTGATCTGCAATCACCTGAATGTTAATTATATCAAGAAAATTTCACATTAATTACTTAACTCTTATTTCTAAGTCATGCCTTTTTACTGTGGCCTCTTACATTTTGCATTCTCATTTTTTATTTCCCTGAAAGTATGTATTTCCACATATAATAAGTACTCATTTATACCTCAACTATATAAATTTTCTAAATCTATTTTCTAACATTTTTATTTGCAAATGTAACTGCACCAGTTACATTGCAATATTAAGACATGTGCACCATATATATTGATCTACCCCCACCTGCTACCTTAGAAATCCTCCTTCTTAGCCTAGCCTTTCTAACAGTTTTTGGTGGTTTTCACTGTGCTATTTTCATGCATTTGTATAATGTACCTTTATAGTATTTATCCTGGAACACCCTCTCATTTTCCCTCCTGTCTACCCTACGTGTTGTTTTGCCTGCAGATAGTCTTTTTTCAAATACATGTATACTGTACATGTATGGAGTCTACTTATGAATGAAATACGTGTAGAATTTGACTTTGTGTACTTGGCCTGTCTCACTTAACAGCTTTTTGATATTTAGATTGGAATTTCAAAATCCCCAGCTTCTTTTTCAGACTTTAAATTGACATGGTGTAATTCTTTCATCTTCCTTTGCCATTGTGATAAACTTCCTTAATAAATAGAAACATTAGCATATATGATGTCATATATATTACCTTCTATGAAAAATATATATGCATATATATGACCTCCAGTGGTGAGTCATTGAAATACATATATAGTTTAAGACGTAAACTATATTTGTGTCGATATATATTTTAAAGTATTTTTTGCCCAGATTTATTATAAACAATGGACATACAATAGTGTTGTCATTAAAACAGATATAGGATTATCTATATGTTGAATACCACTAGCAAATTTCAGAAAAGAACCATATAAGCCATCATGTTATGATTTTCCCTCTTTGGTTAATTATAATTGAAAACACATATTATTTGAACTTGCTGTTCATAAGACTAGAAAATTTTATTATTATTAAGATGATTATCAAATATTATTCCTGTTAATTCACAGGCACTGGAGGGAATATTTCTTATAATTGGAAATTACTTAAAGGACCCATTTCTGACCTTCTCTCTAAGTCCTTATATTAAGGGTGTATGTTGAGAATCTCATCTTGCACCTGGAAGCATATTTACCACAAATAAATACTGAGTGAATATCCCTTTCATATTCATTCCTATAATCATTCTCATTTTTAAGATAGCAACATAGAAGCTATGATCTTCCAGGCAGCTGCCAAAAGGCAGCATTTGAATAGGAAATGGGGAATCGAATCAAAAACGTGCACACACAATCTTACAGAGGACAAGCCAAGCAAAAGGTTGAGAGCACCAAAAGCTGTATCCAGGCTGTGGGGCAAATGTTGTATGAACTACTCTGAAATGTCTCAGATTGTCATAATCAGTGACTTCAATCTTAGAAAAATAATAAAAATTAATCAAACAAATTAATAACCAAAACCAAAAAAGCACAGTACAGATAAGGCAACCATGACATACTGTAATCAATTTGGTCTCCAGATACTGATTCTAAGGCAGTAGCAATATATGAATTCATTCCAGAAAAACTAGGTATATTAAGGGGTTTAGTGGCTTGGGAGAGAGAGGAAGAATGTTTAGGAGAGTGATGTTGATCATGATTCCTCGTGGTAAAACTCTGATATCTGAAGTTGAAATCTCTTTTGTACTATTACTTAAAGGTAACAACATCAAACTAAGATATTTATTGAATTAAGATATAGCACACTGGTATTAAAGAAAATAATATAAACATGAGATATGACAAAGTAAGTCTATCAATAGAAATTATGAATAGGAATCTGAAGAAAATCTGGAAATTAAGAATATAATATTGAATTGAAAATTAACTGTACTGATCTGATTCAATAGTAGATGACCAATCAGAAAAAAATCATTAAACTGGGACTTTTCATAGGATTTTTGATATTACTGAGATAAAAGAGGAAAAGAAAAATCAGGAAGAAAAAAGGGTAACCTAAGGGACATGTGGGTCACTATTAAGCAAAACATATATGATGAGAGTTCACAAAGGAGAAAAAAGTGAAAATGATAGAGTATCTACTTGAAGAAATAATGATTGGAAGTTTCAAAATCTGATTATAGAAATACACACATAAGTCCAAGATGATTAAATAACTCCAACAAAAATAAATCTAAAAGATTTACACTTAAACACATTACACAGAAACTTCACCTGCCACTAACATACAGAATCACGGAGGAAGCAACAGAAAAGAGACTTTTCACATTCAAGGAAGGTTTTATTAGACCACCAGCTGATTTATCACTAGAAACCTTCTCGGATGATATATTTGAAGCATTGGTAGAGAAATTTGACAGCCAAGAAAACTCTATATTAAAAATGTACTCCTTTAAAACTTAAGCAGAAATTGAAAGCTAAGAAATTGATAACCACTAGAAATTCTGTAACAAGTCATATGGCTTAATGTATTGTGAAACAATCAATAGAAGCACAAAATTATATATTATAAACATCATAAATATAAACAGCATATATAAACATAAGATCCAAACATATTATAAAATAGTCAGAATTGTTCAGAATTATTTATAAAAGTATAAGAAAATAATTAGGAACTGATTCAAAATAAAATAGTACAATTTATTTTTATCAATAATACAAATAGAGAAATCAGAAATACAACAATATTTCATGTAACTAAATTTAAGCTTTTTAACTATTTGAAAGTTATTTTCATGCAATGTTAAACATACAGAAAATATCTTTATAATACACCCCCAAATTAGAAGAAAATTAAAACGTATTACATTGAAATATATAAATACAAAAAATACACTAGAGAAGTCAATAAAACAGTTTCCACGGGATAAAGAACAGCTATTAGAGAAACAGAAAACAGTCAATGAAAAGATAAATTTCTTCCCAATCAATAAAGAGAAGAAAGTGATATTTCAGACACATGCAAACATAGAGAGAAGAAATAGCAAAATATATCAGACAACACAGACATAGAACAAAAGTTGTCACAATATAAACAAACAGGACTCTCTAGTATGATACATTTCTTTTCTCTTCTTTGTTCCAGAATTTTTTACTTTTAAGCAGAAACAGTCAGATAAGTTGATGTTAGGTGAAATGAGCCTCAAGATAAGGACTCAATTTTTTTTCTTTCTTGCTATTATTTCTAACATATTTATTCACTTAATTATTTTAATTTTTATTGTGAGAATACCGTACAGAGGAGTTATAATTACATGGGCAAGATAATGAGAACATTTCTTATCAAGCATTGTTGCCTCCTCTTTGTTTCCCCTTCCCACCCCTTCCCATACTCCCCATACCTCCGCCCACCCTATCCTCTCCCCACCACCAAAGTTGTAAAGTTCGTTTTTCGACATAACGACTTGTATATCTCATTGTTGCAATGGGTCTAAATGTATCCCTAGTTAAACAATTTGTTTTTGCCCTTCCCCTCCACAAATATACCAACATCAAATACAGTGAAAGAAGAGGTTGTACCGTGGGGGAGGGACATAAAAAACAACATAGAAATCATCTTATAAATATGTTAGAAACAAGTGCATGAAAGAAAAAAAATCTAACATATTTATAAGATAATTCCCTTGTTGCTTTCTATGTCCCTCCCCCACAGTTTAGCCCCTGTTTTCACTGTTTTTGATGTTGGTATAATTTGGGGAGGGAAGGAAAAAAACAAATCATTTAAATAGGGTTACAGGTGGACCCATTGCAACAATGAGATGTACAAGATGCTATGTTGAAAAATGAACTTTACAACTTTGGGGGAGGGGAGTTGGATGGGCAGGCATGCTAAGGGTAAACAAAGAGGTGGCAACAATGCTTGATAAGGAATGTACTCATTACCTTGCTCATGTAATTCTAACCCCTCTGTACATTATTTTCACAATAAATACTTAATATTCATACATATTATGAATAATAAAGAAAAGTTAAAAAGATATATTTATAAGAAAAGCTTGGTACTGGCACATGAACAGAGCTGACGACTAATGGAATAGAATTGAGGACCCAGACATGATCCCACATGCCTATGGCCACCTAATCTTTGATAAGTGAGTCAAAATCATCAGATAGTTGGAAGAAATACACCCTCTTTAACAAATGATGCTTGCAGAATAGAATGATGTATTTCTATTTGTTTTAGCTCAACTTGTAGAATACATGCTTTCAAGATTGAGGCCCTTGTTCAAACCTGAGTTCTCCAAAAAGAAAGTCAAGTTTTTGAGAAACAAAAATAAATATATGTATTTAATATAATAATATTTAGATTTGTGGGATAAACATAGGAATACTTTAAAAATTCAGGCAATAAGCCACAAAGTTGTATGAGACTGTATTATCTCAATTTCAGACATAGATAAAGTAACTAGACAGATCAATATGAAAATAGAAGGGATTAATAACAGTAAGGATGGACTGGACCTCTGAGACATATGCAAAACAAGCTCCAACAAAGAACAGCAGAAATCATATACCCCAAGTTCCACTATGAAGAATGTATAAGACCTCAGAGTTTGTCTGAGACATATACTAGTTATTGCAAATAAGGGAAACCATGGGACCTATGTTATGTCGAAAAGCTAACTTTACAACTTTGGGGGTGATGGTAAGGGAAAATAAAGGAGGAGGCAACAATGCTTGATTAAAAAAAATGTACTCATTTCCTTGCTCATGTAATTGTAACCGCTCTGTATGGTATTTTCACAATACAAAATACTTATTAATATAAAAGACCTGAAAGTTTAAGTTATTTAAGTCTAGAATTATACAAAGCATTTTTCTCACCACAATTAGTAATCAAAATTAATAGTAGAAGGTAAATTAAATATCTATAAATATGTAAAAGAGAAACAACATTTAATGATAACCAAAATAACAGGAGCATCCAGTAAAGGGGAGACAAATTGGAAGTATATAGTGGTTCAAATTAAATTTTAAAAATTTCAAGCAGAATTCTATACCTATACTTCAAGAAACTACAAAGTGAACAAAACTTATGTCTGTTGACAGGAGGGAGTAACAGAAAAAGTTGATTAGAGACAATAAAATAGAAAATGGAAATGTAATAGGAAAAAATCACATTTTTGAAAATTATTAAATAAAATTGCCAATCATTAAGTAAGACAAAGAAGAGATATGATGATTCAAATAAACTTAGAATGAAATAGCAGATATTACAAGTGATATAAACATGTTTTAAAATTATGAACAATTTTATATAGACCAATCGTAATATTCTAGCAGACAGGAAATATAATTTTCCCTCACACAGAAACTCTTCCATCTGCTGGTGGCTCGTACCTGTAATCCTAGCTATTTAGGAGGCTGAGATCTGAGAATCGAGGTTCAAAGCCAGCCCGGGCAGGTAAGCCCGTGAAATTCTTATCTCCAATAAACCACTCAGAAAACCATAAGTGACACTGTGGCTCAAGCTGAAGAGCTTAGGACCAGCGCCCAAGCCCAGAGTTCAAGCCCCATGACCGACCAAAAAAAAATCTTACATCTAAGTAAAATCTAGGATCAGATAGATTCAGTGGAGAATTATATCAAGCATTTAAACAGTCAACAACAATCTTTCTCAAACTCTTCTAAAGGAATTTTTTTCATTCTCATACCCTCCTTTACTTTTCCCCTACCATCCCTTTCCTCCCCACCTTCCCAACTCCTCTCTGCTCTCCCCCACCCAAAGTTGTAAAGTTCATCTTCAACATACTTTTTTGTACATCTCATTGTTACAATGGGTCATCCTGTATCCTTATTTCAGCGTTTTGTTATTTCCCATCCCATCCCCAGATTAGAAAAATGTATGTACAAGATGCAGGACACTGGAATCAAATACAGTGAGAACAGGGGAACTACCATGGGGGAAGAACATACAAATAAACAAAAAAAATTCACATAGTACCTTGTAAGTACATTAAAAGGAACAGCAACAAAGGTAAAACCTCTTGTGTCCCTATCTTGGGGTTCATTTTGCTTAAATCATTGTTGGTGGGAATGTAAATTGTTCAACTTGGAAAATAATATGGAGTTTCCACAAAAGACCCACATAGAGCTCACCTATGACCAGCAATCCCACTTTTGGGCATTTACCCAAACAATCACAAACAAAGCCATTATAAGGCTACCAGCACAACTATGTTTATCGCAACATTATTTACCATAGCTAATATATGGAACCAACGCAGATGCCCCACAATAGATGAATGGGTCAAAAAATGTGGTGTATATATATATATATATATATATATATATATATATATATGCATATATATAATAGAATTCTATGCCTCCATCAAAAAGAATGGCGTTGCCTTATTTGTTAGGAAATGGAAAGAATTGGAAAAAATTATATTAAGTGAAGTGAGCCAGACTCAAAGAAAAATAGGTCCCTTGGTTTCTCTTATTTGCAATAACTAGTTTAGGTCTAGGACAAGTAGAAGAGGTCAAAAGCTATATACATATAACCGTATAACCAAAAGAATTTAAGGAAGGAAAATACTCCAAAATCCATTTAATCATGCCAGAGTTACCTGGTTAAGCAAATCAAATAAAGACATTACTACAATCAAAAAGAATATGGAAGTAATGTCCTTGACAAGTGTTTATGAAAAAAGTCCTCATTGATACACTAGAAAACTAAATTATAAAACATATTGAAATGATCACAAACCACAAGCCAAATTTCTTCCCTGAATGTTAGGATGATGGGGAACATGGAAATGTAAGATATTCCATCAACCAAATGAATGATGTGAGCCACAGATCATCATAATAATCTGCATAAAAAGGATTTAATAAAATACAGCAAAACTTCATGATAAATGTACCTCAGAAGCTAAGTCTAAAATTATGTAAACATAGTTATAGCTACATATAAGGAACCCATCACCAGCCTCGCACATAGTGGGGAAAGAAAATGTTTTCCTGTAAGATCGGAAGAAGGAAACTATGACAACCATTACTACTCTACTCTGAATATTTTCCCCTCGAAGGATCAGCACTCACTGCTGCCAGCTAAATTTCCAAGAAATACCAACTTTCCCCTCTTGACTTAGAGAGGGTCATGGTATAGATGGCCTTGGGGTAAAGGGACTGCTCAGTTTTAGGAAGGGGGTTGTCCTAGACTTTTCAGTGTCAGAATCAGCAAAGACAGGATGCAGAAGATGAGTTCCCACACTCCATATCCCTAGAGAGACATTATATACTCTACTGCTATGGGGAAAACGGTCTATTCCAGTGGGAATAAAACCACTTGACTCCCGGCTTCCCTGCCTTACAGCTTAACTAAGATTCATTTTTATTTAATGCACAGAGAGAATATTTAATTGACTCTACCCAAGTATTAGTCTCTCAATATCCAGTCTCAGTTTCTATGGTGTCTCAAAGGCTTTACTTCCACTATAATTTCCTTAATGGGGACATTTGAAGAAACATTGGCACTCTATTCTAATAGTCTATCCAGGAGGTTGACCCCTGAACCCCAGTTCCATGTATGTAACAAGCACCACACAATATCGCCTGGGCATTATAAAACTGAGTGATTTATTGTATATATGTTTATTGTAAAAATACTGTACAGAGCGGTTCCAGTTACATGAATAAGGAAATGAGTACATTTCCTATTGAGCATCGTAACCTCCTCCTTTGTTTTTCCCTTACAATCCCTTCCTGCCCCTCCTGCCACAACTCCCTACCCCCGCCCCAAGTTGTGAAGTTCATTTGTAACATAACCTCTTGTACATCTCATTGTTGCAATGGGTCCACCTGTATCCCTATTTAAACAATTTGATTTTTCCCTTCCCCTCACCAAATTATACCAACATCAAATAGAGTGAAAGTGGGTTATTCTGTTGGTAAGGGAGATACAAATTAACAAAAAATCACTTGGTACCTTATACATACATTAGAAACAATAGCAACAATTAAAAAACACTTGGGTCACTATCTTGGGTTTCATTTTACTTAACATCATCTTACCTGACATTTTCTGCCTGTCCAGGACATGTACTAGTTATTGCAAATAAGGGAAACCATGGGGCCTATGTTTCTTTGGGCCTGGCTTACTTCACTTAATATAATTTTTTCAAGTCTTTCCTCATTCTTCAGGGAAATAGAAGAGGCAATCCAAAAATTCATATGGAACAATAAAAGACCCCGAATAGCAAAAACGACCCTTAACAGAAAGAAGAGTGCTGGAGAAATAGCAATAACAAATCAGCTTGGTACTGGCACAAGAACAGACCTCAGGACCAATGGAATAGAATTGAAAACTCAGAAATGAATTAACATACCTATAGCTACCTAATCTTGGATAAGGGAGCTTAAAAAAATAGAATGGAAGAAAGACAGCCTCTTCATTAAATGGTGCTGGCAAAATTGGTTAATCACCTGTAGAAAACAGTGATTTTTTTAAATTGAAGGAAGGCCTTATTTATTATGATCAATACTATTGGAAACTCTCATCTATAGCTTGTATATTATCTATGGGATCTGGTACTACCCCCTCTAGCAGGCGTTCCAGATTCTGGAAACGACTGGGGTCTTTTTCGAGTCACTGTGGTAGAGTCAGGGTATAGGGCTAGCTTACATTGTTCCTTCCAGGAGCAAGATGGAGCCACTTTGACTCAGGTTTAATGAGTCCACCTTCATTGTTCTACCCTTCTAACAGCTGTCTCAGTTGTGAGGAGGAAGTAATATCCTCTTGAGGAGATAATCAAGTTCACACAGTCACCATTCTGTTAGAGTAAGCTGGAAACTCATTCTGGAGTTTGAATCAAAGGAACTTGCAACTTTAGAGAAAGCAAAGGAGAAGAAAGTCCCAGCACACAGACCTTCAATGAACTTTACAAGATTTAAATGATAACCTCTTGGCACACAGTACCGTTTCTTTTTTCTGTTGATCAAACTTCACTTGTTAGTACTTGGCAGAATGGATGATCCAATTATTAAATAATTGGCTTGAATCAGCTACAGTCAGATGGTCCAAACTATACAAAATTATGCGTTGACTTTTACTCTCCCATTAAAAATTTGGATCTGTTTAAGTAGTCTGAAGTATTCGATCATCCCTTCAGTTTTTTGTTTTTTGTTTTATGTTTTGTTTGGTTCGGTCCTGGGACTGAAATCTGGGCCTGGGCACTGTCCCTCAGCTCTTCAGTTCAAGGCTAGCGCTCTACCACTTGAGCCACAGCACCACTTCCGTCTTTTTTCTTTTTGCTTATGTGGTGCTGAGGAATGTAACCCAGGGTCTCAGGCACGCAAGGCAAGCGCTCTACCACTGAGCCACCTTCCCAGTCCCTAAATTCGTTGTTTTGAAATAACTTTTATAAATCCTTTGAAATTAAGTAATATCATTTTAAAATAAAATATCCCTAAAGAATAGTAATCTATGCAATCGCGCCTAATCACATTTACTAAAACCCATACATTGCAAATGACCGCATTTCAAAAACTCTTTGCCATCTGGGTATAATGTGGCTATTTTTACTTCAGAGTGAACCTGAGTTAAACTTTTTCCTTGGCCTATTAATGGGCCATGTGCCCTGCGAAAAACATGGCATCCTGATGATAATGAGCATAACTGTATTCTAACATCAATTATGGTTTATTAACTAAAATCAAGGATCCTTGCAGAAATCACTGATTCTGGGATTGAAAACTGTGTAGCAGAAATCATACAGGATGAAACTGCAGCACTTTGGGTTTCCAGAATGTAAGAACTTTATCGATAAGAGAAGAGTACACAGTGGTAGAATATGAGAAAGAGAAATCAAAAACAAATAGAAAACTTACTAAAACCAAAGTTGGTGTAAGTTGGTTTAAAGTAATGTTTGATGATAGACTAAATATAAAATAGTTATCTAAGAGTTTCTATTGCTGTTATCTAAATGATTGAATAAAATCCAAATTTGGAAGAAGAGACAAGATGCCCCTGAAAAAAAGATTTAACTTATAAGAAGAAAGCATTAATAACTCCAGTTTTTAAATATGGGTCATTTCTAGACCACACTTATAGTGGCAGTGTTGAAGAAAGGAATACCATATGCCACTCTTCAGGAGTACTCTTCAAAAATGTCTGGTATTATTTTTAATGAGGAAATCAGAGAGAATGTCACTGCCAGAGGACCCTAGGCAGTCTAACCATTTTAAGTGCAAAAGTGACATATTGGATGATACATGCGTTACAGACACATGTGTCACTAATAGGAATGATTCATTTATTGTATCAAATGTGATCTTACTCATTTATGTTATCAACAGTAGAATACTGAGTAGAAGGTATATGTAAGTTCTTTTATATAAGCACTTCATATCATCTACAAATCTAAAATTGCCCTAAGATGTTAGTCACGTTTGATTAGAAATTGGAAGGAAAGAACACACCGATGACCTATTCCAAAGGAAGTTCCACAGATTCCCCATTTGACAGTCATTAGAGAGTTAATCCTTATGTAGAAATGATTTAAATTTATATTTTCAGCTTCAGAACTAATTCCTGAACTACAGGAACAGTGGCACTGTTGAAGTTATGAATAGTTAACACAACATTTAAATGGATATTACTTCTTAAAGTAGAGTTTTGACCGCCTCTTGGAGCACCAATGACATATTAGTATTATACACAATCTCTGACAGCAGTCCTGCACACTGATTCTGAAATAAATCAGACATAAACAAGAATAGATGTAAATGTAGCTCGTTGTTGGTAAGCAACGTGGTCCTTCATTATTTATTCCATGCCTGACATATTAAAGTCATTCAGCTAAAATGTATTCACAAGAGATAAATAAACAAATGAAATACCATGAAATTAACACAGAGGTAATGCCTTGGGCTTCAGTGTCTACATAGTTTCCTATGATATCTGATAAAAGAAAATCTATTTTGTCAAAATATGAAGATATTTGTATGCAGATCTACTTGAGTATTTCAAAGTGCTGATTTTTCTTCTTGAAGTACATGGTAACTAAACAATGAGTAAGTACTTTGAAAATCACTATCATGTCATAATCATAGTTATTTCACTATTGTTTTAGCAAACAAAACGATAATTAGGGAATATCTCTTCATCTTTATGTGCCTGTATATTTGGTAATATGACCTTTGCCATTCAATTGCATTGAAATATAAATACTATTACTATATATATATACACTGCAGTGTCCTATTGAATCAAATATTAAAATCACAATTACAAAAATATTAAGTTTATCAACTTAAAATAATATTCATTAAAATACCATAAGAAAACATTCCATTGTCGTCGAGTTTCATACATTGCTTTCTTTTATATTTAGTTTTAATTTTATTTTATTTTTGCTGGTCCTGGTTCTTACACCCAGATCTGGATGCTGTCCCTGAGCTTATTTATTCCATGTTAGTGCTCTACAACTTGAGCCACA
The DNA here is from genome assembly GCF_000151885.1 of Dipodomys ordii. NCBI lineage: Eukaryota > Metazoa > Chordata > Mammalia > Rodentia > Heteromyidae > Dipodomys > Dipodomys ordii. Next base: position 591,579 of record NW_012284233.1, read on the forward strand.
GGTACATTTCTAGCTTTTTGCTGTTTAATTAGAGATAAAAGTCTCATGGACTTTTCTGTGCACGCTAGCTTTGAACTGTGATCCTCAGATCTTAGACCACTTAGACCTGAGTAGCTAAGATTACAAGCGTGAGCCCGAGATGCTGCATGCTTTCTTTTTAGTTTTAATGACATAAGCTATTCCATTCACTAATAAATCTTTCCTTCTAGAAATACTACATCCTTTAAAAAAATAGTTTTATTCAAAAATTGAATACAAAATTATTCAGGTATTTGTTCATAATGACAAATGAAGCTACATTGTATGTCCTAATGTGGTAACATTGGGGCAGCATATTTCTATGAAAAAATTAATATGGTCTATGGAAGCAATGATAATATGGACCATGGGGAGAGTCCGGGAGGATGGCAGAGGAGAAGTTGGAGTCTAAGTAAGCTCTCACATAGAAAGCAGTTTTAGAGTTCCAGTGAACAGTCCTAAGTCAGAAAATTACACCAAGTGTGCCATCACAGGACAGAGAGTTAGGCCAGAGAAGGAAACCCATGCAAGAAGACACTTCTGAGCCCTTGCCACCAGCCCCGGTGGCGGCTGCAGCTGTGGCGGCAGCGGGCGAGTACAGGAGCCATACCTGAGCAACAGAGAGTCCGGGACAAAGGAGCCAGACTCAGCAGGCGAGGGGAATCTACTCAACACCAGCAAGAACCGACAAGGAGCAGACATCTTCATCCTCCAGTTCGCAGACCAGAGACAACCCATGAATTAAGACTCCACGTGAGTAGAAGCCTGATGTCCTCACTTCTTCTCAGGGAGCAGAGGAGGGATGGCCACCCCTCCCCCCCCAGCACCGGTGATCTCCATCTTGGATACTGACAAAGCTCGGAGGAGCTGCTAGCTCCAACTCAGGCCTTGGAATAAAAGGAGTCATTTAGCAGGTCACAAGAACTTAACGGCGGCGTGACCTGCCAGACTCAGCTCCACCCAGGGAAAAGTCACCCAGCTCAGGTGCCAGCCCTAGGAGTGGGTTACTTCACTGGGTAATCAGGGCCAGAGGCTGCCCCTCCTTCTAGCAGGCTCCACAAGCAATTGAAAATCAGTAAACAGAAACCCTGGGAATGGCCCCAGGCTGGGCTCTGTGAAGTTTGCACAAACTAGCCCCAAAAAAGCTACTGTCTGTTGATAGGCCTCAACTCTACCCAGAACATAGCGTCATAGCTGCATCCCCCTCTTCTGTGATACTCAAAGCAGATCTGCCTCCCAAATAACAAGCCTGGGAGGAGGATCGTCAAATCCTGAGTAAAGCAGAGCATTTTCTGCCTGTTAGAACAAACTGACTTAAGAAACCAACCAAGCCACAGGAACACAAGCAGACCAGAGACTCCAACAAGAGGCTGGTTAAGGACACAGGGAGATACAGGATTTTTCCCACTCCTCCCAAAAAAATCAAAGTAGTTTTTTTTTCTGTCTCTTCTTCTTCTTCTTCTTCTTCTTCCTCTTCTTCCTCTTCTTCCTCTTCTTCTTCTTCTTCCTCTTCTTCCTCTTCTTCCTCTTCTTCCTCTTCTTCTTCTTCTTCCTCTTCTTCTTCTTCTTCTTCTTCTTCTTCTTCTTCTTCTTCTTCTTCTTCTTCTTCTTCTTCTTCTTCTTCTTCTTCTTCTTCTCTTTCTCCTTCTTCTTCTTATCTTTTATTTATTTTTTTTGTTTTTTTCTTTTTTTAAATTTTATTTTATTTTATTTGTGAACATACTGTACAGAGGGGTTACAATTCCATGGGCAGGATAATGCGTATATTTCTTACCAAGCATTGCAGCCTCCTCATTTGTTTACACTTCCCATCCCTTCCCAGCCTCCCCCCTCCCCCCATCCCAATCCTTCTCCCTCCCCCCTCCCCCGACCCCTTCCCCCCCCCGCACCGACGTTGTAAAGCTCGTTTTGGACATGACAACTTGTACTTCTCATTGTTGCATCAGATCCACCTGTATCCTTAAACAACTGGATTTTCCCCATCTCCTCCACAAGTTATACTGACATCAAATATAGTGAAAGCAGGGGTTATACTGTGGGGGAGGGACATACAAAACAACAAAGAGATAATCTTATAAATGCGTTAGAAACACATGGATGAAATAAAAAACATGAAAATACATATCTAAGGGTTCATTTTCCTGACATCACATTATCTGACCTTTTCCGCTTGACTCAAACATATACTAGATATTGCAAATAAGGGAAACCATGGGACCTATGTTTCTTTGGGCCTGGCTTACTTCACTTAATATAATTTTTTTCCAAGTTTTTCCATTTCCTAACAAATGGGGAAATGTCATTCTTTCTGATGGAGGCATAGATTTCCATTGTGTATATATACCACGTTTTCTTGATCCATTCATCTACTGAGGGGCATCTGGGTTGGTTCCATATCTTAGCTATGGTAAATAATGCTACAATAAACATAGTTGTGCTGGTAGCTTTAGTGTGGTCTGTTTGTAAGCATTTGGGTAAATGCCCAAAAGTGGGATTGCTGGGTCATAAGGGAGTTCTATGTGAAGTCTTTTGAGGAACCTCCATACTGCTTTCCAAAGTGGTTGGACAAGTTTACATTCCCACCAACAATGAAGTAAGGTTCCTTTCTGTCCACATCCCCTCCAGCATCTGTTGTTATTAGAGTTCTTGATTTTTGCCGTTCTTTCTGGGGTGAGGTGATATCTCAATGTTGTTTTGATTTGCATTTCTTTTATGGCTAGGGATGTTGAACATTTCTTCATGTGTCTATTGGCCATCCTTCTTTCTTCTTCAGAGAAGTTTCTCTTTAAGTCTTTCGCCCACTTATTTATTGGGCAGTTGTTTCTTTGGGGATTTGTTGTTGGAGGGTTTAATTTTTTAAGTTCCAAGTATATTTTAGATATGAGACCCTTGTCCGTTGTATGGCTAGTAAAGATCTTCTCCCAATCTGTGGGCTTTCTATTGATCTTGCTAGCTATGTCATTTGCCCTGCAGAAGCTCTGCAACTTTATGCAATCCCATTTGTCCAACCTTTCTTTGATTTGTTGTGTTTCCGGGTCTCTATTCAAAAAATTTCGGCTTGTGCCAAGGAGACCTAGGGTTTCTCCTATTCCATGCTGTAATGTTTTCAGAGTGTCTGCTTTGAATTCAAGGTCTTTGATCCATTTGGAGTTGATTCAGGTGCAGGGTGATATATAAGGATCTAGCTTGAGTTTTCTACAAGGAGTTAACCAATTTTGCCAGCACCATTAACTGAAGAGGCTGTCTTTCTTCCATTCTATTGTTTTAGCTCCCTTATCGAAGATTAGATGGCTATAGGTCTGTAGGTTCATTTCTGGGTTTTCAATTCTACTCCATTGGTCCTGAGGTCTGTTCTTATGCCAGTACCAAGCTGTTTTGATTACTATGGCTTTGTAGTAGAGTTTGAAATTTGGTATTGATATTCCTCCAGCAGTGTTCTTTCCGTTGAGGAGTGTTTTTGCTATTCCGGGTCTTTTATTGTTCCATATGAATTTATGGATTGCCTCTTCTATTTCCTTGAAGAATGAGGTTGGAATTTTGATAGGTATTGCGTTGAATTTGTAGATAGCCTTGGGAAGTATGGCCATTTTCACGGTGTTAATCTTTCCAATCAGGAGCATGGGAGGCTTTGCCATTTTTTTAGTTCTGTGTTGATTTCCTTTTTCAAGATTTTAAAGTTTTCATCATAGAGGTCCTTCACTTCTTTAGTTAAGTTAATTCCTAGGTATTTTATTTTTTGTGGGGCTATTACAAATGGTGTTGCTTTCCTAATTTCAGCCACACTTTTCTCATTATTGGCATACAGAAAAGCCATTGATTTTGGGGGGTTAATTTTATACCCTGCTACTTTGCCAAAGTTTTGATTCAGCTTGAGTAATTTGGGAGTGGAGTCTATGGGATTCTTTAAATACAAGATCATGTCATCTGCAATGAGGGAGTGTTTTATTTCTTCTTTCCCTATTTGGATCCCCTTTATGTCTGCATCTTGTCTTATTGCTGTAGCTAGGCATTCTAATACTAGATTGAAAAGGAGTGGAGAGAGTGGGCATCCTTGTCTTGTACCTGAGTTAAGAGGAAATGGCTTTAGTTTTTCACCATTGAGTATAATGCTGGCTGTAGGTTTGTCATGTACAGCCTTTATTTTATTGAGGAATGTTCCATGGATTCCTAATTTTTCCAAACCCTTCATCATAAAGGGGTGTTGGATCTTGTCGAATGCTTTTTCTGCATCTATTGAGATAATCATGTGGTTCTTATTCTTGCTCCTGTTGATGTGATGAATAATATTAATTGATTTGCGTATATTGAACCAGCTTTGCATCCCTGAAATGAATCCTGTTTGATCGTGGTGTATGATTTTTTGGATGAAATGTTGAAGTCGATTGGCCAAAATTTTGTTGAGAAGTTTTGCATCAATATTCATCAAAGAGATGGGTCTATAGTTCTCTTTCTTTGATGAGTCTCTGCCTGGTTTTGGGATGAGGGTTATGATGGCTTCATAGAACGTGTTCGGTAGTGAGCTTTCTCTTTCAATTTCATTGAAGAGTTGGAGGAGTATTGGTGTGAGCTCTGCTTTGAATGCCTTGTAAAATTCCGCTGTAAAACCATCTGGTCCTGGACTTTTCTTAGCTGGGTGGTCTCTTATTGCTGTTTCTATTTCAATGCTTGATATGGGCCTGTTAAGATAGTTTAACTCATCTTGGTTTAGTTTTGGCATGTCAATATTTGCTAGAAAAAGCTCCATTTCTGTCAAGTTCTCAATCTTATTAGCATAAAGTTTTGGGAAGTATTCCCTTATAATGTTCTGAATCTTGGTTGTTTCCGTGGTGATGCTTCCATTCTCATCTCTGAGTTTATTAATTTGGGTGTGTTCTCTTCTTTTTCTGATAAGATTTGCTAAGGGTCTGTCAATTTTGTTAAGTTTTTCGAAGAACCAACTCTTTGTTTTGTTGATTCTTTCTATAGTTTTTTTGGATTCTAATTCATTTAATTCTGATTCAATTTTGATTATTTCTTTCCGTCTACTGGATTGGGGTTTATCTTGCTGTTCTTTTTCAAGGAGGTTTAGATGTGTCATTAAATTGTTAGTTTCAGATCTCTCCAATTTGTTGATGTAGGAGCTCAGAGCTATAAACTTGCCTCTGAGTACTGCCTTTGCTGGGTCCCAGAGGAGCTGGTAATTTGTGTGTTCATTTTTGCTGAATAGCATGAACATTTTAATTTCCTTTCTAATCTCTTCCATGACCCACTCATGGTTCAGCAGTGTGTTGTTCAGCCTCCATGTGATGCCGGACTTTCTTTGGTGGCTTTTGGTGTTGAGTTCTAATTTTATTCCCTTGTGGTCAGAGAGGATGCAAGGTATAACTTCAATGTTTCTGAATTTAGACAAGTTTGCTTTGTGGCCTAAAATGTGGTCTATTTTAGAAAATGTTCCATGTGCTGCTGAGAAAATCGTGTATTCTGATGCTGCTGGGTGAAATGTTCGGTAGATGTCTGTTAAGTCTAATTGATCTATGCAGCTGTTTAGATCTGCGGTTTCTCTGTTGAGTTTTTGCCGAGTTGATCTATCTCGTGGGGAGAGTGGTGTGTTAAAATCCCCAACAATTAATGTCTTTGGATCTATATGGGATTTGAGGGAAAGTAGTGTTTCTTTGATAAATTTGGGTGCTCCATTGTTTGGCGAATAGATATTTAGAATTGTAATATCTTCCTGAAAGAGAGATCCTTTAATTAGTATGTAGCAACCTTCTTTATCTCTTCTCACCAATTTTAATTTGAAGTCTATTTTATCTGATATTAGGTTTGCAACTCCTGCCTGTTTATGGGGGCCGTTTGCTTGGAAGATTTTGTTCCAGCCTTTAACTTTGAAAATGTGTTTGTTTTTACGGGCAAGATGTGACTCCTGCAGGCAGCAGATAGAAGGGTCTTGTTTTTTAATCCAACTAGACAGTCTATGTCGCTTAATTGGAGAGTTCAGTCCATTAACGTTAAGAGATAGGAATGAGAGGTATTTGGGAGTTCCTTCCTTGTTATCCACCTTCTTGGGGGCTGCAAAAACTGTGTTCTTCCTATGGTTCTTGGATTCTTAGTTTGGGTGCAGTTTCTTGGCCTTTATTGCAGTCTTGTTGGTTTTCTATGTTTAGGACATCTTTAAGAATCTTTTTTAGGGCTGGTTTGGTGGAGATGTATTGTTTCAATTTTTCTTTGCTATGGAAGGTTTTTATTTGGCCTTCAGTTATGAAGGAGAGTTTAGCTGGGTACAGTATTCTTGGTTGATAGTTGTTTGTTTTTACGGCATGGCATACTTCATTCCAGGCTCTTCTTGCTTTGATTGTCTCTGCTGAGAAATCTGAGCTGATTCTGATTGGTTTCCTTTTATAGGTGATTACCCTTTTCTTCTTGACAGCTTTAAGGATCTTTTCCTTGGTCTGTGTTGATCCTGTGTGGATTATAATGTGTCCGTGGGAGGTCCTATTCTGGTCTGGTCTATTTGGGGTTCTAAAAGCTTCTTGTATCTGAATAGGCCTATCTTTTTGTATGTTTGGGAAGTTCTCTGCTAGGATCCTGTTAAACAAATTTCCTAGACCATTAACTTCTGTTTCTAGGTGCTCCTCTCCACCCATTATCCTTAGATTAGGCCTTCTGATGGTGTCTTCCAGGTGTTGGATAGATCTATCATATTTCTTGGACTTGTCTTGGATGGTTGTATGTTCTTTCTCTATAATATCTAGGCTGTCTTCAATCCCTGAGATTCGATCTTCTGCATGGTCTAACCTGCTGTCAAGACTCTCTACTTTGTTTTTTATCTCTTTTCCTTCTAGTTGGTCAGCTTTGATGGCTTCAAGTTCTTTGTTGAAGCTCTGTTTTAGGTCTTGTATGAATTTCCTTACTTCCTTTATTTGGTGTTCAGTGTTTGTTCTCAAATCACTTAGTTGATAGGTTATGGTTTCTTTGGATTCCCATTCTTTCTGTTGGGTTCCATTCAGCATTCCCTTTGTGGTCTCCCTGGCTTCCTTCAGCTCTTTGTTAATCCATTCCATGAATGCCTTTAGTGATCTTTGTGTATTCTCTACCTGGTCTCTCAATTCCTGTATTACTCTTTGATTAGCTGCCTTCTCTTCGTGGGATTCCTGCAGTTCTCTTTGAGTGTTCTCAGCATGCTCACGCCATTCTTCCCTTTCTCTTTGAGTATTCTCAAGTTGTTCACGCTAATCCTGTATCAGTTTTTGAGAAGCTTCCTCACGCTTATGATATTCCTGTATAAGCTTTTGGGATGCCTCCTCTCTCTCCCTTTCATGCTCATACAGAGTCCTTTGGAAGTTGTCAAACTTCTCATTTATCATGGTTGCCGCCAGTGTTTGTAGAGCTATTTGGAAACTCTCCTCTGGATCATTCATTATCTGTTCTGACCCCTGATTGTCAAGATTAGGAATTGAGATATCCGGATTTGCCATTTTTCTTGTGTTTTTCCGGCTTACTCTGCCCATTTGAGATGAAAATAGCACCAGTTTTGTGCTAGAACAGTATCTTAAGGCAACCATCAATCAAAGTTTGCTTTTGTACAGTTAATAGTCTACAGATACAATCTGGTTCAACACATACATCTATTCAATGTCAAACAACTATATGTTAATGGGCTTCGAACCGCAGAGAAGAGTTTGGAAGACCAGAAATTATAAGGGTTAGGGAGAGATGTGGGTAAAATATAGGAATAGATTGGTGTGGGGGGGCACAGGGAGAGTTAACTATGTCCTAAACCCAATGCAGGAAATAGGTTGGGTAGGATGCAAGTAGAGACAGAGAGAGAAAAAGAAGAAAGGGAAAGTGAAATGAAAAGAGACCAGAAAAAATAGAAATGTAAAAAATTAATATTATTATGGGGATTAAAAGACGATCTATTTAGAGAGGAATGTGAGTATATTAAGATAAGGGAAGGGACATAGAGGAGAAGTGAAAAACTTAAAAAAATGCTTAAAATATTATATAGGTATAAAGAGGTAGTACTGCTATTAAGGAGTTTAAATCTCGGAGGTTTTGAATTGGGTAATAAATTTGTGGATTAAGTGTGTACACAATGGGGGATAGGGTCTATTACTTAACTGCGGGTTTATCTGAGGATGTGAAGGAAAAGAGCTAAGTCACATAAAGAAGGTCAAAAAAAGAATAGGTGAACAGGATAATAAAGGGAGGAAAAAAAGATCAGAAGTTCGGTAGAGTTAGACAAAAAACAAAAAGATAGTTAAGAAAGAAAGAAAAAGCGAGAGAAGACAAGAAAAGAAAGGAAACTGCACATTCATGTATTCCTAAAATAAAAATTATAAGAGGAAAAAAAGTTACTGGAAAACCATTATTTTTCAAAAAAGGCAAAAATTGATAAAATTTTTAGACAAGGAAAAAAAATTTTATATGTATAAGGTACCAAAAAAAAAGTAAGGAAAGAAAAGAAAAAAAAGAAAAAATTCTTTGATTTTTTTTTTGGAGGGGTGGGGAGAATCCTGTATCTCCCTTTTGTCTGTAACCAGCTTCTTGTTGGAGTCTTTGGTCAGCTTGAGGTCCTGTGGCTTGATTGGTTTCTTAAGTCAGTTTGTTCGAACAGGCAGAAAAATGCTCTGCTTTACCCAAGATTTTGGGATCCCCCTCCCAGATTAGTTTAATGGGAGGCAGATCTGCTTTGAGAATCACAAAAGAGGGGGATGCAGTGGTGAGGCTGGGTTCTGGGTAGAGTTGAGGGCTTTCACCAATCAGTAGCTTTTCCCTGGGGCTAATTTGTGAAGAAAAGAAAAAAAAAACTCACAGAGCCCAGCCTGGAGCCATTCTCAGGGTTTCTGTTTTTCCTTTGATTGTTCAGGCTGCTAGAGGGAGGGGCAGCCACTGGCTCTGGTTACCCAGTGGGGAAAGCCACTCCAATGGCTGGTGCCTGAGCTGGGTGACTTTTCCCTGGATGGAGCTGCGTCTGGCAGGTCACTTCTCCATTAAGTTCTTGTGACCTGCTAAATGACTCGTTTTATTCCAAGGCCTGAGTTGGAGCTAGCAGCTCCTCCTAGCTTTGTCGGTATCCAACATGGAGATCACCGGTGCTGGGGGGGGAGGGGTGGCCTTCCCTCCTCTGCTCCCTGAGAAGGAGTGAGGATGTTGGGCTTCTACTCATGCCGATTCATGGATCCTGGGTCGTCTCTGGTCTGCAAACTGCAGGATGAAGCTTTCTGCTCCTTGTCGGTTCTTGCTGGTGTTGAGTAGAATCCGCTCGCCCACTGGGTCTGGCTCCTTCGTCCCGGACTCTCTGTGTGAGCGCTCAGGTATTGCCCGGCTGCTGTCTCCACCGCGACCCTGCCGCTGCCTCCGCCGGCGGCTGCTGGCTAGTGCTCAGATGTGTATTCTTGCCTTGGGTTTCTTTCACTTGTCTAACTCTCTGTCCTGTGATGGCACACTTGGTGTGTTTCTCTGGCTTAGGACTGTTCACTGGAACTCTAAAACTGCTTTCTATGCAAGAGCTTGTTCAGATTCCAGCTTCTCCTCTGCCATCTTGTCGCCTCCCCCCTTTATCTTTTATTTTTGGTACCTTATATAAAAAATTTTTTTCTTTTCTAAAACTTTTTTAAATCTTTAATCTTTGCCTTTTTTGAAAAAAAAATTTGTTTTCCAGAAACTTTTTTTTCCTCTTATACTTTTTATTTTAGAGATACGTGAGTGTGTGTTTTCCTTTCTTTTTTGGTCTTATATCTCTTTTTTTCTTTTTTTAATTATCTTTTTGTTTTTTGTTTAGCTGTACTGAACTTCTCAACTTTTTCTTCTTCCTTTCTTATCCTTTTTACCTTCTCCGCTATTTCGTTCTTCTTTATGTGACTTAATACTTGTCCTGGACATCCTAAGAAAACCCGTAGTTGACTATTAGACCCTATCCCCTATTGTGTACAGACTTAATCCACAAATTTATTGCTCAAGTCAAAACCTCTAAGACTTAAATCCCTCAATAGCAGTACTACCTCTTTAAACCTATATAATATTTTAAGCATTTTTATTTTAAGTTTTTCACATCCCCTTTATGTCCCTTCCCTTCTGTCAATAAATTCATGTTCTTATCTAAACAGATTGTTATCGATTCTACATAATTTTATTTTTACCTTTCTATTTTTTTCTGGTCTATTTAATTTCCCATTACATATCTTCTTTTTTTCTCTCTCTCTACTTTCATCCTACCCAACCTATTTCCTGCTTTGAGATTAGGACTTAGATAACTCTCCCTGAGCCTTAATCTAACTCTCCCCACATCAATCTATTCCTATTTTTTTACCCACATCTCGCCCTAACCCTAATAATTTCTGGTCTTCCAAATTCTTCTTTGCAGTTCGTAGCCAATTAACATATAGCTGTTTGATGTTGAATAGCTGTATCTGATGAACTAGCTTGTATCTGTAGACTATTGACTGTGCAAATTCAGACTTTGGTTGATGCTTGCCTTAAGATAGTGCTCTAGCACAAATCTGGTGCTATTTTCATCTGAAATAGGCAGAGTAAGCCGGAAAAACACAAGAAAAATGGCAAATCCAGGTATCTCAATTCACAATCTTGATAATTAGGGGACAGAACAGATAATGAATAATCCAGAGGAGAATTCCCAAATTGCTCTACAAACACTGCTGGCAAACATGATAAATCAAAAGACAGAAAGCATACACAGGACTCTGTATGAGCATGATAAGGAGAGAGAGGAGGCAATCCAAAAGTTTATGCAGCAATATCATAAGCATGAGGAAGCTACTCAAAAGCGGATACAGGATTTGCATGAGCAGCTTGAGAATACTCAAAGAGACAGGCAGGAATGGCGTGAACAGACTGAGAACAATCAAAGAGAACTACAGGAATACCACGAATGGGAGAAAGCTAATCAATGAATAATACAGGAATTGAGAGAGCAGGAAGAGAGTACACAAAGATCTCTAAAGGCATTCATGGAATCCATTAACAAAGAGCTGAAGGAAGTCAGGGAGACCACAAAGGAAATGCTGAATGGAACCCAACAGAAGGAATGGGAGTCCAAGGAAACCATAACCAATCAAATAAGTGATCTGAGAATAAACACTGAACATCAAATTACGGAAGTATAGAAGTTCATACAAGATGTAAAAGAAAGCTTCAACAAAGAATTTGAAGCCATCAAAGCTGACCAATTAGAAGGAAAAGAGTTACAAACAAAGTAGAAAGTCTTGACAGCAGGTTAGACCATGCAGAAGATCGAATCTCAGGCATTGAAGACAGCCTAGATATTATGGAGAAAGAATATACAACCATCCAAGACAAGTCTGAGAAATATGATAGATCTATCCAACACTTGGAAGACACCACCAGAAGGCTTAATCTAAGGATAATGGGTGTAGAGGAGCACCTAGGAAGAGAAGTAAATGGCCTAGGAAATTTGTTTAACAGGATCCTAGCAGAGAACTTCCCAAACATGCAAAAAGATAGGCCTATTCAGATACAAGAAGCTTTTAGAACTCCACACAGAGCAGACCAGAATAGGACATCCCACTGTCACATTATAATCCACACAGGATCAACTCAGACCAAGGAAAAGATCCTTAAAGCTGTCAAGGAGAAAAGATTAATCACATATAAAGGAAAACCAATTGGAATCACCTCAGATTTCTCAGCAGAGACAATCAAAGCAAAAAGAGCCTGGAATGATGTATGCCATGCCCTAAAAACAAACAACTATCAACTAAAAATACTGTACCCAGCTAAACTCTCCTTCATAACTGAAGGCCAAATAAAAACCTTCCATAGCAAAGAAAAATTGAAACAATACATATCCACCAAACCAGCCATACAAAAGATTCTTAAAGATGTCCTACACATAGAAAACGAACAAGACCACAATAAAGGCCAAAAAACTGCACCAAAACTGAGAATCCAAGAACCATAGGAAAAACCCAGTTTTTGCAACTCCCAAGAAGGTGGATAACATGGCAGGAACTCCCAAATAACTCTCAGTCCTCTCTCTTAATGTTAACGGACTGAACTCTCCAATTAAGCCACATAGACTGTCTAGCTGGATTAAAAAACAAGACCCCTCTATCTGCTGCCTTCAGGAGTCACATCTTGACTGTAAAAACAACATATTTTCAATCTTAAAGGTTGAAACAAAATCTACCAAGCAAACAGCCCCCATAAACAGGCAGGAGTTGAAATCCTAATATCAGATAAAATATACTTCAAATTAAAATTCGTGAGAAGAGATAAAGAAGGTCGCTACATACTAATTAAGGGATCCCACTTTCAGGAGGATATTACAATTCTAAATATCTACTCGTCACACAATGGAGCACCCAAATTTATCAAAGAAACACTACTTTCGATCAAATCCCGTATAAATCCAAAGACATTAATTGTTGGGGATTTTAACACACCACTCTCCCCAATAGATACTTCAACTCGGCAAAATTCAACAGGGAAACTGCAGATCTAAACAGCTGCATAGATCAACAAGATTTTACAGATATCTACCGAAAAATTCACCCAGCAGCATCAGAATACACGTTTTTCTCAGCAACACATGGAACGTTTTCTAAAATAGACCACATTTTAGGCCACAAAGCAAACTTGTCTAAATTCAGAAACATTGAAGTTATACCTTGCATCCTCTCTGACTACAAGGGAATAAAATTAGAACACAACACCAAAAGCCACTTAAGAAAGTGTGGTATCATATGGAGGCTGAACAACACACTGCTGAATCATGAGTGGGTCATGGAAGAGATTAGAAAGGAAATTCAAATGTTCATGCTATTCAACAAAAAAGAACACACAAATTAACAGCTCCTCTGGGACACAGCAAAACAGTAGTCAGGGGCAAGTTTATAGCTCTGATCTCCTACATTAACAAATAGGAGAGATTGGAAACCAACGATTTAATGACACATCTTAACCTCATTGAAAAAGAGCAGCAAGATAAACCCCAAACCAGTAGACGGAAAGAACTAATTAAAATTAGATCAGAATTAAATGAATTAGAATCCAAAAAACTACAGAAAGAATCAACAAAACAAAGGGTTGGTTCTTTCAAAAAATTAAAAAAATTGAGAGACCCTTAGTAAATATTATCAGAAAAAGAAGTGAACACACCCAAATAAATAAACACAGAGATGAGAATGGAAACATCACCACGGAAACAACCAAGATTCAAAACATTATAAGGGAATACTTCTCAAAACTTTATGCTAATAAGTTTGAGAACTTGACAGAAATGGAACTTTTCCTAGCAAATATTGACATGCCAAAACTAAACCAAGATCAGTTAAACCAGATTAGCAGGCCCATATCAAGCATTGAAATAGAAACAGCCATAAGACACCTTCCAGCTAAGAAACGTCAATGACCAGATGGTTTTAAAGTGGAATTCTACAAGGCCTTCAAAGCAGAGCTCACATCAATACTCCTCCAACTCTTTATTGAAATTGAAAGAGAAAGTTCACTACCGAACACATTCTATGAAGCCATCATAACCCTCATCCCAAAACAGACAGGGACTCATCAAAGAAAGAGTGCTATAGACCCATTTCTTTGATGAACATTGATGTAAAACTTCTCAACAAAATATTGGCTAACAGACTTCAACAATTCATCCAAAAATTCATACATCATGATCAAAAAAATTCATTTCAGGATGCAAAGCTGGTTCAATATACACAAATCAATTAATATTATTCATCACATCAACAGGAGCAAGAATAAGAACCACATGGTTATCTCAATAGATGCAGAAAAAGCATTCGACAAGATCCAATACCCCTTTATGATGAAGGGTTTGGAAAAATTAGGAATCCATGGAACATTCCTCACTACAATAAAGGCTGTATATGACAAACCTACAGCCAACATTATACTCAATGGTGAAAAACTAAAGCCATTTCCTCTTAACTCAGGTACAAGACAAGGATGTCCACTCTTTCCACTTTTCATCAATCTACTATTAGAATTCCTAGCTACAGCAATAAGACAAGATGCAGACATAAAGGGGATCCAAATAGGGAAAGAAGAAATAAAACTCTCCCTCATTGCAGTCGACATGATCTTGTATTTAAAGAATCCCATAGACTCCACTCCCAAATTACTCAAGCTGATTCAAAACTTTGGCAAAGTAGCAAGTTATAAAATTAACCCCCAAAAGTCAATGGCTTTTCTGTATGGCAACAATGAGTAAAGTGTGGCTGAAATTAGGAAAGCAACACCATTTGTAATAGCCCCACAAAAAATAAAATACCTAAGAATTAACTTAACCAAATAAGTGAAGACTTCTATGATGAAAACTTTAAAATCTTGAAAAAGAAAATCAACACAGAACTTAAAAAATAGCAAAACCTCCCATGCTTCTGGTTTGGAACGATTAATATCGTGAAAATGGCAATACTTCCTAAGGCTATCTACAAATTCAACGTGATACCTATCAAAATTCCAACCTCATTCTTCAAGGAAATAGAAGAGGCAATCCAAAAATTCATATGGAAAACCAAAAGACCCCGAATAGCAAAAACTCTCCTCAACGGAAATAACACGGCTGGAGGAATATCAATACCAAATTTTAAACTCTACTAAAAAGCCATAGTAATAAAAACAGCTTGGTATTGGCATAAGAACAGACCTCAGGACCAATGGAATAGAATTGAAAACCCAGAAATGAACCTATAGACCTACAGCCATCTAATCATCGATTTGGGAGCTAAAATAGTAGAATGGAACAAGAACAGCCTCTTCAGTAAATGGTGCTGGCAAAACTGGTTAACTACTTGTGGAAAACTAAAGCTGGATCCTTATATATCACCCTGCACCAGAATCAACTCCAAATGGATCAAAGACCTCGAAGTCAAAGCAGACACTCTGAAAACATTACAGGATGGGATAGGAGAAACCCTAGGTCTCCTTGGCTCAGGCCGAAATTTTCTGAATAGAGACCGGAAACACAACAAATCAAAGAAAGGTTGGACAAATGGGATTGCATAAAGTTGCAGAGCTTCTGCAGGGCAAATGACATAGCTAGCAACATCAATAGAAAGCCCACAGATTGGGAGAAGATCTTTACTAGCCATACAACGGACAAGGGTCTCATATCTAAAATATACTTGGAACTCAAAAAATTAAACCCCCCAACAACAAATCCCCAAAGAAACAACTGCCCAATAAATAAGTGGGCAAAAGACTTAAAGAGAAACTTCTCTGAAGAAGAAAGAAGGATGGCCAATAGACACATGAAGAAATGTTCAACATCCCTAGCCATAAAAGAAATGCAAATCAAAACAACATTGAGATATCACCTCACCCCAGAAAGAACGGCAAAAATCAAGAACTCTAACAACAACAGAAGCTGGAGGGGATGTGGACAGAAAGGAACCTTACTTCATTGTTGGTGGGAATGTAAACTTGTCCAACCACTTTGGAAAGCAGTATGGAGGTTCCTCAAAAGACTTCACATAGAACTCCCGTATGCCACTTTTGGGCATTTACCCAAATGCTTACAAACAAGACCACACTAAAGCTACCAGCACAACTATGTTTATTGCAGCATTATTTACCATAGCTAACATATGGAACCAACCCAGATGCCCCTCAGTAGATGAATGGATCCAGAAAATGTGGTATATATACACAATGGAATTCTATGCCTCCATCAGAAAGAATGACATTGCCCCATTTGTTAGGAAATGGAAAAACTTGGAAAAAAATTATACTAAGTGAAGCAAGCCAGGCCCAAAGAAACATCGGTCCCATGGTTTCCCTTATTTGCAATATCTAGTATATGTATGAGTCAAGCGGAAAAGGTCAGATAATGTGATGTCAGGAAAATGAACCCTTAGATATGTATTTTAATGTTTTTTATTTCATCCATGTGTTTCTAACGCATTTATAAGATTATCTCTTTGTTGTTTTGTATGTCCCTCCCCCACAGTATAACCCCTGCTTTCACTATATTTGATGTCAGTATAACTTGTGGAGGAGATGGGAAAAAACCAGTTGTTTAAGGATACAGGTGGATCTGATGCAACAATGAGAAGTACAAGTTGTCATGTCCAAAACTAGCTTTACAACGTCGGTGCGGGGGCAGGGGTGGAAGGAGGTGGGGGGCGGGGGGAAGGAGAAGGATTGGGATGGGGGGAGGGGGGAGGCTGGGAAGGGATGGGAAGGGTAAACAAAGGAGGAGGCTGCAATGCTTGGTAAGAAATGTACACATTATCCTGCCCATACAATTGTAACCCCTCTGTACCGTATGTTCACAAATAAAATAAAATAAAATTTAAAAAAAAAGAAAAAATGCTCAACATCCCTACCCATAAAAGAAATGCAAATCAAAACAACATTGAGATACCACCTCACTCCAGTTAGAATGGCAAAAATCAAGAACTCTAACAATAACAGATGATGGAGGGGATGTGGACAGAAGGGAACTTTACTTCATTGTTGGTGGGAATGTAAACTTGTTCAACCACTTTGGAAAGCAGTATGGAGGTTCCTCAAAAGACTTCACATAGAGCTCCCCTATGACCCAGCAATCCCACTTTTGGGCATTTATGCAAATGTTTACAAACAAGACCACACTAACGCTACCAGCACAACTATGTTTATTGCAGCATTGTTTACTAGAGCTAAGATATGGAACCAACCCAAATGCCCCTTAGTAGATGAATGGATCAAGAAAATGTGGTATATATACACAATGGAATTCTATGCCTCCGTCAGAAAATATGACATTGCCCCATTTGTTAGGAAATGGAAAAACTTGGAAAAAATTTTATTAAATGAAGTAAGCCAGGCCCAAAGAAACATATGCCCCATGGTTTCCCTTATTTGCAATATCCAGTATATGTATGAGTCAAGCAGAAAAGATCAGATAATGTGATGTTTGTCAAATGAACCCTTAGATATATATTTTAATGTTTTTTCTTTCATGAGTGTGTTTCTATCGCATTTATAAGATTTTTTTTGTTGCTTTGTATGTCTATCCTCCACAGTATAAACCCTGCTTTGTCTATATTTGATGTCAGTATAAGTTGGGGAGGAGGTGGGGAAAAACAATTCGTTTAAGGATACAGATTGAGCTGTTGCAACAATGAGAAGTACAAGTTGTCATGTCCAAAACGAGCTTTACAAAGTCGGTGCGGGGTGGGGGGGAGGAGAAGTATTATGATTGGCCGGGGGTGGGGGCGGAAGGGGGATGCTGGGAAGGGATGAGAAGGGTAAACAAAGGAGGAGGCTGCAATGCTTGGTTAGAAATGTACGCATTATCTTGCCAAAGTAATTGTAACACCTCTGTACAGTATGTTCACAAACAAAATTAAATTAAATTAAAACAAATAGGGACCATGCACTCAAAAAATAGGACAATAACAATATAATATGAAATTGATTAGTGATTGAGTGAACAAATATGCTTAAATGCTCTTTCTGTTATGGTCTTGGAATAGCATATTTCTGAGTCAAAATGCTTTGGGAATGTCTTATATGTGTAACACAAAATACAATACTCCTGTGAGTCATCCCATACAGACTTACTCAGAGTTGCATTTCCCTGCTTACAATTCTCAATTCTGACCTTGACATTCATTTTATCTGCTCAATGCCATTGATTGGGATGATGGGCTGAACCGGTATTGTTATCTTCAACCCTTCTAAACGAATATGCTCATACTAGGTATTTACTTAATCTAATAGATGTTCATGTCCATTAGAGTCCCATTATGAATGTACATATATCTATCTATAGCCATCCAAATCTTACGTAAATATCAGTCTCACATAGATACTAATAGAGAAGTCAGATCAACTTTAAGAAACTTGTAGGATTATTTTATTAAATAAGGGATAGATGTAACCTACACTGAACTCTACTTTGTTTTAATGAACTATCCCATGCTAACCTTCTTTTTAATTTGCAAACAACTTAAAATTAAGTTTGATTGCAAACAAAACTTGATTTTACAACCAAAAATACTCTCTCAAGCTAAAATTAAGTTACAAACAACTTCAAGTATTTTTTTTCCTCAGCAAGAGAAAGACGGAATTGCTATTTTTGAAGGTTAGGACACTGTGAGAGAAAAGAATATGAAAGAGAATGGTTCAAATATTTTTACTTTCAGCACTTGTTTAGATTTTCACATTGAGATACAAGGTAGGTATTTTGATAGTGCCATTTAACAGAGGAATTATCCATTTAAACTTAAAAAAAGGAGAATATTGGTAGCAAGAAAGATGAAAAAAGCATGCCTATGGAAGTAGAGGGAGGGTGAAATGAACCACAATCTCAGGTCATGTGACAAAAGATTCTTCCAGAGGTAGAGTGATATTCCACGAGTAATGTTCATAAGGACAGGTATGTCCTAGAAACAAAGTATAGATTTTTTTAAAAATCTGAATATTATTGTATGCCTTAGCAAGCTCTGACAGAATGGTGGAATTGATTGTAAGAAGTTCGATGAAGAAATTTAGAGACAATGAAACGAGAGCATAACCAACTTTGTGAAATCCAGCGTATCATTTTCATTATATTTTATACTTAGAAGATATTTGGCAATGTTGTTCAGAACCCATCAGTGATTAAAGGCAATCAATACTATGGAATTGCTCTTTATATTTTTCTCTGTGTGTGTGTGCGTTCACACATGTGTGTGCCAGCTATTCCTGGGGCTCACAGGGACTAAGCTCTGTCTCTGAGCCTTTTCGTTGCTCAGGCTGGTGTTCTACCACTTGAGCCACGACTCCACTTCTGTATTTTGAGCTTAACTAGAGATAAGAGTCTCAAAGGCATTATCAGATCTCTGCCTCCTGAGTAGCTTAGATTACAGGCATGAGGCTCCAGTGCTTGTTTCATATTCCTATTTTCAATGAGAACAAATTAAGATGGCTAGAGGAAAGAAAAGGAAAAATAAGAAAAGGAAGAAAAAGTTGTTTCTAAATCATGAATGAACTGATGTAGTGGAGATAAATCTCTGTGACTGGAAAAGCGACATTCATGTTTACCTAAAATAGTGCATTATTCTAAATGTTCTTTACTATATATTTGTAATGACATCAACTCATAAGATCATTTACCGCTGAAGTCTCAAATGGAAAAATGTTGAAAAATATTCAAAACCTAGAATTTTTAAATGCCTTACTTATTTAACTGTAACCCCTCTGCAATCACCTTTACAATAAAATAAAATAAAAATAAACAAATGTGCACTGTACTAAGAAGACAATATGCTAGAAATGAACTGTACAATATGGGGGAGGGGATTGGGGAAAGGGAAGTGAGAGAAAATGAGGGAGGGGGTAATAAGTTCTACAAGAAATGTACTCAGTGCCTTATGTATGTAACTGTAATACCTCTGTAGGTCACCTTGACAATAAAATTAAATTTTAAAAAATGTGCTTCATCCTGAATTATGAAAGCTATAGGTCCAATCTGTGAAGCAAATGATAAGATTTTCCATTAGCAATGCATGAGTCAAATGACCACTTGAACTTATAACATCTCAGTTCTTTAGTTTTCAATGAACTTTGTGTCTGAGAGCCTTTTATAACTCATACTCACTAGAATTATGCTTCAGAGGAGCAAAGATATCATTAGCTCTTGCACAGTTCAGATTACAAGTATTAGCTTCACCAATTCCCTCTTGATGAATTCTATTATTTATAGAAGCTCTCCATCTATGTTCGATATTTCCATGTGTCTCATTATTTGAGAATTAAATAAAGAACAAAACAAGAAAATAAATAATAGAGTATTTAAAGAAAGTCCCTAGGTTATATTTTACCTTAGAAAAGATTTTCAGTTTAAACGCTGGAAACACTCTCAAAACTAAATACTCAATGTTTCTCATGAAGTAAACAATAAAAAGAAAGAGAAAAATCTTAAACTATATTGAGAGGAAAGTAATTTTTCCTGCCCTTTATGTTAATTTTAGCAATGATAATAAAATCAAAATTTAACATATAGAAAAGATTTGGGGCCAATGAACCATTATTTTATTGCTTGCAGTAGAACTGATTCCTTACAGAAGATGGAGTAAGAAAGTTTAGGGGGCTGTAATAATGTACAAAGGTGTAAAAAGGAAAGAAATATTTTAGGATAAATCATCAGATAAGTGGATAACAATGTCTTCTGACACGATAGGTGTAACTGAAGGCTGTACTATGGGTCATATTTTACATAGACTCTACCTGCTATGTCACCCAGATGCACTGTATTAATAAGGGTTTTTGTGATCCTTGGCTAGACAGGCATATGACCCTAAGTATGACAACAGTTCTCTCCCTGAAGGCATATATTGTACTGACAAAAAATAGAGCATTTCCAATGTTATTAATGACTATTTAAGGAACTTGCTTTCAATGATGAAACATTGATAGGATCAAAGTTTCACTTCATTTAGATGACTACAACTGAAATGGACTTCAACAGAGGAAAAGCCTTTCAAACTGAGGAAAATACAATATATGAAGCTAACAATGAAATAACAGAATGTTTTAACAATATCAAAATTTAATCCTTCTGTTCAAAGAAGATAAATGCCACAGAGTAGTACACAATGGAAACACATCAATTAAACATCACCAACACAAAAGTGAAACATAAAACATAATAAAAGCAAAAAAGAAAAAATCTGAAGCAAATATAAACAGTTATCCCAATACTATTAAGTAAAGGACATAAAGAAATATGATCAGAAACTATTTAGAATTCTATGAAACAGAATCTGCAGTCTTATTCTGGATTTGGAGCTTAAACTAAGAAACATGCTCCTGTTTGTGTCATTTGCACATGGTTGGTGCTCTATAATTTGAACTCTATTCCAGATGCGAAATATCTGGCTGTTTGGTGGTTAACTGGATATCTTGAACTATCCTACTAAGCTGAATTTGAACTTTAGTCTCCAAGTGTTAGCCTTCTGAGTGGCGAGAATAATAAATGCTATCCACTGTCACCAGGCTTTAATATTGTTTCTAATGATGCAAAATTAAAGTTATATAATAACATGTATCACTTTAGAAAATCCAGGGACAAAATAGGAAGCTATCTGAAGTAAATATTTACCTAGATATAGGGTTAGAGAACTTCTTACTATCTATTCATTTGTGAGTAGTGTAACAATTTTGGAAATGTCTATGTATGTATATATGTATACATATCTATCTATCTATCATCTATTTCTGTCATCTACTTATCTATAACATATCATGTATATAACATATGTAAATAATATATATTTACATATATACTAGGCATCCAACCAAGAGAAAGAACACCTAATCAGCTTGTACAGTCAAACACAAAGTAAAAGTGATCAAGGTGATCTAGCCTCAATACTTATTTATCCTCAGACATTGAACCATTATAGAATCAGTCGGCTACAGTGACCTCAAGTACCTGTAGTTCCACATTCTTTATCTCTTATGTTCTTTCTCCAATATTGTATTTGAATTGTATTGATACAGTGAATATGTGAACACTATTATAATACTTGATAATATTTAAGTGAAAAAAATTTAGAGAAAAAGCATTGGACCCACAAAATTGATATAGAATTCATGAATGGTATGGAAATAAGTCCGGAATTTTTTTCTATCGAGAGATTAACTAAATTATCACTTTAGGAAAGATTTCTTTTAAGTAAAATAAATTGCAAATTCTTCCATTGAACAATGGTCATTGTGATAGACCTTTAAAGTCCTGGTTCATCCTGATCTGAAATTTTCAAACGGTACCAGTGCATATTAATTCAATTCTCTCCGATGTTATAAGGAGAGCAAAATGAAAACCCGTAGTCCCAGGGCTGTTATATTATGCAGGCAGCACAGAACAATAACTATAAATCTGCAAAAATTGACCCTATGAATTTACCTTTACGTCAAGGATTAAGGATATGATAAGAAATTTTCTGAAATTACTTCCCAATGTCTTGATAATGACATCATTCATCACTGCTAATGTGTACTAACTAAAATTAGTTCTTTTTCAACAATGATCTGGTTCAAGGATCAAGGTCATGTTATTACATCCATGACACATTGATCAATGGGAGTTATTCTGGATGAGACAGGCAATTCTTAAACCTTGAGCTTCGAGTCACTTGTGTCCTATAAACACTTAGATGATAAGGCACTCCATATATCCCAGTAATTCATACAGCCTTGGTAAACTGCAATCTATAAGGATTAGCAAAGTAATCTCTGGGAAGTGTTAAAAAACTGAGTTCCATGTTAAAAGAAATTATTTTATGTGGATATATATATATTTATATATATTTATTTGTGTATGTTATTTGTGTGCATATATAAAATATATACACATTTATCATTGGAATGGAATGCAACAAACAGTATAAGTACAGAAAGTATAGAGATGATATACTGGGCACACTGAAAACAATCTTTGGTGAATTCTGTTTATATAAAATTTAAATGCAGACAAATTTTTAAAAAGTCAATCTAATAGCCAGGTGCCGGTGGCCCATTCCTATAATCCTAGCTACTCAGGAGGCTGTGATGTCAGGATCAAAGTTAAAAGCCAGTCCGGCCAGGAATGTCCGTGAGAATGTATTGCCAATAAACCAGCAGAAATCTGGAATGGCTCTGTGGTTCAAGTGGAAGAGCACTAGCCTTGTTCTGAAGAGCTCAGGGACAGTGCCCAGGCCCAGAGTTTAAGCCCCACAATGAAACATAAATACATAAATAAATAAATCTAACAAAAGGCTAAGCAAATTAACATTCTACTGTATACTAACACTTTACTATATAGTAAAAACAAGTATGGTATTTGATTAAATAGGCACTGAAGACACACTTTAGCATTAGCAGTTTTCTTGACCCGATACATTTATTTTAAGCACTATCATTGTTAAATTGTGCATATATGTTTTAAACTTCATCTACTTTTGTATAGTTTTGCGTTACTTTTGCAACAAATTATGACAAAAATAACTGGATTAAAACAATTTGTTTCTTTTATGTAAAAGTTTCAATGAAAGTATAGTAAGATTGATTGTATCTGAGGCTGACACAAAATCAGTTGTCTTGCCTTCTAAATTGTAGATACATTGGCTTAATGCTTCTTCAGCAATTGCAACTCTGTCTGACCATTCTCCATATTCTCATGAACATCCGTCCTCGTGATGGTTTTTCTTAATTGTCAATTGGATCCAATTGAAGGATGCCTCGAATTTTCTGAAATGATTAATTAAGGGTAGATAACACATCTTGAATGTGGTTGACAGAATCATCTAGGTTGTGCGCCTGGATGGAACACGAGGTGGTGAAGGAAGCCTTCAGAGCCAGGCAATCTCTTTTACTTCCTAGTCACAATGTACTTAGATGGAGTCACACATTTCTCCTAAGATTTTTTTGAAATCTACTATTATAATGGTAGATAACTTTTGAGTATCTGAGAGAGCAGTCCCAAATTCTAATTTTATTTGTAATTACAAAATTAATCCATTGATAATCTACATGTTCATAACTCCTAAAGGTGACACAGGTACAGAAATCCTTTCTGTAGATGAATCTCACCAATAAAGTGACATTCCATTTATTCTATCATTTTTTGTAGGTGGAGGTCAAGTACTAGGGCTTAAACTCAGGTCCTAGGTTGTGTACTTCATCTTTGCCTTAACTTTTCTCCCAAGAATTGTGCTCTACTATTTGATTCACACCACTATTTCCCACATTTTGCTTGTTTGTTGGAGACAAGACTCTCATGGACTTTCCTTGCTCAAGCTGAATCTCAATCCTTAGATCCAGGCTTCCTGAACTGCAAGGAAAACAGATGCAGGCCACTGATGCCTGGCTTAACTTGTTTGTGATAGTTAAAATAAAAGTTGTCAAGATTTGTATTGTTATGTTATGCCACTATTTGCCATGCTTTTACTGCATTAAGTAATGAGATTCCCTCTGAAATTAACATACATGGGTCCATGTAAATTCACAGGAATTGTGGATTGTGTTACATAGTGCTAAAACTCCAGGACTCAGTACTAACTTTTTGTTTTAATGACAGAATTGTAAAGAGTAGTTAATTAAATAAAACAACAGGAAAAAAGAGAAAAAATTACATTGTTCCACTTGTGAATTGAGAATGGAGTTTAAGGAAGCAGACAATGTCTAGTAGTACTTTGACCTATATGAAAGTTTACTAATTTTCCTTTTCCATAGCTGTAATATCATGTAAGGATGGAGGAATTGGAACTGTCACAAAAAATCAAGTTCAAGGTGACTGCCTCCTCCCTACACTTGGGAATTTCTTTACCAATCTACAATCACTCAGATCAATGTAAAGAGCCATTTAATTTAACTCATTGTACATTAAAAATAAATAAACCCATGGAGTGTTTCAATTAGTTGATGGTTGTGTGTGGGTCTGAAAACATATCAAGTGATATTGCATGGAAAGTTTCCTCCAAGTCATTTTAGACTTTAGAATTCCAAGGTCACTCTTATGAACAGTACTAAGAGTGCAAGTGGGAAATCACAGCCCCACTAGTTCAGCATTTCTTTTGATTTTTGTAGTCCTGAGAAAGAAAAAAAGGGGAGAGGTCAAAGGAAAGAGGGGACTCTAGTTTTTAACATGAGATGTAACTAGCCATTCCCCAAATGGCATGGCTTCTTAAACAAAAATAAAAAGTCAGCAGCTGAGGTGAGAACAGAGTTGAGGATGGTAAAAGGCAAGCTTTTCTTGCAACAATTTCTAGATTTTTAGATAGGTCATAGTAGCTGGGTTTGCAGAAAGCCACTTTGTCTAAATTTAAACTAAACTGAAAATGTATTTGTATGCATGCTTGTGACAGCTTGTGGAATATTTCATGAAAAATATTGAAGGTAATTTAGAGGTAATTCTTGAATTTTTTTGGTCAGTCATGGGGCCTGAATTCTGGGCCTGGGCAGTGTCTCTCAGCTCTTCAGCTCAAGCTAATGCTCTACCAATTGACCCACAGCGCCACTTCTGGCTTTTTCTGCTTATGTGGTGCTGAGGAATCAAACCCAGGGTCTCATGCATGCAAGGCAATTGCTCTACCACTGAGACTTCTTCCCAGCCCCTTTGAATTTTTATTGTATAATTCTTTAAATACTGTTATTGTCATTGCATTATTATTCTTTAATAATATCCTTGTTTCTAGGTGTGATAACCCTATTCTTTACATTGATATGTTTTCTAAACTACATAAAAATGATTGCTACTCTTTTTGGAGGAAAAAAACTACTCAGTTAAATCTGTCTCTTTTGTGGTTCCAGAATTCCTTTTGCTAATGTTTTCCATTATTTTCCAATTTATGCCATTTTCCTTTCCAAAAAAAACTCTATTCCTAAATTTGCTGTCATCCTTCTAAATTTTTCAGGAATACCAATTAGCCCAAATTCTGTCACAAGCTCTCTAAGGTACTAGATTCTTTCCTACTAAAAATTAGGGTCATGGAAGTTAGTAGTGAATCTGTGAGGACATAAAATCATAGAGTGATGTAATTTTATGTGTGAACTCTTGAGTGGACAAAGGCGTGGAAATACCTCTGTGTATGTTCTCAAGATATTTGAAACTGCAGAGAAGTCAGAAATTGAAATAGTAGATCCTACAAAGATGATTGCTTGTGAAAGTTAGCAGGTATTATCCAATCAACAGGAGTCTATGTACACCCAAAATGTGAATGAATTAAGACAAATTCTTCACATTCCTTGAACTAGGACATTTTTTTGCCTTGGAATATTAAATGAACATTAGAAAACCTATATCTCAGTCCTTATCTTTAGCATAAGATGCACAACTGTGTTTTTTTCCTTTTTCTTTTGGTTCCCCAGCTCTGATGGTAGATCATGTAATTCCTCAGTTTTTTCAACTACTATAATTGAGCCAGTTTTCATAATCTTCTCTTCTTCTTCTATCTTCATTCCTCTCAGTCTCCAACCCTTTCCATCCCACTTGATCTGTTTTTCTTCAGACCACTGATAAACAAGTTAGTGTCAACATGGGGCCTCACTGTTTCTTGAGCAATCTTCCACTTGCACATAATTGAGTTCTGATCTTTTCCTCCAAACTTCATTTTAGCCAGTGTCTCCATTATTGGAGAATAGGGTGTGTTTTCAAAGTTCTTCCTATAGATTTAGGTGTTTGCTTTGACACACCCACATTACTCCTACATTTACACACCCTGGTTTCTTGTCCTAGAAAAGATTTAAATCAGGGCTGGGAAGGTGGCTCAGTGGTAGAGCGCTTGCCTTGCATGCCTGAGGCCCTGAGTTCGATTCCTCAGCACCACATAAGCAAAAAGAAAAAAGCCGGAAGTGGCGCTGTGGCTCAAGTGGTAGAGTGCTAGCCTTGAGCTGAAGAGCTGAGGGACAGCACCCAGGCTGAGAGTTCAGGCCCCACGACCGGACCCCCCAAAAAAAGATTTAAATCAATTTATCTAAATAACATGCCATCATCTTTCCCGGCCTCACAACTTGTCTTTTTTTTGTCTTTTCTTTTTTGGTACTGGGGATCGAACCCAGGACGTAGCACTTGCTAGGCAAGTGCTTTGCCACTGAGCTACATCCAAGCCCACAACTTGTCTATCTAATTGAAACTATCGAGTTTTTTCCCTTAGCATTTTCCATTTCATTCTCACATGCTAGAAAGCAAATTTTGCTTCAAATGTAATTGAGAATATAGGCCTTTACCATGGACAGCCCAGAGAGATTCACAACATGCTCATGACAAATTGCAGTCCTTGCTGTAGTTTGATTGGATGGTTCTTGCTTTACATCCAATCGTCATCACTGCTTGAACTCATTCATTTACCCTTATTTCTCAACAATTTTAATAGTTACAATATTTTTATGTATGTATCTGTATATATATATATATATGTATATGTTTGCATGTATATATTATCATTAAGTAGTTGTACAAAAGGGTTTCAATTCAACACATCAGTTTAGAAGCACAAAGCATATTGATAAATGTCACCCTTGCATCATTTCTCCCAACCACACCCATTCCCCAAACCCCAAAGGTAACTGGTTCCATTTTCACATATATAATATTGAATATTCAATTTGTCTTCACCCACCATTTCCTCTATCCATTTATCTCTAATTTCTAGATCTATCCTTGGAACCATCTTCCTGACTTTCAATTCCATCAGAGTTATTTATGTTACTGTGTTTTATTTACCACTTATAAATTTATTCTTTCCACCATGTATAAACTTCAGGATGTAGAATATTTATATTTCCAGCATCTCACCTATAGCTTAATTTATGTGCTTGCAAATATTAAGCAGGTATCTCTATTCTGAGTTTGATCTATTAACCTTTAATATGACCATATTTGCAGCCAAAGATTTTATGAATGTAATTGGGACTAAATGAAGTCTTAAAGCTAAAAGGTGGACATGCTTAGAAGAGGACAAAGAAACAACTAATCTTTTCCTC
This sequence comes from Dipodomys ordii, assembly GCF_000151885.1. Classification (NCBI taxonomy): domain Eukaryota; kingdom Metazoa; phylum Chordata; class Mammalia; order Rodentia; family Heteromyidae; genus Dipodomys; species Dipodomys ordii. Next base: position 619,020 of record NW_012284233.1, read on the forward strand.
TATCTTTTCAGGAGCACCAAGGAAACATACAAGAATATAGTAATTGCTGAGCACTGGTGACTCGTTCCTCTATTCAAGTGTAGTTAACTTAGGAGTCTGAGATCTGAGGATAAGGTTGGAACGATCTGGAGCAGGAAACTCTGTCAGACTCTCTTTTCCAATTAACCACCCAAAAGCAGATCTGTGGTTCAAGTGACAGAGTGACAGCCTTGAGCATTAAAAAGCTACAGGATAGTGCCCAGGCATTGAATCCAAGTATCAGTGCCAGAAAAAAAGTGAGAAAGTAGAGGTTTACAAACCAAATCAAGAATTTACCTGCTTTGCACCTTGACAATTGAGACAAAATAAATACTTGTTTGTTTTTTTAAGCCATGTTAGTTATATTATTATATTAGCCAAAGCTGATAAAGACAGTGAATGGATGTATTTATTAGGGAAATATTTTATAAATATTTGATATCTTCTTATATATAAAATTGAAACACAAGGATAAATTATTAAATAATATACCTATTGAAATGGCAAAGTTTAGTATTTTCCAAAGTTTTATTTTTCTCCAATTAATTCACAGAAATTAAAAGTGATTATATATTGCATTTTTAAATATATATTAAAATGTAGCTACTGACTTGAATGGAGTAACCAAATGTTATCTAAGAATTGTTCAATGTTGATATTAAAGTCTGTAAAACATTAAAGACAATTATTAGTTGGAGAAATATCCCTCTATTAAACTTATGTTATAACTTCCAGCAATTCAGAAACCTCCCACCCAAAAAAGTACTATTTTTTCATGAAAATCATTGTTTTAACCTATAAAGATATATCTCTCATTTAAATAGATTCTAATAAGCTTAAACATTTTAAGTTCATCAAACTTGTAAAAAGTCATAATATGTAAAATGCTTAATTTCAAATGACAAAGTCGTGGATCTGGCTATTTATTTTAAATATATAAATATGAGGACAAATTTATATAATTCCTTCTAGTTCTAATTCCTTCATTCATCAAATCACCCTAAAGATATTAACATATGGAATGAAAAATTACATGAGATAATAACTATAAGACTAATCAGCATAAAATTTGATTCATACTAACAGCAATGTGAAAACTCTCTATATTTTATATTCTATTGAAGTCCATCAACATTTTTATTGTGAAAATACTCTACAGAGGGGTTAAAATTACATGGGCAAGATAATGAGTACATTTCTTATCAAGCATTATTGCCTCCTCCTTTGTTTCCCCTTCCCGTCCCTTCCCATCCTGCCCCCCACCACTTGCCAGAGTTGTAAAGTTTTTTCAACATAACGACTCGTACATCTCATTGCTGCAATAGGTCCACCTGTATCCCTATTTAAACAATTTTAAACAATTGAATTCACATTTATAAATAGTGTCAGCGAAATCCTAAAACATAATCCTGAACATGTTATAGAATTTTTAGAACCTATTATTATTTTAAAATTATTTCAATAGAGCTTTATACCTCACGAGAAAACTTTGTATTATCTGATTTCTATCCAGGATTAAATGTGGACAAACAAACTAAAAACAGCAAGTAGGTTCAATAGTGAAGGGGAGAAAAATCAAGCACATTGGTAGGCCACTGTGTAAATACTATATGTAAAATATACAAGACTGCTAGATTTAATTAAATTTCAAAATGCCACTTTGAATCAATATGCCCCATATAGATTGAACAGGATGACTGGATCAATCACAGCTTTTATTTTTTATTAAATTGAACTTAGCTACATACATGCTGTTGAAAACAATCAATTCAGATAAAATAGTGGATAGTTAACACAAAGCAGTCCAAAGTTTCATACTTACACATCATATATAAAATGTTGTATTCTGATAGTAAGTCAACTGCTTGACTTTGTACCATGCAGGTTTTATAAAAGAAATGAAATAATCATAACACACTTAATTTGGAAGAGAGACAGATCTTCATAGAAACAAATTGGCAGTCTCAAACTCTACTATAATTGGCACACATCATTTATCCAACATCCAATTTTTAATAACATCCTCTTCATTTTTCAGAACAATTACTTTGGGAAACTCTGTGTCCTGGCACTCTCTCCCAGGACATAGGAAGTGAGACAGACATGCTCTGATTCACGTTAAGCAGACAGTGTTATCTTCCTCTGAAATCTGCCATTTGGTCATTCTTTTTTTTTTTTTTTGTCGGTCATGGGGCTTGAACTCTGGGCCTGGGCGCTGTCCCTCAGCTCTTCAGCTCAAGGCGAGCCCTCTACCACTTGAGCTACAGCGCCACTTCCGGTTTTCTAGTGGTTTTATTGGAGATAGGAGTCTCACAGTCTTCCCTGCCTGGGGTGGCTTTGAACTGCGATTCTCAGATCTCAGCCCCCTGAGTAGCTAGGATTACAGGCGTAAGCCACTGGCGCCCGGCCTGGTCATTCATTTTTAAAAAGGGTATTGCTTGATTAGATTTGGACACATTATGCTAAGTAACAAGAACACCAATCCTGTTTAACAAAATTAAGACATCATAGATTTTATTGTAGTTGGTTGTGGGACTTGTACTCAGGACTTGGACATTGTCCTTTTTTGCTCAAGACTAGCATTCTACCATTTTGAGCCACAGCAACACTTCCAGTTTTCTGGTTGTTAATTGGAGATAAGAGGCTCAATGATTTTCCTGCCTGGACTGGCTTCATACTGTGATCCCCAGATCTCAGGCTCCTAAGTAGCTAAGATTACAGGTATGAGCTACCAGTGCCCAGTTGCAAAGACATTCTTATATAGTGATTGTTGCTCAGAGAGTAAACAGCTTTTCATAATCCCATATAAGATATACAGGAATATACATATGTATATATACATATATATGTATACAAATATATACATATATATTTAATTTGCATGCTGACACTTGGGCTTGAACTCAGGAACTGTGCACTGTCCTTTAGTTCTCTACTACCTGACCCAGATTCACTTTTGGCTTTTTGTTCATTAACTAGAGGTAAAAGTATCACAAATTTCCTTGCCTGACATGGATTTGAACCATTATCCTCAGATCTCAGCCTCTTGAGTTGCAAGGATCACAGGCATGAGACATTGCCACCCAATGTCAGGGTATACAGCTATTTTGCTGGCCTCTAGCTAACAATCAGGTGGAGGAGAATTCAAGACAGCATCCATGCTTTATTTACCTATACTCTGCTTTATGTATAACTTATGCTTATGTTTGTAGTTTATTTATAAAAACAAAACACATAGCCTGTTCATTTTCCAGGAAGGATGGGGATGATTTAAAAGTGAGGCAAAGAAGCCAGGCGCTGGTGGCTCACGCCTGTAATCCTAGCTACTCAGGAGGCTGAGATCTGAGGATCTCGGTTCAAAGCCAGCACGGGTATGAGAGAACATGAGACTCCTATCTCCAATAAACCACCAGAAAACCGGAAGTGGCGCTGTAGCTCAAGTGGTAGAGTGCTCCCCTTGAGCTGAAGAGCTGAGGGACAGCGCCCAAGCCCAGAGTTCAAACCCCACTACCGACCAAAAATAAAAAGTGAGACAAAGAAAGAAATGAATCTATTGCATGTCTCACCCCCTTTGACCACAGAATATAAAATTTGAATGTTCTCATTGACTAGGGTTTTAGCAAGCATTGAAAAGAAAAACTGTATGTATTTTGTCTTTTTTTAAAAACTGGAATGGACACATTCTGAAGTTAATAAACAATGCAGAGTACTCTCACTTCAGACATGTCCCTAATTTATAAGCACACTCTGATTAATCTTAGGTTTGATAACTTACTAAAATTATACTTAGAGATGTTATATTCCTGGGTGTGTTTTATTATAGATAAAAGTGAACTGTTACATTCCACTGGGAGAAAGGAAATATAATTCCTATAGTTTTATAGGAATTATATAAAAGCATTATAAGAAAGTTTCAAGTGTAGATCTTCTATTTGTTTTTTCCTCTGCTGAGAAATGGAAGCTCCTGACATTGAATTGGGTAAGATACAACTGCATGGAATATGGCCAATCAAGAACACTTATCTGAGCCTTGGTGTGGTAACTTAAATGAGTAGATCTTGCATTGACATGGTGATTTCTCAAGTGGCTGAATTTCAACCTCAACTCCTGTCGAAGTCATGATGATATCACATACCCTGAATATCTACCTTCAATCTTACATTAAACTACCTTATATGGCCAACTATATCCCACATCACATTGTTAGACTGTCTAGATGATCCAAGTCTCCCTGCAAATCAAAACAATCCAATAGGCATGATATAATGATTACTAAGGTATAAAGCATAAAGTATAAAAGCCAGTTTTCAATTTTACCCACTTTGTATTATTTATGGAACCAAAATAGTCATAGTTATACTAGTAAACATACTGTCAGTACTTAAATCTCTAAACATATTTTTGAGACCAAATTTCTCTTTTTAATATATGTTTTATTATAAAATTACTGTACAAAGGGGTTACAGTTACATGAGTAAGGTAATGAGTACATTTCCTATTGAGCATTGTTACCTCTTCCTTTGTTTTCCCCTACCATCTCTTCCCATTCCACCTCTCCAACTCCCCCTCCCCCCAAGTTGTAAAGTTCATTTTCAACATAGTGTCTTGTGCATATCATTGTTAGAGTGGAAGACAAAATTTCTTTCTGTAATATATTTCAATGTTTCCTTTAAAGTAGAAAGGCCACCAGTCTTTTACTTATGCATACTGCACGATCACAATTGTGCATTGCATTCATTTTACTCAGCAAGGTATTTTGCATTAAGTGTGAAAATATGAATGTCTTCTGTAACACAAGAGCTAACAGTTCAAGTGTATGATGAGTCATTCCAACTAATAACATGGGCAAAGGCCATAGTGGTAAGGAATATTCAACTCATTGAATGACCTGAATAGACACACAATGTTAACTGAAGAGAATTTATATTATTCTTATATAAAACCTTTTACTATTCCAAAAAGGACAAAAGGAGAAAAGTAAATGATATTTTATAAAGAACTTTTTTCTATGGTTGTAATATTTTTGGGGGGTCCGGTCATGGGGCCTGAACTCTGGGCCTGGGCGCTATCCTTCAGCTCTTCAGCTCAAGGCTAGTGCTCTACCACTTGAGCCACAGCGCCACTTCCTGGTTTTTTTCTTTTTGCTTATGTGTTGGGGAATCGAACCCAGGGCCTCATGCATGCAAGGCAAGTGCTCTACCACTGAGCCACCTTCCCAGCCCTGGTTGTGATTTTTATTCAATTAATTTAAGTAAAATTTACAACACCCTCTGAGCTCTAACACATTCATTTAACAGGAATAAATTGATACTGTACAAGATCTCGGTAACTTGTATAAGCCATTGAATAAATTAGTAGATAATGGATGTATATTTGAACAGGGTTGTTATTGGCTAATAAATCCAAGTTTATTAGTATGCTACCTTGTTCTTTAAGAGAGAACTATCCACAGTCTCTGACTTCAAAATTACAAACTAGAAAATATAGACTTGTAGAATATAGAAACTGGGAAAATTGAGAACTTGAAAATATAGAAAAATCATATTTTTAACTAGGTACAAAAGGACGTGGATACTCAAAAGGGGTAGGGTCGGGTAGGGAAAGGGATGGACAAATGAAGAGGAGAGTAGGAGAAAAATACAAGAATCCAAAGTATATCCTACAAAATTAAAAAGACTTAAGGAAGGTGTGGGTAGGGGATGAATGGGTGAGACTATTGGAAGATGTGACATTAATCAAAATATATTAATAAACTACTTTAAGTGGCAATTCCATTGTGCATCTACTTACAGATAATAACAATAAAATAATTGATGTATTATTTAATGAATAATAGTTTATCTATAATTTATATTTTGTTATACAAACTGAATAAATTATGTACATGGAAAAACACCCCAGATAGTCAACTAAATATACAAACAAAGGTTATACATGTCTAACTAACCTGAAAAAATAATTTCCATTATCTCATGATACTATTTTTATAAAGGTAAGTTCAGTAAATCTGCTTTACATTTATATTGCATTTTATTCAGTTTTCATATCCATTACATAAATAAATCTCTAAATCAAATTTAGGGTGGAAAGGCATTGAAAGAATGGTATTGTACATCTATGTTGAAAAATGCACTTTACATTTTAGGTGGGGGGAGGGGAGTGTAGTTGAGGAGGTGGGAGGGCACAGATGGTAGGGGAAAAACATTGCTTGGTAAGCAATGTACTCATTACCATACTCATGCAACTGTAACCCCTCTGTACAGTATTTTTACAATAAAAACTTATTTAAAAAGAATGCTATTGTATCATTTGAAGAAAAAGTGAGGGACCTAGAAAAATTTATGTGACATGAAGTAAGTCAAGTCCAGAGAGAAAAAGGATGCATAATTTCACATAATGTGTAAGTTAGATATAGCTTATAAACTTATAAGCAAACATATTAGGTGGTATTCAGGCTTACAAAAATGTATGAAATGAAATATGGTAGATTCAAGGGAGAACTTGAGTACTGTAATTCCTTAAAAAGGCAAAACCAAAGTTAAAGGAAATAAGTTCCAAGGTACAGTACTTGAAATGGATGGGGTAGGGGCAAGGGAAAAGATTGCTTTCAAGAATTCACCATATAGTCTACAAAATTAAGAAAAGGAGGGAAGGATTGAGTAGGTGAGGGATGGGTGAGGATGTTGAAAGTGGTGACTCTGATCAAAGTATATTACATTTATGAACTGATTTGTTAAGTGGCTTTTTTGTAAAACTACTTAAAGATAACTTAAAAATGCCCTGCTAGAAACACACACGCACGCACACACACACACACACACACAAACACACATACACACACACACACACGAAAACACACACACAAGAGATATCACTGTCGTCAGATAATTTCTGAGAACGAAATTGAGACTGAAATCAAGACAGAGGAAAAGAAAAATGATAAAAAGTCTGAAAGAATAATTTGCTTCAAGATAGTATTTAATTTAAAAAACTGTGATGAGGTACAATGAGATTATTTTAAACACAGACTTCATTTTAAAAGTAAATAAAACCATACCCAAAGTACAATATATTAGTAAAGAACATAATAAATAATATGGATTCATACCTTATTTCACCCCTTTCCAAACTTTAGACTTAACAATACAATTTATAAAAACCATACAATAAGCCAGACATAGTGACTTACACCTGTAATTCTAGCTACTCTAGAGACTGAGATCTGTGTATTGAGGTCCAGAGTCAGTCTGGGAAGACACATCCATAAGATTCCTATCTCCAAATCATGAGGGAAAGGTCGAATTGAAGGTGTGGCTCAAGCAGTTCAGAGTCATGTATGAGAGAAAAATCCAAGGTAAAAGCACAAGGTGTAATGTTCAAACACCATTAGTTGAAATGAATGTTAAATGTTAAATAATATTTGTTACTGCCATTACTTTCATGTCCCTTTAGGATAGAAGGTTTCTAAACAAAGCTTTTATCAGCTGTGCTAGGACTTGCATTTTCAAAGGATTCTTTTGAAGGTCTTTCTCTCATTCTCATTTGTGGCGGAGAGTTGTTTGATATAACCAAGTCAACCTTCATTTTAGGGACAACAGCATGCCTGTAAAGAATGCATGTAGGCCAAATGAAACTGAGAAAATAAGGGGAGGAAAGAAGGAAAGAGTACATACATACAGGAGGAAGGAAAAAAGTAAAAGAAAAAAATAAGATCTACCACGGTTCAAAGCCAGCCCAGGCAGAAAAGTCCATGAGACTCTTATCTCCAATAAACCCCCAGAAAACCGGAAGTGGCTCTGTGGTTCAAGTGGTAGAACACTCACCTTAAGCTGAAGAGCTCAGGGACAGTGCCAAAGCCCAGAGTTCAAGCCCCACAACAAAAAAAAAATCTACATTCCAGATTTTAGTTTTGTATCTATATTTATTTTTAATTAGCATATCTTAAATAGTATAAGAGGGGGTCATTATGATAATTCCATAAATGCATAGAGAGTACTTTTAATACATTTATCCTCTATAATGTATTATCATGTCACTCTTCTCTTCATGCTTTGTTGATGATTGGTGGTTTTCACTAGGCTCATTCTTTCCCTCCTTCCTTCCCTCCCTTTCTCCCTTACTGCTTCCCTCCCTCCCTCCATCCCTCCTTCCCTCCCTCCCTTCCTTTTTTCCTTCCTTCCTTCCTTCCTTCCTTCCTTTCTTCCTTCTTTTCTTCCTTCCTTCATTTTGATTTTATTCTTTCTTTATTCTTCCTTCCCCTCATCTACATTTTTACCTATCTATCATCTGTATCTCTGTACCTATCATCTATTCATCTATCATCTTTCTATTTGTCTAAGCTATTTCAATGATCTTCATCACTCAATTTCATTTTCCTTCCCCTACCCTCTCTTTATTGTCATCAGGCTGTTTTTATTTTACATTAAAGTACTAGTATGGCTATTTTATTATTTTACTTTGTTATTTACTTTTTATTATCTTTATCACAATTTTAGGTTTAAAATCTAAAAGCCAGCAAAATCATTCCATATTTATTTTGTTGGGCCTCCCATCAGGAGTTCAATCTGCATTTTAATCAGTTTTCCTGTAAATTACATTATTTCCTTCTTAATGACTGAATATATGTGGAGTAAATATACCCATTTTCTTTCTTCTTTGGTTGTTGGGAACTTAGGCTGACTCCATAGATTGGATATCGTGAACAGTGATGCAATAAATATTGTTATACACGTGTCTTTCTAGATGCTTTACCAGATTTCAAATATATTACCAAAAGTGATAGAGCAGTGACCTACAGAAAGATTATTTTTTAGTTTCTAAATTATCTAGATACATGTTTCCATAATAGTCGTATTAGCTTACATTTGAACAGTATGTAAGTGTTTCTTTCACCTTGAAGCCTAGCCAAAATTTGTTATTGTTTATTTCCTTGGTGATTTCCATTCCAACTGGGGTAAGATAGAGTCTTAGTGTAGTTTTGATCTGCATAGAATTCCATTGTCTATATATACCACATTTTCTTGATCCCTTCATCTACTGATCACATCTGGATTGGTTCTATATCTTAGCTATGGTAAATAATGCTGCAATGAACCTAAGTGTTATGGTAGCTTTAGTGTAGCCTTGTTTGTGATTGTTTGGCTAAATTCCCATGAGTGGGATTGCTGGATCATTGGGGAGCTCTATGTTTGGTCTTTTAAGAATATTGAATGTTTTTTCATGTATTTATAAGCCACTTGTACTTATTCTGAGAAATAATTGCCCAATTCATTGTTCAATCGATTATCAGCTCTCTTGCTGTTTAATTTTTGGGTGTCTTGCATATATTGGATGTTGATTCTATCTATTGGTTCTTTAAATAGTTGAAGTTTATCTCCCATGTCATAAGTCTTCTCAGTTTGGATGAGTGTTTCTTATAATGTGCAAAAACATTTTAATTTGATGCAGCCTTGCTTTTATTTTATAGATAAGTAGAGCTTTATTCATAAAATAATCACCTTTGCATAAGACTCCCAGGAGTTTCTTGCTGCCTTTAAGTGATTTCAAACCTTCTCAAGATCCTAGACAAACAAAAACAAAAGATAGATAAGAAAAATGGAAGGGATGATTCTGATCAAGATGCATTGTATTCCAAGTCTGACTTGTAGAACTGAAACATTTCTGAATTTCTTATTTTTTAAAAGCCAAACCCAATATGAGAAATAATGAAGGTCAAGTATATTAATGAAATATACACAAAATACAAACAATCTTTGAAGCAAAAGTTTTCTGTGAAAAGCTAAATTGCTTTATCTTGATAATGACCAAACTGAGGTGAGGTGGAATTACAGTGTTGTTTTGATTTGTACATTTTTATGACCAGAGATGTTAAATATTTTTCATGTGTCTATTGGCCAATCCTTTTGTATCTTTAAATCTGTAAATCCTTGAATATCTCTTTAAGTCTCTAGCCATCTATTAATTGGGTAGCTGTTTATTTGAGGGTTTATTTTATTTTTGTATTATTTTTAGTTTTTATGTTGTCAGTTGGGGGGCTTGAATTCTGGCCTGGGCACTATCCCTGACCTCTTCAGCTCAAGACGAGAGATCTCTCACTTGAGACACAGCACCACTTCCTTGAGGGTTTATTGTTGTAGGTGTTAATTTTGAGCTCTAAGTATATTTTAGATCTGAGACCCTTGTCTGGTATATAGCACATAAAAATCTTCTCCCATGTTTCTATTAATTTTGCTAGCTATATCCTTTGCCATGCAGAAACTTTTAAATTTGATGCAATCCCATTTACGCAGTCTTTCATGGACTTGTTGTGATTGTGGATCTTTACTTAAGAAGTTTTAGCCGAAGCCTAGGAACGCCAGTGTTTTCCCTACAACTTCTTGTAATATATTCAGGGATCTGATCTTACACTCAGGTCTTTAATCCATTTTGAATGGAACCTGTTGCAGGGTGATATATAAGGATCTGGCTTCAGTTTTCTGGACATGCGTAGACAATCCTATACTTTTTGTCTTGTATTTATCTTTTTTTTGTCAGTCGTGGGGCTTGAACTCTGGGCTTGGGTGCTGTCCCTCAGCTCTTCAGCTCAGGGCAAGCACTATATAACTTGAGCCACAGCGCCACTTCTGACTCTTTCTGAGGAATTGAGCCCAGAGCCTAATGAATGCAAGGCAAGGACTCTACCACTGAGCCACCTTCCCAGCCCCAAGTTTATCTGTTTTGATGAGAGAAAGGGGAAAGAATAGAAATGGAGTGATAAAAGAGTGAATAAATACAGCATATCATATTCACCAGATATTATGTTGAAAAAGACCTATATAGCTTGTGGATGAGATTGGGAACAGAAAACTGGGTGAAAGCCAAGGAAGGAGGACATTGTTAAAAAGAAATAACTCATTAAATGACATGTAACTGTAACTCCCCATGCATCATCTTGACAACACACCTTTAAATTGGTTTGTTAAACTCTTAGTCAAATTAACCAAAAGGAAATGAAAAACAAAACAAAAATTACAAAAGCTAGAGGATTATGATAGAATACTGTGAAAATGTATCTTCTAATAAAATTGATAGTCTAAAAGAAATTTATAAATTTCTGCATACATAAGACCTATTAAAACCAAAATCAAAGAAAATAAACCATCTAAATGTAAAGCAAAAATAATGATTGAAAATATAAAACAGCTCCAAATAATTTAAAGCCTGGGATCTCATAGTGTATTGAAAAATTTTATCAGATTTTTCAGAAAAATAAATAGTGATACTTCCCTAAGTCTTCAAAAATTAGAAAGGTAAAAATGCTAGCAAATTTCTTCTTTGAGTATAGTATTATATTTATATTGAATAAGACCAAGAAAATATAGAATTATGGATCAATAACATTGATGAACACACACATAAGAATTCCCAATTAATATTTTCAAACCAAGTTCAACAACACATTTGGGTGATCATAATACACCGTGATCAAATTGATATTACTGTTATTAATTATCTTTTGTCATTCATGGGGCTTGAACTTTGGACCTGGGCAAAGTCCCTGCGCTCTTCAGCTCAAAGTGAGCGCCCTACCACTTGAGCCACAGAGCCACTTCCAGTTTTCTCATGGGTTAAAGATAAGAGTCTCATGGACTTTCCTGCCCAGACTGGATTTGAACCACGATCCCCAGATGACCTGAGTAGCTAGAATTACAGACATGAGCCACCAGTTCCAGGCTGAAAATTAATATTATTCTATCACTACAGACATGGCTCAACTTAACCCGGTTCATTAAATGCAATATATCCCATAAGCCAAATCAAGGAAAGAATCACATAATCCTGTTAGTTGAGGTAGAAAAGTACTTTGACAAATTTCAATACTAATTCCTGATGAAATCTCTCAGGAAAGTAGGATCGTAAAGAATCTATGTCATCATTATAAAAGTATATTCTATAAACTTTTATTCCCTAGTTATACTAAACATGGAAAACATAAAATGATTTTCTCTATAGTCAGAAATAAGTCAAGAGTTTCTGCTTTCCAAACTCTTATTCAGTATCATACTGAATTCTTAAAAGCAGTGAGACAAGAAAAGTTATTTTTAAGCCCCTGAGTCTACAACTTTTAATATAGGTAAGATCTGTCAAAGGACATTTCCACCATATGAATTCGAAATCATTGCAATACCAGAGTATGTCAATAGGGGAAGATACATGGAACTCCATCCAACTGAATCAATTAAAGCTGCTGAGAAAGTACTGCTGGGAATATGGGAGAGTATGATATAATTAAGACCTCTAATTTTTACTTGTAAAAGAGAGGTTTCTAGTTTCTAAAGACACTAGGGGACAGGGGTAGCCCTCAGCATCCTGAGTAGATAAGAATAAGGGATGAATGAGCCCTGTGAAATTTGCTATTAAATTACTTTTAACTGATTTAGAAAAAGTAATAATTATACATTTTAATGAAATTCTGCATGCCATTTTAAAACATGCAGCAATTGTGAAATTTTTAAGTTAAGTTAAACTGTCCTCAAGCATATTTCATTTCTTTGTGATGAAACCCTTCAAAATTTTTATTTTTATTTTAATTTTTATTGTACAGAGGAGTTACAAATACATGGGCAAGATAACGAGTACATTTCTTATCAAGCATTGTTGCCTCCTCTTTGTTTCGCCTTCCCATCCCTTCCCCTCCTCCCCCCACCCAATACTCGCCCCACCCCTCACCAAAGTTGTAAATTTCGTTTATCGACATAACGACTTGTACATCTCATTGTTCCAATGGGTCCACCTGTATCCCTAGTTAAACGATTTTTTTTGCCCTTGTATTATTAGTAATTATCTACAGTCAGCCTATTATGCAATAGCACAGCAGAGCTGTTTACTCCAGTCTTACTGTAGCTATGCCCCTGATCATCAACCTTTCCAAATTGTACTACTGCTATACACTCACCAGCCTCTGGCAACCACCATTCTCCTCTCAGCTTCTATGCAATCACAGTTATCTATGAGATCAGATACTTGCTTTCCTTTGCAGAGGTTATCTTTGCTCTAACATAATGAATTATACTTTCATTTACATTTCAACAAATGACAATATTTAATTTTTGGTTTTTTCTTGTTTTTTGTTTTTGTTCTTTGGCCAGTCCTGGGGCTTGAACTCAGGGCCTGGGCTATGTCCCTGTGCCTCTCTGTGCTCAAGGCTAACACTCTACCACTTGAGCCACAGTCCCACTTATGGCTTTTTTTCTGTTTATGTGGTACTGAGGAATTGAACCCAGGGCTTCATGCATGCAAAGTAAGCACTCTACCACTAAGCTCTCACTATTGTTTATAACTGAGTAGTATCATACACACATATACACATATGTATAAAAACATATAGGTGATATTTTTATATTACTTCATCTGCTTGTAGAACCTTAGATTGGCTTTCTTGGCTACTATACATCGTGCTGAATTGAACAAGGGAATACAGATGTCAGTTTAGCATGTCTTTTGTTTTCTTCATATGTGCTTTTGTAGTAGGGCTTGAACTCAGGGTTTGGCACTTTGATTTCACTCTTGTATTCAAGGCTGACATTCTACTGTTTGAGCCACATATTCCTCTCCATATTTTTGTTCATAACTTGGAGCTAAAAGTCTCATGGAAGCAGGGTGCCGGTGGTACACGCCTGTAATCCTAGCTACTCAGGAGGCTGAGATCTGAGGATCACAGATCAAAGCCAGTCCAGGCAGGAAAGTCCGTGAGACACTTATCTCCAATAAACCCCCAGAAAACTGGAAGTGGAGCTGTGGCTCAAGTGGTAGAGTGCTCGCCTTTAGCTGAAGAGCTGAGAGATAGAGCCCAAGCCCAGAGTTCAGAGGTCAAGCCCCATGACCGACAAAAAAAGTCTCATGGACAAGCTGGAATTATAGCACCCAGCAGTTTTTTAGTGTCTTTGATCAAAATATTGTAGCACATCAAAATCAAATCCAAATCCTCTTGTCAAGGAATATTTCAAAATTTATATGCTAAGTTTTGCACACAAGACCAAATGACCTCATTTCCATACTAGTTTAATGATATTCCTTAAAGATATACATTTACTTCCTGAATAAAGTTTTATGAAAGTATATCCCATAACTTAAAAATTGAAAACATATCTGTGGGAACCTTGAAAAATGAGAAATTACAAAATGAATTCACATCAGGAACTTTTAAACACAGATTCCATATCTTACCAGGTGGCATTCATAGGTCACCAAATAATATCAAATACTGGGCTTGACATTTTACAGTCAACCACAAAACTAGAAAACAAAACTAATAATAAATTGTAGGCAAAAGATAAAGAAGGACAGAAGGGAGAAAATCCTTTTTTAGTGTATTGTCCACAAATTTTGAATTATTAAAATATCACTATGGACCAATGAAGTACCTTTTCATTGATGATTGGATCTGATAGCTTCATGAATCTGAAAAGAAACAAAAAGGGCAATTCTCACAGTGGAGAGAGACTTTTATTTCTGCTTTTTATTAAGTCCTGCTCCCAGGTTATCAGGCAAACTAGAAAAAAATATAAGGAGAGGTAAATGAAATGTTTGTGCTCTTTTTCTTGGTTATCTTTCACTAAATAATATTGATCCCTCTGTGCCCTTCTAATTGATTTTTTTAAATGATATGCAAAGAAAAGTCATTCTCTGGTGTTCATTCTGTCATGGTGACTAATCAGTTATTTCTGTGTCTTGTATTTTACGGCCTGTGGAAAATTCTGTCAGGGATAATTTCTATTAGCACATTCAGCACATGTTGAAAGTGGTGTTTAACAGTCAGATAACCTTTATAAATTGGACAAGTTTCCTTGACTTCCTTAAAAGGAAGCAATAATCTGAGAAAAACAGGACACGAACAATGCATTTTCTTTTGCAGAACAGATTTCTCAGGGGTAGGAAATGAAAGTGATGAGCCTTTGAATTCTAATGTAAGCTCACCCACAAGCACATATTTTTGCTGTTTGAATCCATTGAAGTCAGTCAGTTTAATTTGCTTAAATGGCACTAAAGTCTCAGACTGTAATGCAATTATAATTTTCACAAGGTAAGAGTAATGCAAGGCTTTGTATAATATAATGTAAAAGGGAGTAAAGAGGTTCATCATTGCTTTGGTAGAAATCATTCACTAGCTTCCAAGTATTTAAATATATGCACTGTTCTCACACTCCTTTGCTCTACCTATTAGAAAATCTATTTTAATTAAAAACTTTAAACTAGAACCGGATGCCTGTGGCTTATGCCTGTAATCTTAGCTACTCAGAAGGCTGAGATCTGAGGATCATGGTTTGATGCCAGCCCAGGCAGGAAAATGTCCCCATGTGCCTCATATCCAATAAACCATTCAGAAAGAGCTGAAAGTGACACTTTGGCTGAAATGAAAGAATGCTAGCTTTGAACACAAAGAGGCTCAGGGATAGTGCCCAGGCTCTGAGTTCAAACCCCTTGACCAATGCGGAAGAGTGAAGGGGCGTTAAACTAGCACATATTTGATTTTTAGATTACTCCTTACATGTCTTTTCTCATTCAGTGCTTGAAGTACTTATAGTCCCATTTTGGGTGGTTAATTTGGGTGGTTAAATCTCTGATTTTATTTCTTCCTTTTTATTGTTACATATTCTATATGTTGTGACTTAATCAGATTAAATATATGAAATATTTATTACATTTATTTTGAAAATAATACATATTGACTATCCTGTAATTTGTTAAAAGTTTTTATCATTATATGCAACTAGGCTATAAATGCCATGGGACCTTAAAGGAAGAAAAATCTATCTGGTTCATTCTTGAACTACCAGAGCAAGCTTAGACTATTTGTGTAGCATAATATATAGGTATGACAATAACTAATGAAGAGGTCTGATATATACATCAGGCCACAGAGTCATCTTTTCTGATTCTCCCAGACATACAAATATGTGTATAAAATGGCTGTAATTTTTACTTATGATTTCCCTAAAAATTAGTGCTAGTTCAAAGTTATTTCAGAGTTACCTGTTGTATGTAATGTCAATATTTGCAAAATGTGGTTAAATATCCCTTAATGGAAGAACATCTTTTCATGTTACTTGAAATGTAATATATCCAGAAAAGAGAAAAGAAATTGTGATTTTTAATCATGAGAGACACGAAAGAGAATAAAGACAGAAAGGAGAATTAGATAAAACCCATGAAATATAATTTATTCAGCAAATCATCAAATCTCTCAGGTAAATAATGGACAAAAATTGTGTATTCAAGAATCTCCAAAAAACAAAACCACAAGTACTGATACATTCAATAATATCCTTATGTGAACAATCTGAATATGTCAATTAAAAGATACAGACTAACTTACTGTATTAAAAATGAGGTCCAGTGTTTTGTTTTCAGCTAAGAACTCACCTTGCTAGCATATGCAGACTGAGTGTGAAAGAATGGGAATGATTTTCCAAGCAAATGTTATATAATACAAATGCAAGCAGACAACGGCTGTGCTCATATCTCACAAAGCATTCTGATGTCCAAATTCACAAGAAAAGTTAAAGAAGGTCACTACTTATTATTAAAGGGCAGAAAACTCATCAAGAAGACATATAGTGATTGTAAACATATATGCATTGAATGTTGGTGCACCCAATTTCATAAGATAAATACTAGTGGCCATAGCAGACAGATAGATCCAAATTAAATAATACTGTGTGACTTCAGTAAGTCACATCAATAGATCATCCAGGCTAAAAAAATCTCAGAGTTAAAATACATAAAAAATGTACTTAACAAAATCTGCAGAGTATTCCAACCGATGACAAATGCAATTCTTTCTCAACAGCCTGTGCAACTTTCTTGAAAGTGGATCACATTCTATATCACAAATTAAGTCTTTAGAACTATAACAAGGGTAAAAATCCCCAGTGCAGTCCTTGCAAATCAAATTCAACATCCCATTAAATGCAACATATACCGTGAGGAAGTTAGCTTTGTTCCAGAAATACAGGGGGGCTGTGTTAACATACATAGGTCAATTGTTACTTAAATTAAGAAACGTAGGATTATTTCACTTTAAGCCTTTGCTATATTTCCAAAATCTGAAGAACCAAATTTCAAAAACCAATAAACTTAATGAAAACTTTTCGAGAGCTCTATTAACTGTTTTGCTAAATGAATCAAGTATTTTCTACATTTGTTAACTACTGTCAGTGGGAATATCTATCTATCTATCTATCTATCTATCTATCTATCTATCTATCTATCTATCTATCTATCTATCTATCTATATGGTGTGTGTGTCCTGTATATAAAGTATATGCATATATTTTATGAAGTATATATTTGTTCTTCTCTCTTTTAGTTCTTTTATAGTTAATTAATATATGTATATATGTTCCTATATCCTAAGAGAGTTAGAAATGAATATGTTGATCTAACTAGGCCCCTCATGACAAAAATGATTTAATTTTTTTTAATTTTCTTTGATATTTCAGTGTTGGTAAGAGTAGTGTTAAATAGAATAGGCTTCAGACTGAAGTTTTGATGCCTTTTAACTCAATCAACTAATTAAATCTCTTCTGTGATAGGTTCTCTACTAAGTACTTCCACCAAATACTCTATTCTTATTCCATATTTCTTACATGCCAAAGTAGTTTTTAATTTATTACCGTGTTTTGTGCATAATTTGTCTGGTATGAGGATGGTAAAATGACATGTTAACAATGTAAAAACTAGGGTTACATTCACTACTGATCATATGTCTTATAATCACTATAGGTGAAGTTTAAGAAATAAGCCAAACATGTAGAAATAAGACAAATATACAGATTTATAATTTATATAGTGGACTAATGAAAGTGGTTCTTACCTTGTTGAAGAGAAAGGAGCAAGACAGATGCCTCATAATTAGCATGACAAGACTAAAACCACGAACACCAGGCATTATTTGTTTGATCTATGTAAGTTAGTTGTACATATTCCATTAATGTAAGTAGAGTAAACAAGTTGTTTTGGACTACCGGGGCAAAATTTTGAAAGGCATGAGGGGAAAATCAAAGGATGAGGCAATAATGCTTGGTAAGAAATGTACTCATTAACTTGCTCATGTAACTGTAACCCCTTTGTACAGTATTTTCACAATAAAAAAACTTATGATTAATTTCATTTTCAAATAGACAGTAATGACCAAACAGTAGGTTCATATTTGTAGCCTGTATACATGAGCATTTCTTGATATCTGAGACCTGCTGAATTTTAACATTCAGTTTCACTGAACTAGGTATGGGCTAAAGCACAATAAATAATGATAAGCAATAACAATAAATGATGATAAGCTTCTGTAGATAGGATGATTTTGTTGAAAAATTGGCACAATCTTAATTACATGAGTGTTCTGGCAAAACAAAACTCAAGGTGAGAAATTTTAGCATCATTCACTGGAATTTTGTTAACTAAATCAAGAAAAGATGCACTGCAATTAGATGACTGGAAGAGCTTAGCTTTCCCAAATATGACAGTATGTAAACCAGAGGCCACATAAAATAAATGGATTGAGCAAGTGCGGGGCAGATTCAGACTTGGAAGTCTGCCAGGTGATCAACTCAACCAAAGTTTCATGTTTTGTTGAGGTTTTCCCTCCTAGGTTAACTTCTGTCAGATGGATAGAATTTAAGGGACAAACTGGTCATATGTATTCTAGGCTTGGGTAATTGACTGGCATTACAATCCATTCTATACCCAAGGTTCTTCTCTGTTCCTATGTACATGTTGATGTGACAATACAAAATAACTTAGAAATTCATACTTGTGCTTTCTATACCTCAGAACTTGCATTAACAGATAATCCAGAAAAGAATCAGAGAAATGAAATGGAAATACAAAATTGCTCTTCCTGGATGACTCAATACAAATGAATAAGTTTATGAAGTTAACTCTGAAAGTAATAGATTATAAAGGAGATAATAGGTGTGGATTAGAAAGGAATTGTATGGGAAAAAATCTTACCAAACAATATTGGCTCAGATCATTTATGTCTCTGATTCAGATGTGAAGAAAAATTAGGCTACTCAAGAAACTGAGATTTGAGGACTAAAGTTCAAAACCAGCCCCAGCAGGCAAATAAGAGACATTCTTGCCTCCATCAGAGCAAGAAGCTAGAGGAAAATGTGTGTCTTAAAAGTAGAGCAAAAAAGCTCTGAGCAAAATGGCAAATCAAGAACGCAAGGCCCTGAGTTCAAGCCCCAATATGAGCAAATGATAGCTTTCCTTGGCTTTTTATCTCATTACATATTCAGCAGGCATATTTAAATATTCATAGTCATGCTTCTTTTCAGACAACCAAACTATGTTACCTCATTTTCACACTGATTATCTGACTCATTCCTATGACAAAATTATTTGGTTTTTTTAAAATTTTATGTTATTGTAAATATGCTGTACAAAAGTGTTACAGTTACACAAGTAAGGTAATGAGTACATTTCTTGTCCAGCATTGTTACCACTCCTTTAGTTTTCTCCTACTATCCCTTCCCTCCCCTGCCTCCCGCAATCTCCAACCCCCACTTCCCCCAACACCTCCCCATCTGCGGTTTTAAAGTTCATTTTTAACGTTGTGTCTTGTATCATTGTTGCAATGGATCATCCTGTGTACATGTTTCAGCATTCCCCTTCTCCTCCCCAAATTAGATAAATGCATATACAAAATGCATCAAGGGAGGGGAGGGCGGATAGGAGTGTGGGAGGTAGGGGAGGGAAAGGATAAGGGGCAACAACAAGGAAGAGAAGGGGTAACAATGATCGACAAGTAATGTACTCATTGCCTTATTCACGTACAACATCTTAACAATAAAATTTTTTAATTGTACAATAAAAAAAGATTCAGAGTACCAAAATCAAATTCAGTGACAACACAGGATATACCATAGGGAAAAGAACATAAAAAAGAAACAAAAAATCACATACTTCATTAAAAAACAACAATAACAAAGAAAAACCGCTTGTGTCCGTAACTTTAGGGGTTCATTTCACTTCCCATCATCTTATATGGGTGATATGTACATAGCTTTTGAGCTCTTCTGTCCATCTGATAAAATTATCCTAAATGTATACTAAATTATTGCAAATAAGGAAAACGATGGGACCCATATTTCTTTGAGTCTGGCTTACTTCACTTAATTTGATTTTTTCCAAGTCTTCCCATTTCCTAACAAATGGGTCCATTGCATACACACACACACACACACACACACACACACACACACACACACACACACACACACACACACACACTAATATATTGGTGTGTGTGTGTGTGTGTGTGTATCACATTTTCTTGATCCATTCATCTACTGAGGGGCATCTGAATTGGTTCCATAACTTAGCTATGGTAAATAATGCTGCAATAAATATACTTGTGCTGGTAGCTTTAGTATGGCCTTGTTTGTGATCATTTGGGTAAATTCCCAGAAATGGGATTGCAGGGTCATAGGGGATCTCTATGTGAAGTCTTTTGAGGAACCTCCATACTGCTTTCCAAAGTGGCTGAAGAAGTTTACACTCCCACCAACAATGCATCCCCTCCAACTTCTGTTGTTATTAGATTTCTTTTATTAAGAAAATTTCACCTTGTGCCAAGGAGCCCTAGAGTTCCTCCTATTGCTTCCTGTAATATTTTCAGGTGTCTACTTTGACATCGAGGTCTTTGATCCATTTGAAGTTGATTATGGTGCAGGGTGATACATATAGATCTAGATTAAGTTTTCTGCAGGTGTTTAACGAATTTTGCCTGCACCATTCACTAAACTGGCTTTCTTTCTTCCATTAATTTTTTAGCTCTTTTATCAAAGATTAGGTGGCTATATGTCTGTGGTTTCACTGTTGTTTCTTCAATTCTATTCCATTGGTCCTCAGGGCTGTTCTTGTGCCAGTACCAAGCTGTTTTGATTACTATGGCTTTTTCGTAGACTGAAAATTTGGTATTGATATTCTTCCAGCACTATTCTTTCTGTTAAGGATTGTTTTTTTCCTGTTCCGGGTCTTTTATTGTTCCATATGAATTTTTGGGTTGCTTCTTCTATTTCATTTTTTGAGTTCTAAGTATGTTTTACATATGAGGCCCTTGTCTGATGTGTGGCTAGTAAAGATATTCTCTCAATCTGTGGGCTTTCTACTGATCTTGCTAACTATGTCCTTTGCCACGCAGAAGCTCTGCAGGTTTATGCAATCACATTTGTCCACCCTTTCTTTGATTTGTTCTGTGTCTGAGTCTTTATAAAGAAAATGTTTGCCTATGCCAAGGAGCCCTAAAGTTTCTCCTCTTCCATCCTGTAATGTTTTCAAGGTGTGGTAGAAATGTTTTATAATTATATTCCCCCATAATAGAGAAAGAATAGGCATATTTGCCTTTAAAAGACAAAGGGCAACAATGGAAGGGGAAAAAGTAAATGTGGATTAAAGAATACTAAAATCAGACAAAGTCATTATCCTAAACTTCGTATGTTGGGTTGACTGGCAATTGTCATTTTTGAATGAATTGTTTTAGGTAATGATAAACAAATGCAACTACTGAACCTGTATGATTTCTTACCTTTTGTCAAAGTTATATGAAGATCACCTCGTATAGTTCCTTCATATTGCTTGCACAGAAATCATCTAACATCCCTAGTGTGTCAACAACACTCTACCACTATAGACTAGATTTTACTCTTGTACTTCACATAAATGGAATCATAGTGATTTACTCTTATAAATCAGTCTTCTTTCATGAACAGTAATGTTTCGGGTTTCTAAATGTATTTGTTCATTTCTTTCATTAAGAATTATTAGGTTTTCTCAATTTTACATTGTTTACCAATTTTGGTTGCAATTTTCATTTTTATTTATTATTCTTAATTTCAATATGGTGTGCTGGGTGGGGACGAGGTCACAATTTAACATGTTCATCTGTGTTCAGTGTTTCTTTAACCAGAGTCACCCTTTCCACCATTCTTCCCCAACACATCTGGCCCCTTTTCCAGGCTCACTTCCCGTTTCCAACTTATTTTTTAAATCACAGTATGTGCATTGAGCACACTGCATGTGTTCATTCTCTATTCATTTTATTCATTCATCCAACCCCTCTTACCAGTCACCCAGCTCACACAGAACATCCCATTCCATCTTTTGTTTCACATTCCTGATAGTCATTTTGTTCAATTCTATATTGCTAAATTTTCTATTATTTTTACAAGATTACCTCCATTCACTTTCACGTCTGCGCATACTATACACTAGTCAACTAAATTGTGTGCATATATCTATGCCTCTGAAGACAATTAGTTTTCCCTCATTATTATAAGTAATCTTTTTTACAGTTTTCTTTCAATAATTTTCACGGAGATATGTTTATGTTTCTCTTCACTCATAACTTAGGGAATTAATAACAGAATCATATGATGAGCATAAGTTCAATTTGTGAGAAATTGTCAAATGTTTTTCCAGAGGGTAATAAAATTCTATCCTCTCATTAATAAATTATCATAGATTCTTTTGCTATCTTTCTTAAAGCTTGGTATTAAACTTTTTAGTTTTAGTCATTCTCTGGAGTATGTTTAAATATAGATTGACTTTTTCTGACCAAGACATTGAGCCTCTACTTTTATATTATGTTTTTACCATTCATATGCTGATTTTTGGAGGGATGTCTATGTTATTTTATTATTACTTTGTTACACTAGGGTTATATTCTGCTTTCCCACTGATATATGAAACATTTTTCAGAAAGAGTCTCTGTAAACAAAGCTTAAGAAATTTTTGACAGTAAATCTTAGTGTAAAGGTGCTATTCTGTGGAAACAAATGGAGTTTCAAAACAGTGTTTCCACCGGGCGCCAGTGGCTCACGCCTATAATCTTAGCTACTCAGGAAGCTGAGATCTGAGGATCACGGTTAAAGCCAGCCCAGGGAGGAAAGTCTGTGAGACTCTTATCTCCAATAAACCACTAGAAAACTGGAACTGGCACTTTGGCTCAAGTGGTACAGTGAACACCCTGAGCTGAAGAGCGCAGGGACAGCGCCCAAGCCCAGAGTTCAAGTCTCATGACCACCACCACCAACAACAAAAATCTTAGCTGCTCACAAGACTGAGATCTGAGGATAGTAGTTCGAAGCCACCTGAACAGGAAAGTCAGTTAAAGTCTTGACTCTAAATAACCACCAAAAGTGGAGCCAGGGTCTGGAGTCAAGCTCTAGCATTGCAAAAAGAAAAACAACAACAAAAAAAACAAAGAAAAACTGAATATTTTGAGTGAAACCATAATGATTTCAGTTGACCTATAACTCCACTCTCAGCTTCATAATTACTTCCTCCTTATTAATATTCCCACATCCAACAGCACAAAGTTGCATTGATTTGAACTCCTAAATAAAAGGAAGCTCATTTTTAAGTGTTTAAATGCTCACATTTAGAATAATTTGTAAAACTTTTGAACTCCTTAAATCTTAAGAGAAAGTAACTACCTTAGCCAGCATTAAACTTTCAAAATATTGATTTTGCTACCTGTGGCCACTTTGTTGAGTTATAATGTTTTCTTTTCTATTGATTTTTTTCTTTTTGTTCAGATGAATGAATGAACACAACTGTGTCTTCATTTAAAACTCTTAGTTTGGGCCACTATAATCAGTTCACTGACATGCACAGTTCTCCAAATGGTTCTTTATTTACTCTATAGGTGCTTAATTTTTTATTAGAAATCACTGAAGTAAAAAAAAATCTAGCAAGTGTCCTAGAAATTTTAGAAGGTTACATGAGTAACATTTTAATATTTTTAAAATATACAATAAAAATTTGATAGTTAACCAAAAGACTACTTTTTTAATTGTGTAAAAGTGAGGGCTTTGAAGTTGAAGGTGGAAAATAGCTTTAAAGCTAGAACTGGTAGTTTTTCTTGTCCCTCAGGGGATAAAGGAGCTTAGTTGAGCTCAATCCCCATTAAAAATAATACTGTGATACAATTTCTCATTAGGAATATTTAGTTTGACTTCTTTTAAGATTTCCTCTATCTCTGGTGGTTGGTTATATGTCCTAACCATGAAGCAAAATAAAAATATATTTCCACGAGTTGCTTTAATGAACTACCTTTGGTGTTTTTTCACAGTAAATAACAATACATTTTCTGGTTACCAGGTGATAGAAAGATAACAAAGTTTCTTATGATAATTACTTCTAATTAAAACAACTGCTAAATATACATTTACCTGTATATTTCAGGTAAATTGGAAAGTGGTAATTGTTCATGTATATGTTTTTAATCTATAGATAGGTAATCATGTATGCTCTGATTTTAAATTTAGATAGTAGTAGTTATCAGAATAAATAACACATGTGAGTGCTTACCGCATGCAAAAATAATAAATGCATGTGAAAGCTGAATTGCATGACAGAATTAGTTATTCCCTTTCTCTGGAAAGAAGTCATGAAATTTCTTCCTAGCCCAATGCACATTTATGTCTTCATTCACCTTTTTGTTAATCCCTATAAAAATATTATTTCAGGTCATAAGATATATACAATTTTGTTGCATGAATAAAGTTAATTACAAATAATATCACCACAGGTGAGGATAATTAACTTCTTGATGTATTTTATGCTTTTCTTTTTCTGTGTCTAAGTCAGAAATTTTCAGTCCCTGAGCATTTATTCTCATGTACATATGCATACATATTCATACACACATATGTACGTATATACAGATATGCACATATACATGTGTTTATGTGTTATACACAGCTGCACATGCTTGTATATGTGTATTTATGTATATATGTGAACATACATCTTTCTTTTCTACAGTGCTCAGAAAACTTCACCCAAACTTTTAATGAGTAAAATAAGCTTTACTTATTGTCAAATGAGAGACATAATAAGAATTTTTAATAAGTCATTTGTGTCATCCAACCATATACTTTAGCATCCCTTTTTCTCTAGATATTTCTAGAAGATTAAACAGATTATTTCAAGGATTTCAGAGCTTTGAAAGCATACACAATGGAATTCTATGCCTCCATCAGAAAGAAGGACATTGCCCCAGTTGTTAGGAAATGGAAAGACTTGGAAAAATTATAATAAGTGAAGTAAGCCAGACCCAAAGAAACATAGGTCCCATGGTTTTCCTCATTTGCACTAACTAGTATAGGTCTAAGTCAAGTAGAAAAGATCAGATAAGTTGATGTTAGGGGAATGAAACCCAAGATAAGTATTCAAATTTTTTTTGTTTTTGTTTTTCCTTTCATGTAATTGTTTCTACCATATTTGTAAGATGATTTCCATGTTTCTTTGTATGTCCCTCCCCTACAGTATAACCATACTTTCAGCGTTTTTGATGTTGGTTTTATTTGTGGAGGGGAAGGGAAAAAAACAAATCGTTTAACTAGGGATACAGGTGGACCCATCTCAACAATGAGAAGTACAAGTCATTATGTCAAAAAACAACTTAACAACCTTGGTGGGCGTGGGGGACGATATGGTGGGAAGAGTGGGCAGGACAGGAAGGGATAGGAAGGGGAAACAACGAGGAGGCAACAATGCTTCATAGCAAATGTACTCGTTATCTTGCCCAGGTAATTGTAACTCTGCTGTACTGTATTCTCACACACACACACAAAAAGCCTGAAAACAATAAGGAACTCTTCTTCTACCTGACAATTATCTCCCTCTTAGCTTGTCCTGACAACTGAGGGTGAGAGGGGATTTAGGCTTTCATTTCATTGATAGGATCTGTACCATCAGGCTTATAAGAAGTGTGAGAATTAAACGTTAAAGGATGAAAATTAAACATTTCCACTTAGTTATCACTCCACCAAAAGTAACTTTGTAAATCATTGCTACTTAATGTGCTGTAGGGTTAAAATTAACTCTAACTAAAAGAAAATTCCTTAACAAATGGTTCTCAAATACAATTTTTAAATGGTAAAGTAAGGCCAACTGGAAATCCATTACTGAATAAAAGAGGAAAAGAAAAGAAAAAAACTGGAGGAAAAAGTGTCAGAAACAATGTTTTTTGAATTATAAAACTTGAATTAAATGTATGCAACAGCCTAGAGTGTATTCATTTTTTATTCACAAAAAAGACTGAATTTAAGTAAGAGCAACAAACTTTTTGGCCCTTGAACTTGTCCTGATTCCATCCGGTGATGTCCAAATTCAAGTTAGTCTTGGAAACCAACAGCTCTTGCACTGCAATAGCTGTGAGAACCAGCAAATGACAGCCACAGGAAAGCATAGCCACCGTGGGTGGCAAAGAAAGAGTTCTAGCAAGTTGTCATTATCTGGTCTGTCTGGAAACTCCATGTCAGTTGTTATTATTTGGCTTGTCTGATATTCCTGTGAAATCCTTTCTTTTCAAGAGGATTTTTTTACTTGATGTCACACAGATATTGCTTTGGGCAAAGAGTCCTTCACCTTTGAGCATTCTTTAGACAAGCAATGACAATTGCATATATATCTGAGACAAGCAGAAAAGATCAAATAACATTATGTTAAGTGAAATGAACCCCAAGATAAGGACACAAGTTTTTTTCTTTCTTGCTATTGTTTCTAACGTATGTATAAGGTACCACGTGCTTTTTTGTTGCTTTGTATGTCCCTCCCCCATGGTATAACCCCTAGTTTCACTGTATTGGATGCTGGTATAATTTGGGGAGGGGAAGGGAAAAAATGTTTAAATAGGGATACAGGTGGATCCATTGCAACAATGAGATGTACAAGACGATATGTTGAAAAAAGAACTTTACAACTTTGGGGGGAACAAGGAGGAGAGGACTGTAGGTGTGGAGGTGGGAGGGAGGGATAGTAGGGGAAAAACAAAGGAGGAGGCAACAATGATTGATAAGAAATGTACCCATTACCTTGCTCATGTAATTGTAACCCCTCTGTACAGTATTTTCACAATAAAAACATATTTAAGAAAATTTGCACAACTTTAGTAACTGATTAGTTAAATGAACAAAACCCCCCGCTAATTTGCCTAAAAATATATGGCAGAATCAAGGCAACTTATTCATATTGAATAAAAAGAAGGAAAAGAAGATAGAACTTAAGCTGATAGAACATTTGAAAAAATAATGACTGAAACTGCCAAATTATTGAAAATTTCTGAGGATAGGATAAATTCAAGGAAAGCCACAATATAGAAATAATGTGTTAATTTCCAAAGACAAACAGAAAACTTTGAAAATCCACAAGAACAAACACATTTTCCTGTCACGATATGAAGATCTTAATCTGCAAATGAGTCTCATCATGAACAATGCAGAGCAGAAGGTAAGCAATCTCATTCTTATGGGTTCACAGAAAAGCAAAAACACAGGCTGAAAATATGCGGGCTTCTTCCTTGGGTTCATTATGTTTGGCTGTATGTAAGCTCTTTCCCTTAAAATGATCTCTGCGTTTTTATTCCAGTGCTTTTGGGGTATTAGAAAAGAAAAAAACAACATGGAGCCACACATGAAAATTTTGATCATCAGAAACATGTCCCATTTATTTATTTATTTATTTTAATTTTTTGGTCAATAGTGGGGCTTGAACTCTGGGGCTGCACCCTGTCCCTCAGTTCAAGGAGAGCACTCTACCACATGAGCCACAGCACCACTTCCCTGTTTCTGATGGTTAACTGGAACTAAGAAACTCAAAGACTTTCCTGCCTGGGCTGGCTTTTGAACCCTGATCCTCAGATCTCAGCCTCCTGAGTAGCTAGGATTGCAAACATGAGTCACTAGCACCCAGCTTTCTATTTTATTTTTTACTATTAGTTTAACAGTTTAATATCTTACATTTAATTATTGAGTGGCATAATAGTCTAGTTCATCTTCCACATGTAGGTATTTTTCTTTCCAGCACTATTTTTAAAAAAGAGAAAGGTTCATTGTTCTTAAAGCTTTTGTTAATAGTAAGTTACCTATTTATACAACTTGAGCAAGTGGTCAAAGGAGACAGAGGGAAATAGAAAGAGAGGGAAAAGAAAGAAGAGAATATTACTAAAATCATAAATGAATCTAAGAAAGCATGTTACCAAAATATACATCTGACAAAAATATATTTGGATGTATATTTGTGTGTGTGTGTCTGTGTTTGTACTCAGTCTTGCATTCAGTTTTTCTCATTCTGGGAAATTATGGGCCATAA
Source organism: Dipodomys ordii (assembly GCF_000151885.1). Classification (NCBI taxonomy): domain Eukaryota; kingdom Metazoa; phylum Chordata; class Mammalia; order Rodentia; family Heteromyidae; genus Dipodomys; species Dipodomys ordii. The sequence goes on from NW_012284233.1 coordinate 647,181, forward strand.
TTTCACAGTATGACACATAGTAATGTTCACATCTTATTTATACTTTTTAAATAAGTAGCAAAGTCGCTCATGATAGCAGGACAAATACTACTTATTTGTTGAATATAAACAATGTGTATAGGGGCATAAATCTTTATATCACAGAAGTGGTAAAAACAGCAAGATTTAGAGGTTCAGGTACAAGAGAGTACCAAACACAATAATCTAAAAAATATATATCTCAAAATGTGCCGACGGGATCCTATTTCCAGTCAGCTTGCTCTGCGAGGAAGATGAACACACCGGCATCCTGAACAGAGGAATGTGAAATGTGATTACAGACTGTACGGCTTTGCAAAATTCCCAGCAGAATTTAATCAATCACTTTGAAACCTAGATGTGGTTTTGCAAAAGTGATACCACTTTTAAATTATCTGTAGCTTGTAAATGCACACAATTAATAATGTCTTTTGTGTACATGTATTATTTTGAAAAAATAAACTACTAGAAACTGTATTATCTAGCCAAAAACTTTGAAAATTTGTGTGCCACAGGGCAATTTCTCACTTCTTTGAAAGAAATGTTCCATACTGAAAATGTCGAATGCCTCAGAGGAGGAAAAGTAGTATGAATTTATTATCTGAGAAAGGAAAAATTAATTGACATGGGACAATATATAACAGAATTACACTCATGTCAGTTGAAGTAAAAAAAAATCGCATTCTGTTACTTGGTTGGGTTTGTTATACTTGTTGTTTTCTAAAACAAAGAATTTCAAGACAAATAATTGACTACAATCTCTCTGAATTAACAAAGGTAGTTTTGTTCACATTTAGAGATATTTGTCAAAAGCCCTATCCATAAGAAACTGCCATAATAGCTGTTCTGCTTTTTCATAATTGTAATTAGAAATACTGAGAAATTTCCCTAAATATTAAGATTTACATACCTTTTTTTGGGGGGGGTCCGGTCGTGGGGCCTGAACTCTGGGCTTGGGCGCTGTCCCTCAGCTCTTAAGCTCAAGGCTAGCACTCTACCACTTGAGCCACAGCTTCACTTCTGGCTTTTTTATTTTTTCTGCTTATGTGGTGCTAAGGAATCGCACCCAGGGCTTCATGCATGCAAGGCAAGCCCTCTACCACTGAGCCACCTTCCCAGCCCATACTTTTTTATTTTTCTGTAATTATCAGTCTTAAGTAAAATTGCTTAACATTTCAATATATTATTTTATATTTCCATGTATCAAAGGTCTCAAGTTGAATCTTGGGGTTCTGTAGAGAAACCTCTTCATTTTATAAAATAGTATACTGAATTAATTACTTAAACCCTATATATTGTGACATTACTCTTGATACCCCTCTGAGTTGGCATTAGAATTACATTTAAAAAATACAATATTATGTAATCTTAACTATTCAGGAGGCTGAGATTTGAGGAATGTGTCTTAGGCATGTTTCTGATAATAAAACTAGTAAGTTCAGTCAAATTGGACTTTACTTACAGAATCCATTGGCTTGGCTTCTTCCAGCATTCATAGTTTGACACTGATAAATCCTAGAAAGCATACTTCAACCACTGATATTTGTTTAAAATATTTTCTTCTAACCTTGTGCTAAATTTGACTTACACTTGTAAGTAGGAAATAAATGTCTTTATTATACTCCAGGGTTGAAGTTAGAGTGAACAACTTTTAAAAATAAATCAAATGGATGTTATTTTATAATAGTTTTTTTCACCATTACTGAACAGCTAAGTAAGATGAAAGAATACTAAAATGTTGATGGGTGGATTAGAATACCCTTCTAAATATTGAATATATTCTACCACTGTTTCTGCAACATATGAAGCATGAACTGTAAATCCATACAGATAAGAAGCAATATGATGACTTACACAAGAGCAATCTAATGGAGTACAGTATAAAATATCCTCAGGAATGTAGCTAGAAGCCAGGTTGATCATTCACGTTTATTATGAATTTTAAAAAACGTCGTAAGCATTTTTTCTTTGAAGTTCAGAAATTATATTAAATTAATTCCAATTGTATTTTATAATGTAGTTTCACAATACAATTTCTGTTTTGTGGATAAGATATTGAAGGATGATTTGACAATGGCTGCAAATGGATACCAGGAACTATTTCAGTAGTTTATGTAAGACATGCTAGAGATATTTGAAGTATGTTGAAAGTGAAGTGTAATAGATTTTCTAATAGAAAATAAGGGTATTTATAAAAAGATGGAGATGATTATATTTAGAAAGCATTTAAGGAGGTTAATGACATTATGTAAGGTAGCAAGTGGAACATCATTGGTATAGCTACATGGTTACCAGCATATATATCAATAGTTCCATTTCAATTTCTAAATTAAAGATGTCTATTTGATATTTTAGTCAGTTGCAACTGAGTAGAATATTCATGGAAGAGATATTACTCAGAAGGCGATACAAATTTCCATCATGTATCCACATCTTAAACGGAGATAGGGAAATGGGGGGGGTATAGGAGTATTGCTGGAAACCTAAATCAATCAAGTAAATATTTGAGATGTTCTGCGATGGGCTGTGAAAACCCTGAGACTCTTCCATCTGGAGGAGGTGCTGTCTAAGTAATGCGGGAATGCATCATGGGTTCCAGTGAGAAAACAGAGATATAAGTCTAGAATGTTTCATCAAAATAGATGATGGAATAATCTATGAGCATTCACTGAAATAAAATAATAGGAGAGAATACTAATTTATCAGCTCTACAAATTTATTTTTTCATGATTGTTAAGTCTCCAGTATATGCAAGCATCACATCTCTGATTTCCACTAAATCTCTCTCACAACACATTCAATGTTGTCTAATGTCCCAAGGCTTACTATAGTATCTGAGTCTACATGCTTCCATTATGCAACTTATACAGCTGACAGACGTCTCAAAGCTGCTGACGAAGGCCAAGACTGGAACAACAGAATTGGCTAAAACGTCTTAAGACACCCAATATAGCATAGTATAAAACATCTATTTAAAACCATCTATGGTATAAAAATCTTCCAAAATATTATTTGATGTTGAAAAATAGCCCTTGCTTTTTATCTTAGAATAACTCTGATGTATGTATATATATACAGATATATACATATATACAGATATATACATATATACAGATATATACATATCTGTATATATGTATAAAGCATGGGATCAAAGCAGGGCTTATTTGAACATGTAGAAATGATATGTAGAAAAGATAATGTAGAAAACTGTGTAGAAATGGTAATACATTGAAAATTGATACATGTATTGTATTTTTTCATATAGAGCAGTATTACACAGAATTTAAATAATGGATGTTATATGAATTAGCATGCATGGATTTCATAAATCCATGCTACGTAAATGAAATGTGTTTAGAAGATTAACACCCATTTTTAACTTTTAAAAGTGTGATCATATTAAATTTATTTTATTGATACTTATACATATGGCTATACTCTAAACAATCATAGACTCATATATTGAACCATTTTCCTCAGAGAACAAAAATCACTCAATAAATATCTACAGGAGTTTCCAATTAAATTACTTTAATTTCCAGTTGATATGTTGAAACATGAGTTATTTTCTTATTGTTGCTTTTATGAACTTTAGCTCTTCTTAAAATAAAATGAACAAGTTGCGTAATATATGGAGCCTACATTTTTCTGATATGTAGAATACTACTGGAATTCTGGATACTGCAGATTATAATTAGGCTCTAATATTTGGGTTATTCCCCTTATGGCCTCCAGTTTTTTTCGTCAAAATTTTTAGAAATTTATATCTGGTCAGACTTTAAAACAGTTACATTTTATTCTGAAAAAAATATGAATGAACAATGTATAACAAATCTAAGTGCTTTAGGATCTTTTTTGATAAGTATAAAATAAGCCATAATTATAAGAGAAACTATCATTTGGCAATGTGACCATACATATGATATATAAGGTGAATCAACCTTGATATATAAAGAAGATCACTGCTGTCTCGAAGTTCCCAAGATAAGTAGTTGTACACTATGTAGTTTTCGAAACAAGTATTGAGATGGGGCAATGTAAATAGCTCACTTATTTTCAGGTTAACCATGAGTGCTGTTGTCAGGAAGGCACTAGAGGAGCATTTAAGAACATGAGGTGCACTTTCATAAATTTGTTAGAGGAAAAAACAACCTAAAATAATCTACAAGGTAATTAAGTATTCAAATTTTGACAAGGAGTACACAGATAAATAGGACATTCCTAGAGGGAATAATGGGTTGAAGGGGAGAGGGCAAAATTCAAACAGCATTTCCCCAAGAAACATTATTTAAGCAGAGATTTAAAGGTGAAATATTAGAGAATTTGTAAGGAGCAGAGGAAGAAAGTTTCAGGCAATGGAAAATAGAACTAGAAAGCCTTTATTAAGTTTTTACATTCAACTTTTCTAGAGCAAAGTGAGCCCTGCTTGCTTGTTATTTATAAAGTAGACAAATAGAAACAAAAATTCACAATTTTATAATCCGAATTAGAATTGTCTATTTAATATACACTGCTTTTAAAATACTGAGTCATTAGTTAAAGATTTAGATAACACCTGATACTGTTTTGCTTATTTTTGCTTATTTTGTTTTGTTTATTTATTTATTTTACAAATTCTGGTTCATTCAACCTGTAATATAATGGAGTGAAAATCACCAAAGTAGCAAAACATAGTAAGAAAACATATCCAGATATTCGTATTTTAAGAACAATTTATGTTTACAGTTAAATGCCATGGTCTTAAAATTTTGAGAAGTACAAGTTGTCATGTCCAAAACGAGCTTTACAACGTCGGTGCGGGGGGGGGGGGAAGGAGGGGGAGAGGGGGGAAGGAGAAGGATTGGGATGGGGGGAGGGGGGAGGCTGGGAAGGGATGGGAAGGGTAAACAAAGGAGGAGGCTGCAATGCTTGGTAAGAAATGTACGCATTATCCTGCCCATGCAATTGTAACCCCTCTGTACAGTATGTTCACAAATAAAATAAAATTAAATTAAAAAATTACTCTTTTGTATTTCTCTGCCCTAAAGATTTCCAGCCAAATTTTCCTATCTTTCTTACACAGTGTTTCATGATCTTATTTCTAGACTATCATCATCATCTAAAGTCAAAATTTTCTTATGTGTAAAATAAATAATTGATTGTTTGGCAATATGCTTCAACATCATTCATATAATGTCTCAATGTTACTCTTGGTAGCACTATGAACCAGACACTATTTCCAGTTTATTCCTGGTGAAGAAACTGGAGAAAGTACTTTAAAAGGTCTGTTAAAGTTCACATCATTGTACATGGTAAAGACAGGACAGGAATTCTAGTAATTATGTCTTTAAAAGTGTCTTTTTTAGCCGGGCGCTGGTGGCTCACGCCTGTAATCATAGCTACTCAGGAGGCTGAGATCTTAGGAGCGTGGTTCAAAGCCAGCCCCAGCAGGAAAGTCCTTGAAACTCTTATCTCCAATAAGCCACTAGAAAACCGGAAGTGGTGCTGTACCTCAAGCGGTAGAGCGCTCTCCTTGAGTAGAAGCCTCACGACTGACAAAAAAAGAAAGTGTCCTTTTTAATAACCATTTCAAATACTTACTTTGTCTTAATATAAATCTACCCCTTCTTAATTTGTTTCTTAATTGACAAGTAATCTACATTTTTGGTATATAAAGCTGAAAAAGGTAGAATTTCTCATTTCTCTCTCCATAACTATTTTTGAACCCTTCCCCACAATATATATATTCATGTAAGATTGAATTAGGTACTATAATGAAAATTGAAATATGGTGATTTTCTACAGAACACAGATGGTTTTAAGTATTCCTTAAAATGTTTACTCAGATTCTCACTAAGAAGGCTTCTGACCAAACATGTGAAGAAGGTTCAGGAAAAATGCATCCATTGGTAAAGAAGCTATTGTACCTAAAACTTTCAGCAGAAGATATTCATAGTCTAGCTTTATTGTTATTGAGAATGATTGTGGATTTATCAAATATCTTGAATTCTCACTGATACCTGTCAGGCCATCCATTTGACCCAGGCAATGAACAATTGTGGTTAACACTGAGGTCCTATTAACGAAAGTAGCTACCAGTGCATAGTATTCAATTATATATAACAAAGCAGATAATAAGAAGTAGGTGCCATTAATTAATTAATTAATTGTGAATATTGATCTTTAATTAGTACAATATGAGAATCAGGTTAAGTAGAATGAATCAAAATTGAGAAGCATTTTTTAGCTACAAGCACATATGTCTATGAAAAACAGTAGTTTCTCAATGATGAAGACTAAAACAAAGTAGACTTGCATCAAATACCCCCAAGGGTAACTTGAACTTATAAATCAAGGTCTTGATCTATTTCTTTAAGTAATAAGACAAGTTCTTTACTTCTTGAGTTATGCCTCTTGCCTGGGATGTTCCCGGTTAGTTGAAGATAGAGTCTTGTAAACTCTTGAAATTCTTGTAGTGATATTTACAAAGAAACACATTTTTACAAACAACACATGCATCTAAGAGTGACAAGGCTTTTGTTCATTACATAGTGTAATTAAAAACTATTGAAACAATCTAAGTGCTGGTAGTTGAGGCCTGTTATATTAAGGAGTCTAAAGATTATGATTCAAATCCACACCAGGTAGTTATCATTCATTAATCACAATAATTCTGATTTTCAAAGTAAATTCCAAATTTTAAGTTACATAAAATTTCAGTAAAAACATGACTAAAGAAAAGAATATGATAACTCTTGCTTTTATTGTTTTAACATTGTACTATTTATGGAGAAGAAAGATGAGATTTGAAGACAATTCTCTACAGTCTAATGTGCTATATTTATTGACTTAAAATGCACTTAGAGTGTCAAAGTGGAAAGAATATTAAATAACATTCTGGAAGTAACTGTCTCGGATTTATTTCCTTCACATAAAAAGAATAGCTAATATTTATAAAATGAACAAATCCAACAAATTATTTAATTTACATTATCTCCTTTCCACTAAAAATCGAGATGCTAGAGTATCAATTAAGTTTTTATTGTATATAAATGGACCATTATAATGCACAGAATTTAAGCAAATTTTTCATGAAAAATTAACTGGGCAATGAATATTTAAATTCAACTTTAACTGAAAGCAACTATATTTCTATTGATCCAACTGATCGTATCTTCTAAAACTATAAATGATTAATTAATTTTTTCAGATAATTTGTTTCCTAGTTTTCAGAACTGCAAATCAAGCTGCATATGAAATGAAAATTTAAACATATTCCTAACCTGTGATATGTATGTAATTTTCAATTGTAACTTGATGACAAATATCTCCTTCCTTACAATAGGCCTAGAAAGTATCTAAGGTAAACAATGAAATGATATAGTGGATTTCTTCAGATAAATGAAAGAAACTACTTCAAGAGTGAGGGTAAAGGGAGAAATATTTTCGGGGGGATATTATTCCTAATTTAATAAGAGGAAATTGAGGCTGACAACGTTTCAATAATGTGTACAATTTCACAGTTCACATCATTAACATTTGGGCCTGGACATCAGTCATCACTGAGTTCACATCTTCAACAGGGAAGCAAAACAATATTGCAAGCTTACAAAATACATTTTATTAAAATGTGTATGCAAGGTCTTGCAACTGGTTAATGGGCCCAACTCCTTGCTTTTGTTTGTTAGTATTAATTGTACAGTGGATTCCATTGTGATATTTCCATACACGCATACAATTTAAACAAAATCACTCTATTAATCTTCTTGATCTGCATTATTCTAGTTTCATAACTGCATAGGGAGAACTTATAAAACCAATACTGATAACAAAGACATGGTGTAGCAGGTCTAAAACATTGTACTACCATGTCTCTTCAGCAGAATCTGTGAACCTGTCATTTAAGTGGAAAATTCCACCTTCCTAAAATAGTTTTTGCAAACAAAGTAGCATCATAATCAGATTTTTAATTTTTATTTTTTATTGTGAACATACTGTGTAGAGGGGTTACAATTACATGGGCAAATAGTGAGTACATTTCTTATCAAGCAATATAGCCTTCTCTTTTGTTTACCCTTCCCATCCCTTCTCAGCCTCCCCTGCCCCCCACCCAATCCTCCCCACCCCCCCGCCAAAGTTGTAAAGTTCATTTTCAACATGACAACTTGTACTTCTCATTGTTGCAACAGGTCCACCTGTATCCTTATTTAAACGACTTGTTTTTCCCCTTCCCCTCTGCAAATTATACCGACATCAGATACAGTGAAAGCAGGGATTATACTGTGGGGGAAGGACATACAAAGCAACAAAGAAATAATCTTATAAATGCTTTAGAAACAAATGCATGAAAGAAAAAAATATTTAAATACATATCTTAGGGTTCATTTTCCTAACATCACCTTATCTGACCTTTTCTGCTTGACTCATATATATACTAGATATTGCAAATAAGGGAAACCATAGGACCTATGTTTCTTTGGGCTTAGCTTACTTCACGTAATATAATTTTTCCAAGTCTTTCCAATTCCTCACAAATGGGGCAATGTCATTCTTTCTGATGGAGGCATAGAATTCCATTGTGTATATATACCACATTTTCTTGATCCATTCATCTACTGAGGGGTATTTGGGTTGGTTCCATATCTTAGCTATGGTAAATAATGCTGCAATAAACATAGTTGTGCTGGTAGCTTAGTGTGGTCTTGTTTGTAAACACTTGGGTAAATGCCCAAAATTGGGATTGCTGGGTCATAGTGGAGCTCTATGTGCAGTCTTTTGAGGAAACTACATACTACTTTCCAAAGTGGTTGAACAAGTTTACACTCCCACCAACAATGAAGTATGGTTCCCTTCTGTCCACATCCCCTCCAACATCTGTTGTTTTTAGAGTTCTTGATTTTTGCCATTCTAACTGGTGTGAGGTGGTATCTCAATATTGTTTTGATTTGAATTTCTTTTATGGCTAGGGAGGTTGAGCATTTCTTCATGTGTCTATTGGCCATTCTTCTTTCTTCTTCAGAGAAGTTTCTCTTTAAGTCATTTGCCCACTTATTTATTGGGCAGTTGTTTCTTTGAGGATTTGTTGATGGGGGATGTAATTTTTTGAGTTCCAAGTATATTTTAGATATGAGACCCTTGTCCGTAGTATGGCTAGTGAAGGGGAGAAATATTTTGACTAATGTAATTTTACAAACTCTCTTTCTTGTGCATAATTCAAATTCTTTCCCCCTCCCTCATAGGAATAGTAAGGTAAGTATGCATTAATTCATGTCATAGCACAAGAATAGGTGGTAGTAAAACACTGGCATTTTCCAAATTGCCAGTATAAAGAATTGTCAGAAGAACAGGAATATTATCTTCAGATTCTCCAAGGGGTTAATCTTTATGTTATCTGTTAAAAATGAATTATGTATCAGGTTCTCATAGTTCATATTTAAAATTTTGTATCTTGGTCTTGTTCCAATAGATGACCTTGATGTAATCAGATATAATAGTGTTCTTTACCAAAGACATTAATCAATAACTTTAAAATATGAAGTACTATGAATTTTTAATAGCTTCATCTTGAATAATTCAAGTCTTCTATCACTAAATGTAAAGTCAATGAATTAACTGATATTTTAACATGGCATACTATTTCTTTACTGTTTTTGTACCAAATTATTTACTACTCTATATGCTATTTAATAAAGGCTAAGAAGTATAGTTTTTAATGTCAAGAAACATGATATATTTCTTTATATACACAATTTTATGCTTTTAACTTCTAATAATGATTTAGACTTTAGATGAATTAATATTTCTAATAAGAATGCAAATGGAAACATATAGTCTAGATTCATTAAAATATTTTATTAGTAGCTTAACTTAGAAGTCTAATAAAAGAAGATCTATTTTTAAAATAAAAATATAGGAATCTGGGGTTCAGGGAAGTAGTGGAGATTTCCCCATCAAATTGAAACATAGGACTATAAATGACTAACAAGTTTCTCTGAAGGTTTAGAAAGAAAAAAATAGACCTATAATTTTAATCCATGTATGAATAACACCTATAGTTTAGGTATAGAAAAAGGTTATTGTTTTATTAAATTTCCATGCTAATATTATGTGCCAGTATGCACAAATTTCATTATTAAATGATCATATATGCATATTCATGTTTAAATATACATTTATACACACATATACATGCATACATACATTCATTCTAAGCCTCATGTAACTATTACATTTTGATAGCATACTAAGGACTTATAATTGTTAGTTAATTCTGAATCTTTAATAAAGACAATCTTATTGGCAAGTACATAAAATAAATATCAATTTAAGAATGGCTTTAAGGATCATATAATAATTCTATTCTTTCATTGCATTACAATTACTTTAGTAACATTAATTACATATAAAGCTTGTATGCAATGTGGTAATGGTAATATATAAACAATAATCCTATTTTTCAAAATAAGATGTGTTTATGAAGATGTTGAAAACACAAAATATATATTAAGAACCAGGGTTATGTATATCACTCATTCTTTGATATCAATAACTATTAGTATCAATTTATTATATACATACTTTTTGGTTCACACTATAATTTAATTATCAAAGGCACTGGAATGATATTCAATACAGATACACTTTACCATGTGCAATAGTAATTTTCACTTTAAATGTTTTTTATCATACTCCATATTACATTATATATTTAATTAGAACAACCTTGCTTCTTATTTATCGTAGTAGTTTTACGTTTCTGCATGAAACCATGCAATTTTATAATGATAATATATTTTTCTATGTCTATAGTAGAATTTCTCTTTAAAATAAACCAAATGAAGTATCATGGTTACATATATATTTTGGGCAGTAGATATAGCTTACTTTCAAGAGCAGGGAACTTATAAATAATGTAACTCTACAAAGACTATTCAATAGCTGTGAGAAATGTAGCAAAGATAAAGATTAAAGAATGAGGAAAGAGAATTGTGTAGTGAGCAAATTAAATCCCAGGAGCATGAATAAAGACAACCTTGTAAAATAACATACAAGTAATTAATAAAATAAAACAGCTAAAATTTTTCCTTTGCAAATTCTTTTTTAATATTTTAAAATTTTATTTTAGTGTAAAGATGCAGTACAGAGGAGTTACAGTCACATGAGTAAGTAATAAGTACATTTCTTGTCCAGCATTGTTAGCTCTCTATTGTTTTTCTCCTACAATCCCTTCCCCCACTCCCCTACCCCCTCTCCAAGTTGTAAAGTTCATTGTCAATACAGTGACTTTTTTTGATAAACTAATATTTGCTTTATTTTTTAAATTTTTTATTTAAAATACTGTAAAGAGGGGTTACAATTAGATGGGCAAGATAATGAGCACATTTCTTAACAAGCATTGTAGCCTCCTCCTTTGTTTCCCCTTCCCATCCCTTCCCAGCCTCCCCCCGCCCCCTTTACAAAATCTCCCTCCACTCACCACCAAAATTGTAAAGTTTGTTTTTGACATAACAACTTGTATTTCTCATTGTTGCAACGGGTCCACCTGTATCCTTATTTAAACGACTTGTTTTTCCCTTTCCCCTCCACAAATTATAACAACATCAAATACAGTGAAAGCAGGGATTATACTGTGGGGGAGGGACATGCAAAGCAACAAGGAAATAATCTTATAAATGTGTTAGAAACAAATGTTAGAAAGAAAAAAAACATTTGATTACGTATCTTAGGGTTCATTTCACCTAACATCAACTTACCAGAATTTTTCTCTCAGACATATACTTGTTATTGCAAATAAGGGAAACCATAGGACCTATGTTTCTTTGGGCCTGGCTTACTTCACTTAATATAATTTTTTCCAAGTTTTTCCATTTCCTAACAAACGGGGCAATGTCATTCTTTCTGATGGAGGCATAAAATTCCATTGTGTATATATACCACATTTTCTTGATCCATTCATCTACTGAGGGGCATCTGGGTTGGTTCCATATCTTAGCTATGGTAAATAATGCTGCAATAAACATAGTTGTGCTGGCAGCTTTAGTATGGTCTTGTTCGTAAATGCCCAAAATTGGGATTGCTGGGTCATAGGGGATCTCTATGTGGAGTCTTTTGAGGAACCTCCATAATGCTTTCCAAAGTGATTGAACAAGTTTACATTCCCACTAACAATGAAGTATCGTTCCCTTCTGTCCACATCCCCTCCAGCATCTGTTGTTTTTAGATTTCTTGATTTATGCCATTCAAACTGGGGTGAGGTGATATCTTAATGTTGAGGTTGAGCATTTCTTCATGTGTCTATTGACCATCCTTCTTTCCAAAAGAACAGACCTCAGGACAAATGGAACAGAATCGAAAACCCAGAAATGAACCTACAGTCCTATGGTCATCCAATCTTCGATAAGGGAGCTAAAAAAATAGAATTGAAGAAAGACAGGCTCTTCAGTAAATGGTGCTGGCAAAATGGGTTAACTACTTGTAGAAAACTAAAGCTAGATCCTTATCTTTCACCTGCACCAGAATCAACTCCAAATGGGCCAAATCTCGGAGTAAAAGCAGACACTCTGAAAACATTACTGGATGGGATAGGAGAAACCCTGGGTCTCCTTGGCACAGGCTGAAATATTCTTAGTAGAGACCCTCAAACACAACAAATCAAAGAAAGGTTGGACATATGGGATTGCATGTAGTTACAGAGCTTCTGCATGGCAAAGGATATAGCTAGCAAGATCAATAGAAAGCCCACGGATTGGGAGAAGATCTTCACTAGCCATACAAGGGACAAGGGTCTCATATCTAAAATATACTTGGAACTCAAAAAATTAAATCACCCAGCAACAAATTCTCAAAGAAACCACTGCCCAATAAATAAGTGAACTAAAGACTTAAAGACAATATAGTGTCTTGTGAATATCATTGTTACAATAGGTCATCCTGTGTCCTTATTTTAGCATTTTGTTACTCTCCTTTCCCTCCCCAAATTAGATAAATGTATATACAAGGTGCAGCATACCAAAAGCAAATATAGTGATGACAAGGGATAGTCACATTTAATAAGATAAAAATTTATATAAAGCCAATATTGTTTGTTTTTTTTTATCATTTTTGAGGGTTTTTTCACTTTTTCAATTACCAACATACCTAATCAAAATCTAACTTTCTTTTGATGTAGTCGAGGTTTAGGTCCAAATATAGTGAAATTCAAATATTCATTAAGTACAGCTTATCACTTATTCACTCATTCATTCATAATGGAACTATGTTACTTGCAGGTAATGATGGGAGGAGAAGATGAGGGAGAATGTTGGAAAGGGTGACACTGATCAAGATACACTGCACTCATAACCTGACTTACAGAATTATTAGCTCTGTACATCTACTTATTCATATATTTTAAAATATAATAAAATGAATTTAAATTATGTAATATGGTGAGAATTTTTTCTGGCTGGTCAAAGAATATTCCTGGTAATTCATGAATACTTTACAGTATTAGCTTTTTTGATAGGTAATGCATTTTTTATTATCAAGGTGATTTACAGAGGGATTACAGTTACATAAGTAAGATAATAAGTACATTTCTTGTCAAACTTGTTACCCCTCCCTCGTTAATCTTGCTTCGTCAAAGCTAACATTTTGATGGAAAATAAAAACTATATGGCAAAAATACAAATAATTTTTTATGTTTTCATAAGTTCATGTGATATTATTCCTTATACAGTTAAAAATGAGGAAACAACTTACTTACTGTGTGTGAAATTTGAGTGTGTATCTAAAGAACATTAACAATAGAGAACTAAAGTATAAGTCGTTTCTATAGATTCTCCTGTTTTTAGTAGTCTTTAAATCCTTAGAAGGTAGCATTATCATTTCACCAATATTTTAAACATGTAATTCAAAATTTACACTTAACTCCTCAGGGGGAGTGACCTGAGGTAGTGACCACTGCAAGGCCTGGCACATGATGCAGATGCTGCTTTATTGTTTACCCCTAACCCAAGGTAATACTTCATATAATATTGTTCACAGGTTTTTAGGTATTTATAATTGAGATCCCCCCCACATCTCATCACATATCAATCCTTGAATTATAAACATTCATCAATCAACCTACTGATTATAGTGTGTAATGAAAGCAAAGTGAAAAACAAGTTTCCCTACAATAAGTAAAACATTCATTTTCTAATACTAAGAATACACACACATCTTTTATATATACAAAGAAATATACATTTACATATAATTATATATCTAATGTGAACGTATGCATGCATATACATTTATATGTGACAATTCTTTCCCCAATTACAGTTATGTCATTGTATGCAATTGCTTCTGCATTGTGATAATTATCTTAAACTGTTTACCTAGATTGTGCTTCCTTCTTTTTTGGGAGGGGGAGGTGGTGGGGCCTGACTCTGGGCCTGGGTGCTGTCCCTCAGCTCTTCAGCCCAAGGCTAGCACTCTACCATTTGAGCCACAGTGCCACTTCTGTCTTTTCCTGTTTATGTGATGCTGAGGAATCAAACCCAACGCCTCATGCATGGGAGGCAAGCACTCTACACTGAGCCACCGTCCCAGCCCATAGATTGTTATTTCTTACATCATGTTTTTTATAGTATCAGCTTGAAATTTACATATGCTTGTTATTATTATTTTTTTCTCCTGGAGCTCAAGAATGCAGAATCTATACAAAGTCACAAAGTCACAGAGCTGGTGCTTGTCATCCAATAATAGACTGTCATTTATGAGTTCCCACTTTATGGCATTACTGAAATGCTTTCACCTGAACCATTATTGGGCAACTTGAATTCTGAGGGATAAATCTGCCACTGGGTTCTGCATACAATGACAAATCATCTAAGGGTGAAAGTGTGTCTGTGGGAAGAGCTAGCATCTTCTATCACACATCCTCCCTCCCTGTGTAAATGCATGCCTGAGTAGGAAAAACCCCTGCTTTCTTACAATGCTATTTATTGGAAGCAAAGCTTCCATATAATTTTTCACTCCCAATCTGACAATTTCTCCTACACTGCAGTTGCTGCAGCAAGCAGATGATCTCTTCTGTGGGAAGTGCTTTCAGTGAAGGAGAGTTCATCTGCTTCATGCTGATTCTCTCTCTCTCTCTCAGGGTCTATGGGCCAGGCATTCCAGGGGCAATTTGCATTCATTATTTCTTTCAGTTCTCATGGCAGCATTAGGGACTGGATATTATTATCTCCTCTTAGAAATTTCCAGGTCACAAATCGTGTAGTAATTACTCAATCCTGCCCTTAATTCTAACTCTGCCTTTTGAAAGGAGTACAACATCACTTATGCTTATATATGTGATAGGGGGATAGGACTGCATTCATTTAGGTTTTTTAAAGTTGTAAAACATAACCTTAACCTTTGTATATAACTTAGATGTCTGCTCAAATAATGATGACAAAATAAATCTAATATATTTGCAACTTAGCTTAAGACTGAAGAACTCTTCTTTAATCCTGTGAATTTTATTATCAACAGTAACCACTGTCTTCTATTCATTTAATTGCATTCTTCAGGATTTTGCTATTCATCTTTAAGCTGTATTTTAAATTTACAGAATTGAAGATGTTGTGTATTCCTTTGGACTTTTTTGTTGTTAACTTTATTCATCAGGATTTACCCAATTGGATTCATGCAGCTGAAATGTATCCCACTGTCAATGGATATTGGAAGTTCCCAGCACTGGGCAACAATGAGTAAAACTTCTGGGAGAATTCTGATTCCACTTCTCCTGATACACAAGGACATGATTTGCATCAGGTTGTACAGCATGTAGTGAGATTTCAGGGTCATGAAATTGCCTTTCAACAGTGTTAATAAAGCCAAATTGCCTTCCAAAGTTCAGGCAATGATTTGCAGTATTTAACTGTTGCCAGTGACTCAGACATATAATAGTAGATACTCATGAGTTTGAGATCTGAGAATCAAGGTTCAAAGGGAGTTGAGACAAAAAAATCCAAGACTCTTATCCCTAATAACCAGTGAAAAACCATATGTGAGACTGTGGGAGTGTGGTTCAGGTGGTAGAGCAACTTATTTAAAAAAAAACAAAAAAAATAAAGCAGAAATGTGAGTCTTTGTGTTCAAGCTCAAGTCCTAGAAAAAATATATGTATATATAGTATTCAGTGGTGGGGCATTGGGACTCGAATACATCTCAGTGGTTCAGGAACACCAAGTAGACATAAGAAGAGTAGTTCATTTCTCAAGGCCACATAACAACTGTAAAAACACTATTTTTTAAAAATCACATTACATCTAGAAGGAAATGTAAATGTAGCATGCCTTTATCACTAGGCACTTTTTTTCCTTTAAAGCCTTAAGATCAATTTCTTATTGATTTTAATTGTTCATCTTGTTACTCAAACTCTACCTCTGTGGAACTGCGCAGGTTACATTCTCTTGTAATCTGCCTTGTTCACTAAGGTTTATTTCATTTTTTATTCATGTCTTTCCTAGTATCCAATTAAAAACCTGTGTTGGTAATGTTCTGTCTTTTTCCATACCAATCCACTACTCAATGTTCTGCCTCTGGTTTTATTTCCTCCTTTGAAATGGATCACAATATTGCACTTGTATTGTAATATTTTAAACTGGAAGGTCATTTAATAACTTGTATTTCTGTTACTATATTTTCTAACTAAACTTTATTATGCTCCTGTATATCTGCACTCTTCTGCCATTAGTTTCTTTGAAGATAATCATTGTTTTCAACTCCACATTACCACCAGTCCTCCTGCAAATTGTAGCATTATTATCTACCATTGCTCTACTCATAGTTTATTGCAATGACTGTTAAAATCCTCAACAAATTTCCATTGTAAATAATATAAACATTAAGAGGTCAAAAACTCTCCAATTTTCACATTAATTGATAAAAGAGATAACATGGCTTTCACTGAGATGGCATGATTTTCAGGTACAAAGGAAGAATAAATGGATTGTTTTTTTCTCTTCTGCTATGAAATTGCTTCTATCCCAATCAGTCTGCTTAATGATTATACAAAAACCTCCTTGACAGCCTCAGATTTGATATTTGCATCGGAGAAGCACTTTTAATTAACCTACATTTCAGAAATTTAAAATTAGAACATAAAAGATTATACTTCGGTGGAGGAGGTGACAAGATGGCGGAGGAGAAGCTGGAAGCTGAACAAGCTCTTGCATAGAAAGAAGTTTTAGAGTTCCAGTGAACAGTCCTAAGCCAGAGAAACACACCAAGTGTGCCATCACAGGACAGAGAGTTAGACAAGTGAGAGAAAGCCAAGGCAAGAATCTGAGCACCAGCCAGCAGCCGCCGGCGGCGGCGGCGGTGGCAGGGTCGCGGTGGAGACCACAGCCGGGCTATCGGCGGCGGCAGGGTCGCGGTGGAGACCTCAGCGGGGCTATACCTGAGCGCTGAGAGTCCGGGACGAAGGAGCCAGATGCAGCGGGCGAGCGGATTCTACTCAACACCAGCAAGAACCAACAAAGAGCAGACAGCTTCATCCTGCAGTTTGCAGACCAGAGACGACCCAGGATCCAGGACTCGGCGTGAGTAGAAGCCCGACATCCTCACTCCTTCTCAGGGAGCAGAGGAGGGAAGGCCACCCCTCCCCCCACCAGCACCGGCGATCTCCATCTTGGATACCGACAAAGCTCGGCGGAGCTGCTAGCTCCAACTCAGGCCTTGGAATAAAACGAGTCATTTAGCAGGTCACAAGAACTTAATGGAGAAGTGACCTGCCAGACTCAGCTCCATCCAGGGAAAAGTTACCCAGCCCAGGCACCAGCCATTGGAGTGGCTTTCCCCACTGGGTAACCAGAGCCAGAGGCTGCCCCTTCCTCTAGCAGCCTCAACAATCAAAGGAAAAACAGAAACCCTGAGAAGGGCTCCAGGCTGGGCTCTGAGAGTTTTTTTTTTCTGTTCTTCACAAATCAGCCCTAGGGAAAAGCTACTGATTGGTGAAAGCCCTCAACTCTACCCAGAACCTAGCCTCACCACTGCATCCCCCTCTTTTGTGATTCTCAAAGCAGATCTGCCTCCCATTAAACTAATCTGGGAGGGGGATCCCAAAATCTTGGGTAAAGCAGAGCATTTTTCTGCCTGTTCGAACAAACTGACTTAAGAAACCAATCAAGCCACAGGACCTCAAGCTGACCAGAAACTCCAACAAGAGGCTGGCTACAGACTAAAGGGAGATACAGGATTCTTCCCACCCCTTCCTCCCCCCCAAAAAAAATCAAAGAACTTTTTTTTTTTTCTTTCTTTTTTTTTTGGTACTTTATATATATAATTTTTTTTCCTTTTCTAAAAATTTTATTAATCCTTAATTTTTGCCTTTTTTGAAAAATAATGGTTTTCCAGTAACTTTTTTTTTCCTCTTATAATTTTTATTTTAGGAATACGTGAATGTGCGGTTTCCTTTCTTTTCTTGTCTTCTCTCTCTTTTTCTTTCTTTCTTAACTATCTTTTTGTCTTTTGTCTAGCTCTACTGAACTTCTGATCTTTTTTTTCCTCCCTTTATTATCCTGTTCACCTATTCTCTTTTTTTGACCTTCTTTATGTGACTTAGCTCTTGTCCTTCACATCCTCAGATAAACCCGCAGTTAACTAGTAGACCCTATCCCCCATTGTGTACACACTTAACCCACAAATATATTACCCAATTCAAAACCTCCGAGATTTAAACTCCTTAATAGCAGTACTACCTCTTTATACCTATATAATATTTTAAGCATTTTTTAAGTGTTTCACTTCTCCTCTATGTCCCTTCCCTTATCTTAATATACTCACATTCCTCTCTAAATACATTTCCATTTTTTTTCTGGTCCCTTTTCATTTCACTTTCCCTTTCTTCTTTTTCTCTCTCTCTATACTTGCATCCTACCCAACCTATTTCCTGCATTGGGTTTAGGACATAGTTAACTCTCCCTGTGCCCCGCCACACCAATCTATCCCTATTTTTTACCCACATCTCTCCCTAACCCTTATAATTTCTGGTCTTCCAAATTCTTTTCTGCGGTTCGAAGCCCATTAACATATAGTTGTTTGACGTTGAATAGATGTATCTGTTGAACTAGATTGTATCTGTAGACTATTAACTGTACAAAAGCAAACTTTGATTGATGGTTGCCTTAAAATAGTGTTCTAGCACAAAACTGGTGCTATTTTCATCTCAAATGGGCAGAGTAAGCCGGAAAAACACAAGAAAAATGGCAAATCCGGATATCTCAATTCCCAATCTTGACAATCAGGGGTCAGAACAGATAATGAATGTTCCAGAGGAGAGTTCCCAAATAGCTCTACAAACACTGGTGGCAACCATGATAAATGAGAAGTTTGACAACTTCCAAAGGACTCTGTATGAGCGTGAAAGGGAGAAAGAGGAGGCATCCCAAAAGCTTATAAAGGAATATCATAAGCGTGAGGAAGCTTCTCAAAAACTGATACAGGATTTGCGTGAACAACTAGAGAATACTCAAAGAGAAAGGGAAGAATGGCCTGAGCAGGCTGAGAACACTCAAAGAGAACTGCAGGAATCCCACGAAGAGAAGGCAGCTAATCAAAGAGTAATACAGGAATTGAGAGAACAGGTAGAGAATACACAAAGATCATTAAAGGCATTCATGGAATCCATTAACAAAGAGCTGAAGGAAGCCAGGGAGACCAAAAAGGGAATGTTGAATGAAACCCAACAGAAAGAATGGGAATCCAAAGAAACCATAACCAATCAACTAAGTGATTTGAGAACAAATACTGAACACCAAATAAAGGAAGTAAAGAAATTCATACAAGACCTAAAACAGAGCTTCAACAAAGAACTTGAAGCCATCAAAGCTGACCAACTAGAAGGAAAAGAGATAAAAAACAAAGTAGAGAGTCTTGACAGCAGGTTAGATCATGCAGAAGATCGAATCTCAGGGATAGAAGACAGCCTAGATATTATAGAGAAAGAACATACAACCATCCAAGACAAGTCCAAGAAATATGATAGATCGATCCAACACCTGGAAGACACCATAAGAAGGCCTAATCTAAGGATAATGGGTGTAGAGGAGCACCTAGAAACAGAAGTTAATGGTCTAGGAAATTTGTTTAACAGGATCCTAGCAGAGAACTTCCCAAACATACAAAAAGATAGGCCTATTCAGATACAAGAAGCTTTTAGAACCCCAAATAGACCAGACCAGAATAGGACCTCCCACCGACACATTATAATCCACACAGGATCAACATAGACCAAGGAAAATATCCTTAAAGCTGTCAAGGAGAAAAGGGTAATCACCTATAAAGGGAAACCAATCAGAATCACCTCAGATTTCTCAGCAGAGACAATCAAAGCAAGAAGAGCCTGGAATGAAGTATGCAATGCCCTAAAAACAAACAACTATCAACCAAGAATACTGTACCCAGCTAAACTCTCCTTCATAACTGAAGGCCAAATAAAAACCTTCCATAGCAAAGAAAAATTGAAACAATACATCTCCACCAAACCAGCCCTACAAAAGATTCTTAAAGATGTCCTACACATAGAAAACCAACAAGACTGCAATAAAGGCCAAGAAACTGCACCCAAACTAAGAATCCAAGAACCATAGGAAGAACCCAGTTTTTGCAGCCCCCAAGAAGGTGGATAACATGGCAGGAACTCCCAAATACCTCTCATTCCTATCTCTTAACGTTAATGGACTGAACTCTCCAATTAAGCGACATAGACTGTCTAGTTGGATTAAAAAACAAGACCCTTCTATCTGCTGCCTGCAGGAGTCACATCTTGCCCGTAAAAACAAACACATTTTCAAAGTTAAAGGCTGGAACAAAATCTTCCAAGCAAACGGCCCCCATAAACAGGCAGGAGTTGCAAACCTAATATCAGATAAAATAGACTTCAAATTAAAATTGGTGAGAAGAGATAAAGAAGGTCGCTACATACTAATTAAAGGATCTCTCTTTCAGGAAGATATTACACTTCTAAATATCTATTCGCCAAACAATGGAGCACCCAAATTTATCAAAGAAACACTACTTTCCCTCAAATCCCATATAGATCCAAAGACATTAATTGTTTGGGATTTTAACACACCACTCTCCCCACGAGATAGATCAACTCGGCAAAAACTCAACAGAGAAACCGCAGATCTAAACAGCTGCATAGATCAATTAGACTTAACAGACATCTACCGAACATTTCACCCAGCAGCATCAGAATACACGATTTTCTCAGCAGCACATGGAACATTTTCTAAAATAGACCACATTTTAGGCCACAAAGCAAACTTGTCTAAATTCAGAAACATTGAAGTTATACCTTGCATCCTCTGTGACCACAAGGGAATAAAATTAGAACTCAACACCAAAAGCCACCAAAGAAAGTCCGGCATCACATGGAGGCTGAACAACACACTGCTGAACCATGAGTGGGTCATGGAAGAGATTAGAAAGGAAATTAAAATGTTCATGCTATTCAGCAAAAATGAACACACAAATTACCAGCTCCTCTGGGACCCAGCAAAGGCAGTACTCAGAGGCAAGTTTATAGCTCTGAGCTCCTACATCAACAAATTGGAGAGATCTGAAACTAACAATTTAATGACACATCTAAACCTCCTTGAAAAAGAAGAGCAAGATAAACCCCAATCCAGTAGACGGAAAGAAATAATCAAAATTAAATCAGAATTAAATGAATTAGAATCCAAAAAAACTATAGAAAGAATCAACAAAACAAAGAGTTGGTTCTTCGAAAAACTTAACAAAATTGACAGACCCTTAGCAAATCTTATCAGAAAAAGAAGAGAACACACCCAAATTAATAAACTCAGAGATGAGAATGGAAACATCACCACGGAAACAACCAAGATTCAGAACATTATAAGGGAATACTTCTTAAAACGTTATGCTAAAAAGTTTGAGAACTTGACAGAAATGGACCTTTTTCTAGCAAATATTGACATGCCAAAACTAAACCAAGATGAGTTAAACTATCTTAACAGGCCCATATCAAGCATTGAAATAGAAACAGCAATAAGAGACCTCCCAGCTAAGAAAAGTCCAGGACCAGATGGTTTTACAGCGGAATTTTACAAGGCCTTCAAAACAGAGCTCACACCAATACTCCTCCAACTCTTCAATAAAATTGAAAGAGAAAGCTCACTACCGAACACGTTCTATGAAGCCATCATAACCCTCATCCCAAAACCAGGCAGAGACTCATCAAAGAAAGAGAACTATAGACCCATCTCTTTGATGAATATTGATGCAAAACTTCTCAACAAAATTTTGGCCAATCGACTTCAACATTTCATCCAAAAAATCATACACCACGATCAAACAGGTTTCATTTCAGGGATGCAAAGCTGGTTCAATATACGCAAATCAATTAATATTATTCATCACATCAACAGGAGCAAGAATAAGAACTACATGATTATCTCAATAGATGCAGAAAAAGCATTCGACAAGATCCAACACCACTTCATGATGAAGGTTTTGGAAAAATTAGGAATCCATGGAACATTCCTCAATACAATAAAGGCTGTATATGACAAACCTACAGCCAGCATTATACTCAATGGTGAAAAACTAAAGCCATTTCCTCTTAACTCAGGAACAAGACAAGGATGCCCACTCTCGCCACTCCTTTTCAATCTAGTATTAGAATGCCTAGCTACAGCAATAAGACAGGATGCAGACATAAAGGAGATCCAAATAGGGAAAGAAGAAATAAAACTCTCCCTCTTTGCAGATGACATGATCTTGTATTTAAAGAATCCCATAGACTCCACTCCCAAATTACTCAAGCTGATTCAAAACTTTGGCAAAGTAGCAGGGTATAAACTTAACCCCCAAAAATCAATGGTTTTCTGTATGCCAATAATGAGAAAAGTGCGGCTGAAATTAGGAAAGCAACTCCATTTGTAATAGCCCCACAAAAAATAAAATACCTAGGAATTAACTTAACTAAAGAAGTGAAGGACCTCTATGATGAAAACTTTAAAATCTTGAAAAAGGAAATCAACACAGAACTTAAAAAATGGCAAATCGTCCCATGCTCCTGGATTGGAAAGATTAACATCGTGAAAATGGCAATACTTCCCAAGGCTATCTACAAATTCAACGCAATACCTATCAAAATTCCAACCTCATTCTTCAAGGAAATAGAAGAGGCAATCCAAAAATTCATATGGAACAATAAAAGACCCCGAATAGCAAAAACACTCCTCAACGGAAAGAACACTGCTGGAGGAATATCAATACCAAATTTCAAACTCTACTACAAAGCCATAGTAATCAAAACAGCTTGGTACTGGCATAAGAACAGACCTCAGGACCAATGGAATAGAATTGAAAACCCAGAAAGGAACCTACAGACCTATAGCCATCTAGTCTTCAAAAAAGGAGCTAAAACAATAGAATGGAAGAAAGACAGCCTCTTCAGTAAATGGTGCTGGCAAAATTGGTCAACTACATGTAGAAAACTAAAGCTAGATCCTTATATATCACCCTGCACCAGAATCAACTCCAAATGGATCAAAGACCTTGAAGTCAAAGCAGACACTCTGAAAACATTACAGGATGGAATAGGAGAAACCCTAGGGCTCCTTGGCACAGGCCGAAATTTTCTGAATAGAGACCCGGAAACACAACAAATCAAAGAAAGGTTGGACAAATGGGATTGCATAAAGTTGCAGAGCTTCTGCAGGGCAAATGACATAGCTAGCAAGATCAATAGAAAGCCCACAGATTGGGAGAAGATCTTTACTAGCCATACAACGGACAAGGGTCTCATATCTAAAATATACTTGGAACTCAAAAAATTAAAACCCCCAACAACAAATCCCCAAAGAAACAACTGCCCAATAAATAAGTGGGAGAAAGACTTAAAGAGAAACTACTCTGAAGAAGAAAGAAGGATGGCCAATAGACACATGAAGAAATGTTCAACATCCTTAGCCATAAAAGAAATGCAAATCAAAACAACATTGAGATATCACCTCACCCCAGAAAGAACGGCAAAAATCAAGAACTCTAACAACAACAGATGCTGGAGGGGATGTGGACAGAAAGGAACCTTACTTCATTGTTGGTGTGAATGTAAACTTGTCCAACCACTTTGGAAAGCGGTATGGATGTTCCTCAAAAGACTTCACATAGAACTCCCGTATGACCCAGCAATCCCACTTTTGGGCATTTACCCACATGCTTACAAACAAGACCACACTAAAGCTACCACCACAACTATGTTTATTGCAGCATTATTTACCATAGCTAAGATATGGAACCAACCCAGATGCCCCTCAGTAGATGAATGGATCAAGAAAACGTGGTATATATACACAATGGAATTCTATGCCTCCATCAGAAAGAATGACATTGCCCCATTTGTTAGGAAATGGAAAAACTTGGAAAAAATTATATTAAGTGAAGTAAGCCAGGCCCAAAGAAACATCGGTCCCATGGTTTCCCTTATTTGCAATATCTAGTATATGTACGAGTCAAGCAGAAAATGTCAGATAATATGATGTCAGGAAAATGAACCCTTAGATATGTATTTTAATGTTATTTCTTTCATACATGTGTTTCTAACGCATTTATAAGATTATCTCTTGGTTGCTTTGTATGTCCCTCCCCCACAGTATAACCCCTGCTTTCACTATATTTGATGTCAGTATAACTTGTGGAGGAGATGGGGAAAAACCAGTTGTTTAAGGATACAGGTGGATCTGATGCAACAATGAGAAGTACAAGTTGTCATGTCCAAAACGAGCTTTACAACGTCGGTGCGGGGGGGGGTTGGTGGGGGGGAAGGGGGGAAGGGGGAAGGAGAAGGATTGTGATGGGGGGGAGGGGGGAGGCTGGGAAGGGATGGGAAAGGTAAACAAAGGAGGAGGCTGCACTGCTTGGTAAGAAATGTACGCAATATCCTGCCCATGCAATTGTAACTGCTCTGTACAGTTTGTTCACAAATAAAATAAAATAAAATTAAAAAAAAGATTATACTTCAATTGCAATGATCTTCTGTATCTTTCTTTGTTCAATGAATAATTACTACTAGAATTTTTACCAAAATATTCACCTATCTTAATCTATGAATACACTGATATCATCTGTTAACAAAGGAAGGTACATTCAAAATTCTTGAACTAACTTGAATTAATTCACTTTTAATTCTGGAACTAACTTTTAAAAACAATAAATCATAACGAAGTTCACCATTTATATTGCTGCTTTTTTCTAACTTACAATATTTAAAAGGCAAATCTACTTTTCTTCTTTAAAGTTTACTTTAATTGCTTACTTAATTTTACTTTTCTTTATTTCTTAGTGTCATTACTGTGAGTGATTCATGCTTGATGATTATTGTAAATGTCTTTGTAATTATAGCACAGTATTTTTCATTGAACTGGATGATACAAAAGTTAAACAAAACTTATCTTTTTCTCAAAAGGTTGTGACCCAAATATTTTTCACCATTTTCCATTTATTAATTTACTAAAGATTTGCATCACAAATAACACAAAGTAATTTTTAGAAGTTTATATTTTTCATATAAACTGAAAACCAATCTTTAAGTATTTTGTGTAAGTTATTCTCCCTACCTGCCTTATACTTGTAAAATGTGTAATTTATTTGGGAAATCTGATATTTTTATCTTCATATAAGGTAGTTTTCATCAAAACAGAAAACACATTTAAAGTTTATCTGAAGTTAGGATGGTGTTTAGTATTAATGAAGCAATCTGGCACAGAATGAGACCATGAAAGAAAAGTGAACACATCGGTAAGCTTGTGCACATTCTAATCTTAGTGCAATTTAAGAAATGATGATTTGAAATTCCAGGTTTCCCTGTATGTTGAAATACTGAATGCTTTGCTGCTGCTGCTTTCTTCTTCTTCTTCTTCTTCTTCTTCTTCTTCTTCTTCTTCTTCTTCTTCTTCTTCTTCTTCTTCTTCTTCTTCTTCTTCTTCCTCTTCTTCCTCTTCTTCCTCTTCTTCCTCTTCTTCCTCTTCTTCCTCTTCTTCTTCTTCTTCTTCTTCTTCTTCTTCTTCTTCTTCTTCTTCTTCTTCTTCTTCTTCTTCTTCTTCTTCTTCTTCTTCTTCTTCTTCTTCTTCTCCTTCATCTTCTTCTCCTTCATCTTCTTCTCCTTCCTCTTCTTCTTCATCTTCTTCTTCTTCCTCTTCCTCCTGCTCCTCCTCCTTTTCCTCCTCCTCCTCCTCCTCCTCCTCCTCCTCTGCTTCTGGTTCTTCTTCTGCTGCTTCTGCTTCCTCTGCTTCCTCTCTTTCCTCTCCTTCCTCTCCTCCTCCTCCTTCCTCCTCCTCCTCCTCCTCCTGCTGTTGCTGCTCCTCCTCCTCCTCCTCCTGCTGCTGCTGCTCCTCCTCCTCCTGCTGCTGCTCCTCCTCCTCCTCCTGCTTCTGCTTCTTCTTCTTCTTCTTCTTCTTCTTCTTCTTCTTCTTCTTCTTCTTCTTCTTCTTCTTCTTCTTCTTCTTCTTCTTCTTCTTCTTCTTCTTCTTGTTCGCTTTTTGCCCAATATTAGCACTCTACCACTTGAGCCACACAGCCTCTTCCAGTCTTTTCTGGGTAGTTTATTGGAGATAGGAGCATGATCGACTTTTCTGCTTGTGTAGGCTGTCATCCACACATCTCAGCTTCCTGAACAGCTAAGATTACAACTATGAGCCACCAGCATCTGACTCAAAGGATCTTTAAAATGAGTTTTCTCAAGTACAAATCAGTAAAATTTCCATATGGTATATGGATGGCCTATCACTGCCAAAAATATATACTCTATTGTAACAAATACATAGCATAAAGAAAGAAACTTTGTTTTCTCACAAATCTCTGGACAGAAGTCCAAGATTAAGATGTGAACAGAATTGATTTCTTTTGAATAGCTTGAGGAAGATTTATTTTATGTATCATTCCTAAATTCTTGTGTTTTCTGGAAATCCCTTTTGCTCTTGTTTTCTGCTACATCAATCACATCTCTGTGTTCATATTTACCTGATAGTCTTTCTATGTGCATGTTTTCTTTATTTACGTTCAAATTGTTCTGTCATTAGGAACATTAGTCACAGAAGATTAATGGTATTGAACTAAGAATTCATGAACAAGTTGAACAGGCAAAATAGATTTAATCCAAAAACTATTTCAAGAGAGTCGAGATTATTGCAATGGAGTAAATGAAACTCAACCCAGGGTAAGTAAATGACAAGTGATTTTAGGGCTTGGTGTAAAATAATGGTAAAGAAATAAAGATTTTAGAGATGAGGTTAATTACTGTGATTATGGATTCTCTGTTTGTTAACTGGAGGTTATTGAACCTAGGCTTCCATAAAAAAATCTTGGAGACAGAAACTCTATGCTTGCTCATGAATAAAAAATCAAGAATATTGCTCCTAGATCCTTGATGAAAATATTCCTGGGGGGTGGAGGGGACGCTAGAAAAAATCGGAGAGGAATTGAATCTGACAGAAACAGAAAAAATATTACTAAAACCAAATTTTCTGTAATATGTATTTTAATAAGTAGATGTCTAGGGCTGAAAAGAGAAAAATGCTTGTCTAAAATCTAAAAATTAGTCTCCCTGAAAATAATCCATGAATAGTCAAATGCATATGTTCTGAAATCATTTTAAAAAGTAATATGTATTATGTGACTCTCTCCCTGTTTCTAAATACAGTCTCGCCCTTAGTTGCCAACATTAGAACATCAACACATATTTGGGGAGAAATGGTTTGACTTATAACATGTATATGAAACTCTCTGATAAATGAAGAAGAGAAATAGTACTTGGTTCTAATCTACAGATAAGAATAGAATTAAATATGTGATACAAAAGAACAAATTCAAAGGTTGGGACCATGGACTAGTGGTAGAGTGCTTGCCTAGCTGGCATGAAGCCCCAGGTTTGATTCCTCAGTACCACATACACAGAAAATGTTGGAAATGGCATTGTGGCTCAAGTGGTAGAGCACTATCCTTGAGCTGAGGGGCTCAGGGACAGTGTCCAGGCCCAGAGTTCAAGCTCTACAAACACCAAAAAAAGAACAAATTCAAGTATCACATTACAGTTTTGTCCTCTATGTATTTGAAGAGAAGTTTTATAAAAAATATTTATTATTTCATAATGTAATCCCCTAAAAAAGGAAGTGGCAAAGAATACAATATGACAAAACTATCACAAATTGTTACATGTATTATTAATGAAATGTAAGCAAATTCTTCCACAATTATTTGGCCAATTATTTTTTGAGATGAACAAAAGAAGAGCAAATACGACTATTTCATTGATAAAATTGTGAAAAAAACGTACAAAAATAAATTTATTTCTTTAGCTTCAATCTGTCAGATCAATTCCTTAAAAGCCTCAATTCAGAATTTATATAGCTGAGATTTGTGATTTGTTTATATGCTGTATAGCAGGTAAGCAGGTTAGAAATAGCCACGAGGTTGTTCTCAAATGCAGTTTTCTACTAAGTCATGCTTAGTACAACGAAGCAATTCTCATGTGTGGAATTCCATTTGTGCAGCCTTCAATGCAGTAAGGGCCTCTGACTGCTATAAGGGTGCTCCAAAGCTAGAAGGGGTATAAAGAAATCTCAGGTCATATTTGGCTCATTTTAATATTATCATGTCCTGAAAGCCTCACTTGATATTCTAACTTCTATCTATTGATAATATCTATTGATATTCTAACTTCAGTACTTAAAAATAATTTTAAGAAACATTTTAGTTAGGAGACATTTCCATATATATATATACATATATATATATATATATATATATATATATATATATATATAGCTTGTATCATTTCTCATTCAGTAGCCTTTCTACAACCACTCCAATAGTTTTCATTGCTCTGTTTTCACACATAAATATTAAGTATTTTTACCATATTTATCCTCATTTTCTCTTAGGGATGATGGCCTCATATTCTCAAGACAATATTAATTACTCATCATGCTGTCATTTTCTTCATTTTTATCATATATTAATTCTAACAATAGATTTTATCACAGTAATTCACATGATCATGTGTTATAATATAGTGACATCAATCTCCTCTGGTGGTGTTTCCAAATCCAGGTGTTGTTCTAAACAAACAAAATTTCCCACTGCATTTCCTCATTCATGAACTAAATCCATAGTAGGCATTGGGCTTAGGACTGATTTTTTTGGTGGTTGTTTTGCTAATAGTTATCTGTACCCAGTTGTGCATTAGTGGACCATGATGAGTCTGTTTCATCCTTTTTAAGTACAATTAACCTCAGTAATTCTAAGTGGTTCTGACATCTTAATATTAGTCATTATTTTGTGATTAACTTAGCCCTAGTAAAAAAGTAACGAGCATGATGATTTTGATACTTAGCACAAACTAAATTGAGTGTTGTAATTAGGGACACAGTTGGTATTTAACACTGTTATAACTCATTCAACCATAAGTGTCCCAGAGGAATTTTGTCAACATTCTTACAATGATGGAGATAGAATATCATATTATGTTTCTCTTACTGTCATTTGCTTTCTCATAAAAAATTGAATTCAATCTAATGAACGGTCCAAGATTTAAGAGTTGGAAATTAAAGTATCTTATATATTGTTTTGTGGAATATACTTAAGTAGATGAAGCACTGGGTTTCATATTTGAGTCAAAGTCTAATTTCTTTTCTTTTAATTCCCTTCATTATTGAAACATTTTCTGCCTTCTAGCTGCCATTCACTCTTAGTCTTGCACTGAAGGTCCTCCTGTATTCCAGCACTCAAGTGATGGAATTATTAGCATCACACTGAGACTTCACATTTTTATATTTTCCTTTAGTAATATAATCAGGAAAATTTGATAAAAAGAAAAATATTATCATCTAAAGTTGTGATAAGTAGTGTTATTTATTTTTGTCATTATATTTCAAAATAATATTTCTCTTTTTGACAAGTGGATGATCTATAAAATTTAGAGATTATTCTTTTTCATAGATATTTGTATTGCAAATCTGTTCACAGCAAACAAAGGAGTGGTATTTGATATTGATAATAAAGGAAACCATGGGACCTGTGTTTCTTTGGGCCTGGCTTACTTCACTTAATATAATTTTTTCCAAGTTTTCCATTTCCTAACAAATAGGGCAATGTCATTCTTTCTGATGGAGGGATAGAATTCCATTGTGTATATATACCATATTTTCTTGATCCATTCATCTACTGAAGGACATCTGTTTTGGTTCATATCTTAGCTATGGTAAATAAAACTGCAATAAACATAGTTGTAGTGGTAGCTTTAGTGTGGTCTTGTTTGTAAACACTTGAGTAAATGCCCAAAAGTGGGATTGCTGGGTCATAGGGGAGCTCTATGTGAAGTCTTTTGAGGAACCTACATACTGCTGTCCAAAGTGGTTGAACAAGTTTACATTCCCACCAACAATGAAGTAAGGTTCCCTTCTGTCCACATCCCCTCCAGCATCTGTGGTTGTTAGAGTTCTTGATTTTTTCCATTCTAACTCCAGTGAGGTGGTATCTCAAGGTTGTTTCGATTTGAATTTCTTTTATGGCTAGGGAAGTTGAGCATTTTTTCATGTGTCTATTGGCCATCCTTCTTTCTTCTTCAGAGAAGTTTCTCTTTAAGACTTTAGCCCACTTATTATTGGGAAGTTGTTTCTTTGAGGATTTGTTTTTGGGGGATTTAATTTTTTGAGTTCCAAGTATATTTTAGATATGAGACCCTTGGCCGTTGTATGGCTAGTAAAGTTCTTCTCCCAATCCCTGGGCTTTCTATTGATCTTGCTAGCTATGTCGTTTGCCTTGCAGAAGCTCTGCAACTTCATGCAATCCCATTTGTCCAACTTTTCTTTGATTTTTTGTGTTTCCGGGTCCCTATTCAGAAAATTTCGGCCTGAGCCAAGGAGACCTAGGGTTTCTCCTATTCAATCCGTAATGTTTTGAGAGTGTCTGCTTTGACTTCGAGGTCTTTGATCCATTTGGAGTTGATTCTGGTGCAGGGTGATATATAAGGATCTAGCTTTAGTTTTCTACATGTAGTTAACCAATTTTGCCAGCACCATTTACTGAAGAGGCTGTCTTTCTTCCATTCTATTGTTTTAGCTCCCTTTTTGAAGACTAGATGGCTATAGGTCTGTAGGTTCCTTTCTGGGTTATCAATTCTATTCCATTGGTCCTGAGGTCTGTTCTTATGCCAATACCAAGCTGTTTTGATTACTATGGCTTTATAGTAGAGTTTGAAATTTAGTATTGATATTCCTCCAGCCGTGTTCTTTCCGTTGAGGAGCGTTCTTCCTATTCGGGGTCTTTTATTGTTCCATATGAATTTTTGGATGGCCTCCTCTATTTCCTTGAAGAACGAGGTTGGAATTTTGATAGGTATTGCGTTGAATTTATAGATAGCCTTGGGAAGTACTGCCATTTTCACGATGTTAATCTTTCCAATCCAGGAGCATGGGAGGTTTTGCCACTTTTTAAGTTCTGTGTTGATTTCCTTTTTCAAGATTTTAAAGTTTTCATCATAGAGGTCCTTCACTCCTTTGGTTAAGTTAATTCCTAGGTATTTTATTTTTTGTGGGGCTATTACAAATGGAGTTGCTTTCCTAATTTCAGCCACACTTTTCTCATTGTTGGTATACATAAAACCATTGATTTTGGGGGGTTAATATTATAACCTGCTACTTTGCCAAAGTTTTGAATCAGCTTGAGTAATTTGGGAGTGGAGTCTATGGGATTCTTTAAATAAAAGATCATGTCGTCTTCAAAGAGGGACAGTTTTATTTTTTCTTTACCTATTTGGATCCCCTTTATGTCTGCATCTTGTCTTATTGCTGTAGCTAGATTAAAGAGAAGTGGAGAGAGTGGATATCCTTGTCTTGTTCCTGAGTTAAGAGGAAATGGCTTTAGTTTTTCACCATTAAGTATAATGCTGGCTGTAGGTTTGTCATATACAGCCATTATTGTGTTGAGGAATGTTCTATGGATTCCTAATTTTTCCAAATCCTTCATCATAAAGGGCTGTTGGAATTTGTCGAATGCTTTTTCTGCATCTATTGAGATAACCCTGTGGTTCTTATTCTTGCTCCTGTTGATGTGATAATATTAATTGATTTGCGTATATTGAACTTGCTTTGCACCCCTGAAATGAATCCTGTTTGATCGTGGTGTATGATTTTTTGGATGAATTGTTGAAGTCGATTGGCCAAAATTTTGTTAGAAGTTTTGCATCAATGTTCATCAAAGAAACGGGTCTATAGTTCTGTTTCTTTGATGAGTCCCTGCCTGGTTTTGGGATGAGGGTTATGATGGCTTCATTGAATGTGTTCGGTAGTGAACTTTCTCTTTTAATTTCATTGAAGAGTTGGAGGAGTATTGGTGTGAGCTCTGCTTTGAAGAGCTTGTAAAATTCCACTGTAAAACCATCTGGTCCTGGACTTTTCTTAGCTGGGAGGTCTCTTATTGCTGTTTCTTTTTCAATGCTTGATATGGGCCTATTTAGATGGTTTAACTCATCTTGGTTTAGTTTTGGCATGTCAATATTTGCTAGGGAAAGGTCCATTTCTGTCAAGTTCTCAAAGTTATTAGCATAAAGTTTTGAGAAATATTCCCTTATATTTTTCTGAATCTTGGATGTTTCCTTGGTGATATTTCCATTCTCATCTCTGAGTTTATTAATTTGGGTGTGTTTTCTTCTTTTTCTGATAAAATTTCCTAAGGGTCTGTCAATGTTGTTAAGTTTTTCGAAGAACCAACTCTTTGTTTTGTTGATTCTTTCTATAGTTTTTTTGGGTTCTAATTCATTTAGTTCTGATTTAATTTTAATTAGTTCTTTCCATCTATTTGATTGGGGTTTATCTTGCTGCTTTTTTTCAAGGAGGTTTAGATGTGTCATTAAATTGTTAGTTTCAGATCTTTCCAATTAGTTGATGTAGGAGCTCAGAGCTATAAACTTGCCTCTGAGTACTGCCTTTGTTGTGTCCCGGAGGAGCTGGTAATTTGTGTGTTCATTTTTGTTGAATAGCATGAACATTTTAATTTCCTTTCTAATCTCTTCCATGACCCACTCATGATTCAGCAGTGTGTTGTTCAGCCTCCATGTGATACAGGACTTTCTTTGGTGGCTTTTGGTGTTGAGTTCTAATTTTATTCCTTTGTGGTCAGAGAGAATGCAAGGTATAACTTCAATGTTTCTGAATTTAGACAAGTTTGCTGCTGAGAAAAACACGTATTCTGATGCTGCTGGGTGAAATGTTCAGTAGATGTCTGTTAAGTCTAGTTGATCTATGCAGCTGTTTAGATCTGCGGTTTCTCTGGTGAGTTTTTGCCGAGTTGATCTATCTAGTGTGAAGAGTGGTGTGTTAAAATCCCCAACAATTAATGTCTTTGTATCTATATGGGATTTGAGGGAAAGTAGTGCTTCTTTGATAAATTTGGGTGCTCCATTGTTTGGCGAATAGATATTTAGAATTGTAATATCTTCCTGAAGGAGAGATCCCTTAATTAGTACGTAGCGACCTTCTTTATCTCTTCTCACGAATTTTAATTTGAAGTCTATTTTATCTGATATTAGGATTGCAACTCCTGCCTGTTTATGCAGGTCTTTTGCTTGGTAGATTTTGTTCCAACCTTTAACATTGAAAATGCGTTTCTTTTTACAGGCAATATGTGACTCCTGCAGGCAGCATATAGAAGGGTCTTGTTTTTTAATCCAACTAGACAGTCTATGTCGCTTAATTGGAGAGTTCAATCCGTTAACGTTAATAGATAGGGCTGAGCTGTATTTGGGAGTTCCAACTATGTTATCCACCTTTCTGGGGGCTGGGAAACCTGGGATCTTCCTATGGTTCTTGGATTCTCAGTTTGGGTGCAGTTTCTTGGCCTTAATTGTGGTCTTGTTGGTTTTCTATGTGTAGGACATCTTTAAGAATCTTTTGTAGGGCTGGTTTGGTGGAGATGTAGTGTTTCAATTTTTCTTTGCTATGGAAGATTTTTATTTGGCCTTCAGTTATGAAGTATTCTTAGTTGATAGTTGTTTGTTTTTAGGGCATGTCATACATCATTTCAGGCTCTTCTTGCTTTGATTGTCTCTGCTGAGAAATCTGAGGTGATTCTAATTGGTTTTCCTTTATAGGTGATTAATCTTTTCTCCTTGACAACTTTAAGGATCTTTTCCTTGGTCTGAGTTGATCCTGTGTGGATTATAATGTGGCAGTGGGATGTCCTACTCTGGTCTGCTCTGTTTGGAGTTCTAAAAGCTTC
Source organism: Dipodomys ordii (assembly GCF_000151885.1). Lineage (NCBI taxonomy): Eukaryota > Metazoa > Chordata > Mammalia > Rodentia > Heteromyidae > Dipodomys > Dipodomys ordii. Next base: position 681,441 of record NW_012284233.1, read on the forward strand.
TTGAATCTGAATAGACCTCTTTTTTTGCATGTTTGGGAAGTTCTCTGCTGGGTTCCTGTTAAACAAATTTCCTAGGCCATTAACTTCTGTTCCTAGGTGCTTCTCTACACTCATGATCCTGAGATAAGGCCTTCTGATGGTGTCTTCCAAGTGTTGGATTGATCTAGCATATTTCTTGGACTTGTCTTGGATGGTTGTTTGTTCTTTCTCTATAATATCTAGGCTGTCTTCAGTCCCTGAGATTCGATCTTCTGCATGGTCTAACCTGCTGTCAAGACTTTCTACTTTGTTTTTTATTTCTTTTCCTTCTAATTGGTCAGCTTTGATGGCTTCAAATTCTTTGTTGAAGTTCTGTTTTAGGTCTTGTATGAATTCCTTTACTTCCTTAATTTTGTGTTCAGTGTTTATTCTCAAATCACATAGTTGATTGGTTATGGTTTCTTTGGACTCCTATTCGTTCTGTTGGGTTCCATTCATCATTCCCTTTGTGGTCTCCCTGACTTCCTTCAGCTCTTTGTTAATGGATTCCATGAATGCCTTTAGTGATCTTTGTGTATTCTCTTCCTGCTCTCTCAATTCCTGTATTACTCTTTGATTAGCTTCCTCCTTTTCGTCGGATTCCTGCAGTTCTCCTTGAGTGTTCTCAGCCTGCTCATGCCATTCCTGCCTTTCTCCTTGAGTATTCTGAAGCTGCTCCTGCAAATCCTTCATCAGCTTTTGAGAAGCTTCCTCACGCTTATGATATTCCTGTATAAACTTTTGGATTGCCTCCTCTCTCTCCTTATCACGCTCATACAGAGTCCTTTTTATGTTTTCTATCTTTTCATTTATCTTTTCATTTTCGGTAACTCTCCTCCGGATTATTCATTATCTGTTCTGTCCCCTGATTATCAAGATTTGGAATTGAGATACCCGGATTTGCCATTTTTCTTGTGTTTTTCCGGCTTACTCTGCCCATTTGAGATGAAAATAGCCCCAGTTTTGTGCTAGAACACTATCTTAAGGGAACCATCAACCAAAGTCTGAATATCTACAGTCAATAGTCTACAGATACAATCTAGTTCAACAGATACATCTATTCAACATCAAACAACTATATGTTAATGGGCTTTGGATTCACAGAAGAATTTGGAAGACCAGAAATTATTAGGGTTAGGGAGAGATGTGGGTAAAAATAGGAAAAATTGGTGTGGGGAGGCACAGGGAGTCCTAATCTCAATGCAGGAATTAGGTTGGGTAGGATGCAAGTAGAGAGAGAGAGAAAAAGAAGAAAGGGAAAGGGAAATGAAAGAGACCAGAAAAAATAGAAACGTAAATATTAATAATATTATGGAGACCAAATCAATCTATTTAGAGGGGAACATGAATATATTGAGAGAAGGGGATGGACATAGAGGAGATGTGAAAAACTTAAAAAAATACTTAAAATATTATATAGGTATAAAGAGGTAGTACTGCTATTAAGGAATTTAATTCTCAGAGGTTTTGAATTGAGTAATAAATTTGTGGATTTAGTGTGTACACAATGGGGGATAGGGTCTACTAGTTAACTAAGGATTTAACTGAGGATGTGCAGGACAAGAGTTAAGTCACATAAAGAAGAACAAAAGAGAGGAAAAGGTGAAAAGGATAAGAAAGGGACAAAAAAGATCAGAAGTTCAGTAGAGCTAAACAAAAAACAAAAAAAAATTAAAAAAGAAAAAAAAGAGAAAGAAGACAAGAAAAGAAAGAAAAATGCACATTCACGTATCCCTAAAATAAAAATTATAATAGAAAAAAAAGTTACTGGAAAACAATTTTTTTCAAAAAGGCAAAAATTAAAGATTCATAAAATTTTAGGAAAGAAAAAAAATTTATATATATATATAAGGTACCAAAAAGAAAAAGAAGAAGAAGAAAAAAAAGTTCTTTGATTTTTTTGGGGAGGGGTGGGAAAAATCCTGTGTCTGTAACCAGCCTCATGTTGGAGTCTCTGGTCTGCTTGAGGTCCTGAGGAGGGGGAGGGGGGCCTTCCCTCCTCTGCTCCCTGAGAAGGAGTGAGGACGTCAGGCTTATACTCATGCCGTCTTAATTCCTGGGTCGTCTCTGCTCTGTGAACTGCAGGATGAAGATGTCTGCTCCTTGTCGGTTCTTGCTGGTGTTGAGTAGAATCCGCTTGCCCGCTGAGTCTGGCTCCTTCGTCCCGGACTCTCTGTGGCTCAGGTATGGTGCCCTGCGCTCGCCACTGTGACTGCTGCCGCTGCTGCTGCCAAGCGCTCAGTTGTGTCTCCTTGCCTTCGCATCCCCTTTCTTGCCTAACTCTCTGTCCTGTGATGGCACACTTGGTGTGATTCTCTGGCTTAAGACTGTTCACTGGAACTCAAAAACTGCTTTCTATGCGAGAGCTTGTTCAGATTCCAGCTACTTCTCCACCATCTTCCTGGAACTCCTACAAAATTTTTATTAATACAATGCTAACATAAAAATAGGAAAGGTTTAAAGTATAAACAATAATTTTGGCATATAAAATATGCATATATGACCTATATACCTTATATGCATAAATATATACATCAGTAGGTAGACCTTCCTTTAAAAAGTTATATTTAACATTTGAAATATTTGATTAATGCTTAATTCTAATTAATCAGTTCTATAATTAAAGAAACTATAATAACATATTCCATATATCATCTAAAGTCAATCATTTTTAACAGTGTTTTCCAGGTATGCCATTTTAGTGACAGTTACTGAAAAAATGCTTACAGAAACTTATAGAAAAGAAGGATTACATCCTAAAAAAAAAATATTCAGCATATCCCTGGCAAAGAGATGTTTTAAATATCCATTTGTTATACATATTTTAAATATCCATTTGTTATACATATATATGTATATATATGTACATATATATCACAGGTAGTCATGAATATATTCACCGATTTTGCAAAGCAAAACTAACATCAGACTAATCGAAGTGTCATATGAGTTCCCTATTTTGTGTTTCATCAACAAGTGTAGCTTTCCTTCTTCTTATTTGTCCCTTTCTTCTTTAACAATATGCAACATTGGATAAGATTAAGCTTTAGGAAGCTCTGCTTACACTTGATGATTTACTTTTGGTTGCAACACACTTATTCCCAGAGCTGGTGAGAGAAAGAGAATTAAACCAATGCTTTGTCAAATTGACTTGACTCACATGGTTGTCTTTTCCTCTTGCTTTATTTTCCTAGGGGTTGGTCATTCTTAAAGTTTAGGAATACACTACAGGGAACCAATATAAAAATGGCTTTCTAGAAGCTAATTTTTCATTGTCAACTCAAATTCCTCTGTTGTAAGATTTAAGCAGTGATTGTGTGTCCCCTACCTGCTGTTATTTCTTTACTTCCCTTCTTTTATTTCCTACTTTGAATGTTTCTCTTGTAATAAATCAAGTCAAAAAAAATAAAAGAAAGCAACATGGATTTGTTTTGTTTTGGGCTCTGAGTTTAACCACTCATTTCAATTCAATAAACGTATAGGTCAAAGTAATAAGAAGTAACCCCTAATTATCCTAAAAGAATGGCATAAAAATTCAAGTATAATACCCACAATATCAAGATAACATCTGATTTATCAGACACTGGAGTGATAAACATACTGGAACATGGAACAGTAAAGAGTCTATGTAAGAATTCTTCCTGTCACACATACATATGTGTATATAATTGTAAATATCTATGTATCTACTTATTTATCTCTATATCTACATATACACATGGAAAGATTGATAGATATTAGGCAAGTCCAGATTTGTACATTCTCAACTTTATTTTCAACATATTAAATATATTTTAATATATTAAATGAATTTGAATATATATATGATTATATATGTAAATATATATTATGTATATACATGCAGCAAGTCCAGATTTATACATTCTCAATTTTTGTTTTAATATGTTCAATTTATTTGAATCCACACAAATTGTATATATTTGTTGGTTAACCTACTGGTTAACCTTTTATTATATAATGTTCAAAATCCTTTCCCTCTAACTACATTTATAACTGTGGTGACTTACCTAGTCACTTGGCCCGGGTCTCATTTGATGCAGCAAATCTGTGCAATGCAGTAGAAGCTGATTGCCACTCTTGACTTGATATCTTTTTATTTTGCCAAATAATTTTAAATTATTCACAACATAAACATTTTGACAACCTTAGTCATTTTGTAATTAGTAATGGTTTGTTAATTCTGAAAGATTTAATTTCACTTAAAATAAAGAAAATATTTTTTTAAACCTCAGTATCATTCTCCATAGTTCTGCATATATTTTTACTAAAGTATTGGCACTGATACTATGAATTGAAGAGAGAATCTATTTTCATAACTTCCTTTAATAATATTAACCAATAAAGAATTGGGAGGATATTATTTCTCTGATTAAATAATTGCTTTTAATGGAAATTTTAATTTCCACTAATTCTCATTTCTCAAGTACTATATAAGTGGTATATAATCTAAATAGCATAATAATTTAATTGAAACTACTTGCATGAGCCATACTTTTTTTTCTAGGTAATACTGTTCACATATGTAACAACTCAAATGAATTGGTAATCCATTGCAAACTTTAAAGCTAGCTTTTTGCTTCATTATTACCATGGTTTCAAATAATATCTGTCAGATTTACTCCTTTACCACAAATATTGAAGTTTGCCAACATACATCTGACAGATATTATTTCAATATTGATTTTACAAAGTATTCAATAGTATAAATCTATTGAAGAACTATCTTCCGTTTAACAAAGTAAATACCAGGAAGCTGGGACATATATAGTTGGAAGGGGGTTTGAGGTCAGACAAGTAAAGAGAGGAAGGGTAAGTGAATATTCAATGTACATATGTCAAAATGGAGTGAGGTAAATTGAGGTGACTTAAGACAGATGGAGGAGCATTAAAAGGGTGTTGTTCAAGAATTGTAGTCACATATTGGTGTAAAAAATTGAAACCCCTTTGCACAATTACTTAATAATTTAAAAGGATATATTAGATATATCTCTTCCTTACTCAGAGAGAAGGGGATACACAACAAAATTCCATTCATCTTAACATTGAGTGAAAGTGAAGCCCATAGAATCATAACCTTTCTAAAATCTGTTAGAGAACTGATGTTGTAAGACAAACTAGTAGAAAAATTCCTGATAGATGTAATGGACAAACTGAATAAAACTAATGCCAGAGAAAGAAGACTGAGAATTCATCCTTCCTTATCCTTAGTTTCTCAAAAGAAACAAGCTATGATCAATAAGACTGGGATCAGGTTAAAAAAATTCAAGAAAATTTACTATAAATCTTTCAGCCTACCTCCAGCTGAGAACAGTGAAGAAATAACAATAAGAAAAATAGCTGATCTCTCCAATTCAACTATGCACAAAGTGAATTTGAATTTGAAGACAATTATAATCTCGTCATAACAATAGTCCATCTTTTTCCATCAAAAACATTCAGTTGTGGTCAAGCTAACAGACGTAACAGATGAATAGCAACAGATGAAAATTTTGGAAGTAGTACACTAGAAAAATTAAATATGTGCTAATATGTACCATGTACTATTATATTTTACAATGCATAATAGTATGTATGGGGAAATATTTATAGATAGAGAAATAGACATAATAGTAATGAAAACATAAGACATATGTTAATGCTTAAATGCTTAACCTACCATACATGATCAGAAACTAGACACTTTAATAAAAAAGAAAGGAAAGTATCCGTGTCCAGTAAAACAACCCAGGTGCCTCTCAATTGGACGAATGGATTGAGAAAATATGGTGTATGTACATGATGACATCAGAAAGAATGATGACATTTTCTCATTCATAAGGAAATGGAAAGAGTTGGAAAAATTATATTAAGCATTTTTTTCTCTGAAAGAACAAAATATCACTGCTAAATACTAATTTGTTTGGTGATTTTGTTGTTGTTGTTGTCATTCATGGGGCTTGAACTCTAGACCTGAGCGCTGTCCCTCAGCTCTTCAGCTCAAGACTAGCTCTCTACCATTTGAGCCAAGGCACCACTTCCATTTTTCTTGTGATTTGCTGGAAATAAGAGTTTCATAGCTTTTCCTGCCTGGGCTGGCTTTGAACCATGGTCCTCAGATCTCAGCCTCCTGAGTAATAAGGATTACAGGCATGAACCACCAGTGCTTGGCTTATCTGGTAATTTTTTTGTTTTTGTTAAATTTTACTGTTTTCTTTTCAAAACTTACTTCTTAAGTTATTATTACTATTATCATTTTGTTTTAGTTTTTTGTCAGTCATGAGGTTTTAACTCTGAGCCTGAGCACTGTCCCTCAGCATTTCAGTTCAAAGCTATAGCTCTACCACTTAAGCTACAACATCACTTCCAGTTTTCTGGTGGTTTATTTGGGATAAGAGTTTCACAGTCTTTCTTTTCTGAGCTGGTTTGAACCGCAATCCTCACATCTCAGCCTCCTGAGTAGCTGCCTGGCTACTTCTTAAGTTTTAAACTATGGAATTTCCCTAGTTAGCCTATTTAATTTTATTTAATTTTCTAACTCATTACATTATGTTTTACCATATGATAATACAAATAAATAACTTTTTGAAATACTACACATTGGATATTGGTCTTATTTAAGGCTAAACACTGAATATTATTTTTACATCAATTATGCTAATAAGTAGCATTTCAGCTTCAAATACTTCATATGTTTAAATCTCTACTCAGCTTTTATAAATTAGTAGATTTGAATATTTGCTGCTGAATATTTCTTAGAAAGTTTACATAAATGATATGGACTTCTGATAACTTACATTGCACATTTTTTTGTTTTGTTTTATACATAAACTACAAACTATTTGGTAATGCAAAATTAACGGTTCTAGTTCCATCACTGTCTGTATTTTCTAGTGGTCTATAAAAATGTGGTTTAATCAGTAAAACATATTGTTATGATCTATAAGTATCTGTGTAATGTAGGTTTGGGATTATATGAAAGATATCCATAACAGAAATCAAGAGTTCTATACTTTCTATGCAGTAAAAAATATAAGCCAATGCAATCTAACCTTTCTTTGGTTTCATGTAAAGAACTATCCCTCATCATAGGCCATTCAGAAACAAGCAAAAGCCCTTACAAAAATTTATAATTTGTGAATAATTCAGATCACAAGTATAAATTCTGATTAACTCAACATTTAAATTTGTTTAAACAAATGGAAAAAATAATAAACATAATGTATATTATATTTGGAATGAGCCAGCTTTAATATAGTGGCTAGAAAATATGTTACAAAGCACTATCACAGTAGGTTGCAATAGTTTGTCTTCCAGCATTCATCTTCAATTACTTTTAAGTTTTGGAACTTATTCTTCTCTCAATTGCTGTTTCCATTTTTGTAAATTCTGCAAGATTAAACATATTTAAAAATATATTAATTGAAATATTGTACTTAAATTATGTTAGCAAGAGTGCAGTTTATTGAATGCAAAAATTCTTGGGCAATATTGCTTCTATGATTTTCATTATTCAGACAAATCTCACAACTTATAACACTGCACATTTTTTTAAAATTGGAACTTTCTAATTTATAGTAAATTATTTGTCACAATTTTTTTTCCAAAGTAGCATCAGTATTGCATTCTTTAACAATGATGGATCAGTTGGGCATTGATAGGGTATGTTCAGGATTTGTTAAAGAAATGTAACCTAAGCCAGACGGTGGTGGCTCACGACTGTAATCCTAGCTACTCAGAGGCTGAGATCTGAGGATCATGATTCAAAACCAGCCCAGGCAGGAAAGTCCATGAGACTCTTATCTCCAATAAATCACCAGAAAACTGGAATGGCGCTGTGGCTCAAGTGATAAAGCAATCGCCTTGAACTGAAGAACTCAGGGACAGCATCCAGGTCCCATGACTATGGAGGAAGAGGAAGTGAAGGAGGGGGATGGGGAGGAGGGGGGAAGGAGGGGAGTGGGAGGAGGCTCCTGGGTGCTCTCTGAGTGCTCTTTTAGTAAATGCTAACAATCAAAAAAAAGTGAAGTTAACGAGACCCAGAAAAACAAAAGTTACATGGTTTCTGTCATACGCAGTAAATAGAATGTACCTATAATTCTAGGTATGGGTAAAAACACTGTTGGATGACTTGTACACTAGTGGTTACAAATGAATTAACATAGGGGCTGGGAATGTGGCTTAGTGGAAGAGTGCTTGCCTAGCATGCATGAAGCCCTGGATTCTGTTCCTCACTACCACATACACAGAATAAGCTGGAAATGATGCTGTGGCTCAAGTAGTAGAGTGCTAGCCTTGGACAAAAGAAGCTCAAGGTCAGTGATTATACCTTGAGATCAAGCCCTAGGATTGGCACACACACACACACACGATTTAACAATTGACACACACACACGATTTAACAATTGAATAATTAAACAAATGAAGTATATTTGACTCTATGTAGATTAGATCAAAGCCTAACAAAATGAACACCACTAAATGAGTACATAGAAGAGAATGGGTGGTATAAAGAGGAGAGCAGACCAATGAAGGGGGAGGGTGGGTGGATTTAGTCAGGAATCCTTGTTATATACTATGAAATTAAGAAAAGTAAAGGAAGGGGGTTGGTCAAAGAGAGAGTGAGAATGTTGAAATGATGACACTGATCAAGACACATTGTATCTGTAAACCGCTTTATTAGATGACAACTCCTTTGTACAAATACTTAAAGATAACAAAATGCCCTCTTCATTATAGATGATCAAAATTTCTCACATGTTTATTAATTAGTATTAATTTAATGAAATTTAACTCTATCAATTAAGTAAAATTCAAGGCAGCCAAAAACATAAAGGTGTTCAAACTGATCTGATGAATAAATGTCCCTTGATTCTAAACTGACCTCAAGATTCTAAACCCAAGAAACAAAGGCTATGAATTTCTGAGTATGTTTCATTCTGATGCTAACAACTTTGAAACTCTTGTTTTATGAGAGGCATATTGAGGCATCATAGTATATCTATGACTCCTATGCCAATTTCCAGACTACATAAATTATCAGATATATGTCAATAAAAATATTAGATTTGATGCTTGACAATGAACTATATAACACTATAAATATGTTTAGAGACATTAGATTTAGTTCTAACACACTCTGAGCAAATACAAATGTTATGAGAAAATATGACTGAGAAATACTGGCCTTGAATCTGAGTTACAAACTCTTATTAACCAAATGTATTTTTATTTTACAAGTAGGCATGAGAAATTAAGGAAGTTTGGTAATTCTATTTTGATTTTACATGTTCCCGTTGTGATTTCCTAAGCATTTGTAAAATTCTCCAAACATATACAAATATTCAGAATTTATTTTGGAAAGAAAGTACTGGAGAGGCTTCTATTATCTGCACATCATAATAAACACAACAAATAAAACTGAATATCTGACATAACTCATCATAATAAAAACGACAAATAAAATGAATTAACTAACATACATAACCCTATAAATAGCTCATTTAGTGTGAAACTGCAAAGATTTGGCCCATTAAGACTTTAAAGTGATGGTTACTAACACATCCCCATTTGCGTATCTACTTCAATTTACTGAACAGACAGATGGGCCTTGGAGAATGACGGTAAATAACCATCAATTTAATTGAGCAGTGAATGGTGTTACAGCTGCTGTCCAGATGTGGTGTTCTGACTGAGAAGAATAAACCTCCTGTATTTTGCTTGACTATTGAACTGATTGGCTTTTCCACTCTTCTGACAAAAGTAAGTACCAAGAATTAACATGATTTTTCAAAAATGCAGGGAAACTAGTATATGTCTCTGTCTACTTTAAGGGAGAGTGTCACTATTTCAATACTCTTAGTAAATTCATCTTTAGGAAATATAGCATCTCAGATGATTTATTAGTAGTCTTCTATTCATGGATCATCAATTACAAGATCCTCACAGGGCATTTAAAACTTCTGAATTCTGTGCACAGTGATTTTTGTTATAATACACACTTTCATATGACAAAGTTTATCTTATTATTTAGGCACAGAGATTAACAACCATAACTCAGAATAAAATAGAATAACTATGCTAGGTGTTGGTGGCTCATGTCTCTAATCCTAGCTACTGGGGAGGCCGAGACTTGAAGATTTTGGTTCAAAGGCAGCTTAAGCAGAATAGACCACGAGCCTCTTATCTCCAATTAATCACCAAAAAGCCAGAAATGGAGGAGTGGCACAAGTGGTAGAGTATTAGTCTGGATCAAAGAAGCTCAGAGACACCATCCAGGTACTAACTTTAAGCCCAAGGACTGGAAGAAAAAAGGAGAGAGAATAATTGTAATATTTCAGTATTGATTATATGGATTGTGTATATCTTATGATGATATGAAATTATACATAAAGTAGCACTGCATTCTGTTCTTGGAATTTTTAATTTACCAGTATCAATACTCTTGTGTTTCCAGGCCAATATTAAGTCTAATAATAAGATTGCTTGAACACTACTGCAACACTACAGTAATCAATCTGATTGCAAAGAGACATAGTGTGCTTTGTTGTATAAAAAGGTTAGTGACAAGATATGATTTTGCTACATAAATTAAATATTAATAAAATTCCTTACTCTCTGATTGTTAAAAGGTATCTATTCAAAATGGAGCTGTTTCAACCAATGGGCTCATGATTAGTAAACATGATTGCAAAATGAAAATTTCACTGGTATATACAGTAAATTCATTTGGAATGGCTTTATCTTGCACTCCTGAGAGCTTCATTTGTCTGCAGAATGACCATTCACTGGTTACTACATTTTATCATATCTGGGAAGACAAGCTAATTATCACCTAGCAAATTAGCAATATTAGATCACTGCCCCTGTACAATTGCTCTCCTTGACAAAGCCTTGTTTCCAATTACGGTGTCTTCTCTCTGTTAATTCTACCACCTATGACCATTCAAACACCACTATTACAGAATTCTGCACAACCTTGGCCAAACTATCTCAGAATAACTAATTTAAAAAACCCAACAAACATTGGTTTGGTAGCCTGAAAATAATGTCTAATGAAACTCATCACATTATATGTGTACACTTGAATGAACCAAAAAAGTAAAAATGAATTCTCCATTACTGTAACAAGAAGAAAGGAAAACAAATGGAGTCAAATACTTTGCTCTATATAATAATTCAGGGAAAAAATGCTTGCTTTCAATTTTTCAATATGGCTTTTATTTCTCTGGTGGCTTTCATGTTTAAATTTATTAAATGTTTTGATTTTATTTAATAAACATAAGCAATGGAAAATAATGTCAAAGGCTAAGAAACAGAACTATGTTAAAATTTTTGGCTAAAATTAGCTTAAGCATTTTACTAGTGATATATAATAGTGTGACTTAATAACTTTTCAAACAACAGATTCAGTACATATTAAAAAATTGATCTGATTAAACACTTAGAAATAACCAATAAATGAACAAATTCTTGTATCTAAGACTGAGAATAATAGAATACTTGAGTTACATAAATGAAATTTGTGAAATTTCACCGTGGAGAACTAGATAAATATTATTAAGTTTTTGGAAATTTACACATATCCATCAAGATACATCCATCATGTGGGATAGTTAAGTAGGCTTTTGCATGTTACTGCCATAGATCACTTTCTTGTTGGTTGTAAGTTTTTTTTTAATTTAATTTTATTTTATTTGTGAACATACTGTACAGAGGGGTTGCAATTGCATGGGCAGGATAATGCGTACATTTCTTACCAAGCATTGCAGCCTCCTCCTTTGTTTACCCTTCCCATCCCTTCCCAGCCTCCCCCCTCCCCCCATCCCAATCCTTCTCCTTCCCCCCTCCCCCCACCCCCTTTCTCCCCACCCCGCACCGACGTTGTAAAGCTCGTTTTGGACATGACAACTTGTACTTCTCTTTGTTGCATCAGATCCACCTGTATCCTTAAACAACTGGTTTTTCCCCATCTCCTCCACAAGTTATACTGACATCAAATATAGTGAAAGCAGGGGTTATACTGTGGGGGAGGGACATACAAAGCAACAAAGAGATAATCTTATAAATGCATTAGAAACACATGCATGAAAAAAAAACATTAAAATACATATCTAAGGGTTCATTTTCCTGACATCACATTATCTGACCTTTCCGCTTGACTCATACATATACTAGATACTGCAAATAAGGGAAACCATGGGACCTATGTTTCTTTGGGCCTGGCTTACTTCACTTAATATAATTTTTTCCAAGTTTTTCCATTTCCTAACAAATGGGGCAATGTCATTCTTTCTGATGGAGGCATAGAATTCCATTGTGTATATATACCACGTTTTCTTGATCCATTCATCTACTGAGGGGCATCTGGGTTGGTTCCATATCTTAGCTATGGTAAATAATGCTGCAATAAACATAGTTGTGCTGGTAGCTTTAGTGTGGTCTTGTTTGTAAGCATTTGGGTAAATGCCCAAAAGTGGGATTTCTGGGTCATAGGGGAGTTCTATGTGAAGTCTTTTGAGGAACCTCCATACTGCTTTCCAAAGTGGTTGGACAAGTTTACATTACCATTGTTGGTTGTAAGTTTTTGATGTTGCCATTAATTGCTGATGTCCCTCTGCAAATGCACTATTGCCTTTAGCTTGTAATTGGAAACACAAGTAATGCTCCTAACTTCCACTTGGACTCATCTACTATATGTCTTTAATGCATGCATAGTGAAATCAAATACTATCTTCCATTCATTCTATGTATTGAAACTCTGCATTCTAAAAATTGTGGGAAATAACAGAGCTCTTTAAGGAAAACCTGGGTCTGCTATAAAATGAAACAAGGTAAGAATCAATTGATTAGCAGACCCCCATAGGCTCACTACTTTGACGTGAGAGTGTTACATTTCTTTTCTGTAGAAATCAGCCAGAAGTTTGTGAATTATCCACTTATTTCTGCTTCACTAATGTACTCATATACTCATGCTTTACTCATTACACCCTGGGAAACAGTTTTGGGGCCTTCTACAATTTATTAAAGGAAAAATTATAGAGTAACATTTTGGCTTATTGAAGACTTGGCTTATACAAGGCAAGAAGATCTTGTTTCTATGTTACTCAAAAGTTTCTATAAATTGTTATAGTCCATGAAATTAAGGGACCAAATGGCACAATTATTATGTTAATTCCAATTGCATTTTAGCCAAGTATAGATGCTCTCTGTGTTTACATTTTCCAGGCTATCTACTTTGAATTGCAACTCTGAACAACCATATAGCATAAAATATATATTAGTCACACATCTCTGGTGTTTGGCTTGACTTGGAAGCCCATTTTGGTTATCATAATCACATTATGATGACAGTAAAGCATTCCATTCAGCCTCTGAACCTTTTCGTCCCCACTTCACTGAGGAGGTCATTCATACTTGCTGCCACTCCCAACCAGCAGATAAGCACCCATTGCTATTGAATGAAACCAGCTTTTATCACTGATTTTTTTATGTGGACTCTGCAATAGGAGCTGGTAGTCTCAGAAGCTGGAGGGCTGAGGCAGGAGGATATCTGACCCCAGGAATTTGATTTATAGACCGATTTAGTGAACAATTCCCAAATAATAAATACACTACACACTAACCGACTACATTGGTTCTCTGTTGATATGTATACTAAAACATGCAACAAAAATGTTAAGAGTTTCAATTTTTTAGCTGGATCAACTTAAATTTGCATTTATGTTGATCACTTCATCAAAATATTAGTTATTCTTAGGCACTGAATCCACACATCAACCATAAAAGTTATTATTTATTCCTCTCTAAGATATATTTCGATATTTATTGTACAGGTTTATTTATTAAAGCATACAATAGAAACAAGGCAATAGTGTAAATGAATTATGATACTTGCTTTCTCATACACTTAGAAACATGATAACAAATTGAATCTAAGAAAGAGATTTGACAGAAATGATATCTACAAATAGAAAATAGACTTTTTGGAAATAGGAAAAACATCACTATTTTTTTGTCTGTCGTGGGGCTCTGTCCCTCAACTCTTCAGCTCAAGGCTAGCATTCTACCACTTGAGCCACAGAGCCACTTCTAGGTTTTTCTGCTTATGTGGTGCTGAGGAATTGCACCCAGGGCTTCAGGCATTCAAGGCAAGCATGCTGCCACTGAGCTACCTTCTCAGCCCCCTAAAATATTAATTTTTAAAAGAGCAGTGAAGATGAAATTGAAATTAAAATGAATATATAGTAAAATATCACCCTTAAGAATAAATTTACTCATTATCCTTCTAAAATAATGTTTGTAAAGACCATAAGATGCTCATTGTAAACAGATATAAAACAGTCAGGTTAATAAAATTATATCAAATGAGTAAATACTGAAAAAATGAGAAATGTGCATGTATGTTTACCTGAAGTGCATCATATCAATCATGCCTACATTTTATAATTTATAATCACATTACTCATATAAGGACAAATTGATTCTAGTAATTAAGAAACTGTGCACAGACAAATATGATTATGCTATTATTTTTGATTAGTAATTCAAAGGAGGTATCATTTAGTAAACAGTTCATGAATATAGCACATTTCAAATAGTGTGACCCCTTCAACATTCTTACCCGATTCGATCCATCACTTCCCTTACTTTCTTGAGTTTGTAGTATATGCAATGAATTATTGACTATCATTCCTTCTTTCTCTTTCATTTGTGTTGACCCTTTAGGGCCAACACACATCTGTCAAGTACCCATCGTCTAGTGTTTATTTTCTTGGGCTTTGATCTAGTCTTTCTATAAAAATTGGAGCTCTACTTAGAGTCTATTATATCTCAGTAAATTCAGTGGTAGGCATTTGTATGCCACCCAACGTGTTTACTTAAAGATTTATAGGCACATTCTATATGCCACATAAGAGGGATACATGCAACTTCAGTTTTTCTGAATCTGGCTTGCTTAATTTAATATAATTTTTCCAAGACTTACCATTCTATTATTTGTAATACAATGTCATTCTTTCTAAATGGATGAGTAAAATTCCACTGTAGATATATGCAACATTTTCTCGATACATTTGTCCATTGAGAGGCATCTGGGCTGATTCTATATCTTCACTGTAGTGAATAGTGTTGTAGTGGCAATAGATTTTCCATTAAAAAACTAACCTCTTTCCAATAGTATATATGAAAAACAAATTGTCCATAAGGAGATACATGTAGAATAAAATGTCAATAAATAATCTGAAAGCTAATATTTGAATATGTTGACAAACTCCATGTGAGCAATACCTCATCAAAATAATTCAAAAATCCCCTGCTCTTAAAAAAAGATAGACAAAGCCAGGTGCTAGTGGCATACCCCTGTAATCTTAGTTACTCAGGAGGCTGAGATCTGAGATCATGGTTCAAAACCAGCCGAGTAGGAAAGGGATGAGACTCTTATCTTCAATAAACCACTAGAAAACTTGAAATGTCCCTGTGGCTCAAGAGGTAGAGCACTTACCTTGAGCTGAAGAGCTGAGTAATGAGTATATTACTTGTTGAACTTGTTATCCCCTCCCTCATTTTTTTCACACTTTCCCTCCCCTATATCCCCAGGTTGTACAGATCATTTTGTCTTGTGAGTATTGCTGTTGCATGGGTTTCCCCTTTGTCCTTCCTATCACCATTTTGTTGTTCCTCTTCCCTTCCCTAATTCAGATAAACTTATATACATTATATATGGTACCAATATCAAATTCAGTGCCAACAAAGGATAAATCATAGGGGGAAGAATACACAAAAGAAACACAAAATCACATAGCACATTAAAAACAACAACAGCAAAGAAAAACCTCTTGTCTCCATGTTTTAGAATTCATTTCACTTAGAATCATCATATATGGTCATATGGACATAGATATTGAGCTATTTTGCTATCTGCCAAGGTTATCCTATATGTGTACTAATTATTGCAAATAAGGGAACCAATTGGACCTATGTTTTTTTGTGTGTCATCCTTAAAGCACACATGTGTTTTGTTCTCCATTGTGGAAGACAAAAGGCAAGAGAGGTGCTGTCTGATAGAGAACATGGGCTAAGATTTTCCTAGAAAGGATAAACAGTCTTCAAGGGACAGTTACCTTTTGAAGACCCCACCTCCTCTTTGTGATATTAGGATCTCAGTTAAAATTCAAATAAATTTTCTAGAAGGAATATTCAAACCAAAGCATTAAACTTCATTACTGTTAAAGAGTCATGTTTAGAAGTCCAGTTTTATTTAATTTTAATTTCATTTTATTGTAAAGATACTCTACAAAGGATTGCAGTTACATGAGTAAGGTAATTAGTACATTTCTTGTCTAGCATTGTTACCCCTACACTTGTTGTTCTCCCACTAACCCTTCCTGCCCCCACCTACCTTGCTTCCCCGCACCTGCCTGAAGTTGTAAAGTTCATTTCCACTATACCGTCTTGTGGGCATCATTGTTGCAATATAATTTAAACTTAATATACATTCATTATCCAAAAGTGTGTTCTTATGGCATCTTCATTCATCCATCCATCTACACAAACTTGTGTACATACATAGGTACATACATGTGTACAATGTACTGTAATTGTATTTACTTTATGTTTCTTTGTTTCCCCTCCAATTCTCCCTTTCTCATTCTCCATCTGTCTTTTAATAACTCTCCATTTGCTTTCATGACTAATAAAGCTAATATTAATATTAGCCTTCATATATGAATGAAAATGTGATACATAGACTTATGGGGCTCATTTCCCTTAACATGATGATCTCCAGTTGGACTCATTTCCAGCGAAGATGCTGTTTCCTTCTTCTGATGACTAAGTCTTCTTCATATCACATTAAAAAACTTTATTCACCCATTGGTGGGCATATGGACTATCCCACAATTTGGCTATTATAAATAGTGCCACATAGTGGAGCTGATTCTGTAGTCAGCTCGCTGTGGGTCTTTGGAGCATTTAACCAGAATAGTGGAAATTTCTATGTCAGTAAATTTAGTTATTCACTAAAATTTAATTATTTTCATGTTTAAGAACCTAGAAGCCAAGCATTGGTGACTCACATCTGCAATCCTAGCTACTTATGATGCTGAAGAAAAGGATCTCAATTTGAAGCCAACTTAGAGACATTTATGTCCAATTAATCAGCAAAAGGATAGCACTGTAGTGATACCTCAAGTGATAGAGCACCAGCCCTGGGCAAAAAAGCCACCAGTGTGAAAGAGATTGAGTTCAAGACTCAGTACCAGCACACAGTCACAAAGAAATCTGAACAGTCATTAACTATTTCAGAATAAACTTAAAATTGTGTGTGGATGAAAAAAAACATGATTGGTTATATTAAAGTGTTAATAATTTTATTTTCTAAATTAATATTAAATGTTTCTTTGTTATCATTTTTCTCATTGACATCACAAAAAATAAAATGAGATTATAGTAGAAGTGAATTTATTGTGTTAATGGGCATTAGTTATAAAAATTGAATGTTAATCCTCACCTGTAGAGCAATGTGACACCAGAAGCAGAGCTTATAAAAGTTTTAATAAAGAAGTCAAATTAGAATGAGAAGATGAAAGTTAAGTACAGGAATGGCCAGAGTCGGAAACTTATAAATTTTTGGTCAAAGAGCTTTCTTGTATAAGAAATGAGCAAATACAGTGGGTGTGGTGCAGAATTATTTCTGTAGTATCTGGAGAATTCTAGCCATTCAGTGTGAATTAGTAACAGACTAAAATAATATGAATTACAAGAGGTTAAGTGTAAGGTAGGGTAAAGCAAATGCATGTATGTTCAGGTTCACATAAAATGCTACTGAAACACAGACTTCCATGATTAAATCACACACATTGAAAAAGACTATGTTCACACCATATTGTGCTCTATTGACTGGCTAATTCAGGTGAACTGAGTTTCTATGTGCTTTAGCTCTTCTATCTGTGAGATTTCAGTAAATTATATTGTCGAGGTGCAGGACTGTTTTAAATTATATAGATCCTAAAGAAAAGTAACAGCTATACATTTTTAGTGGAGTGATAGTGAACACTGATTTATACACAAAGTTAACATTTAATGAATTGTTGATAATACTCTTTAGAAGTAAAATATGGAAGAGTAAGAGCAAAATGCTTAGGACAGCTATTAAAGAATTCAGATGAGAGGGTGAACATCTTACTTAAATAATAAACAGGAACTGATAACTTATTGTGTTGGACTACAAGATGAAGACAAGAGTTTAGGAAAACTTATAATGTTTCTTTTGTTTGTTTATTAACCCAAGTAAAAAAATATGAGATTGCTTAGAATGAAAAAAGACTAAAAGAGGAAATAAAAAGTAGAAATGTGAGAGAATGTAATCATAATATGTATATATATCTATATCTATATATACACATATATATGTGGGGGGTGCGTGTGTGTGTGTGTGTATGTGTGTGTGTGTGTGTGTGTGTGTGTAAGTGAAAACTAGAATAACTGAGAAGTAGACAAGGTTGGGTTAGATGGGGGAGAATGTTGGAATGGGTATAGCATTGAACAAGATGCATTATACTCACAAACTGACATGTTGAATTTAAACGACTTAAAGACAATAAAATTATAATAATAAAGACATAGAAAAGCAATTCAGTAAAATTTTCAGGTGGAAAATTTGAAAGTAGTATCTGATAGGCATACGGTAATGGAGAATAAATATTCAGTGACCAGTTGTAATTTTGGGACTGGTTATTAGGAGAAGAAATGAAGCTTGAAATATAAAAATTCAAAAATCTGACCACAAAGATAATATTTGAAATCATGAGTCTAGATGGATTCATCTAGTCACTAAATATAGGGTATACATATATACACAAATTATCTTTTGAATATGTACACACATTCAGACAAACATTTATACTTGTCTGTGTATGTGCACATGTTTGTGTATATATTTCTATAGACACTCTATCTTTTGATATGTGTTACACATTTGGATTTGTATAACTTGCTAGTGTGATAATTTCTGTTATGAAACAGAACATATTATCAACTCTCATGAGTTTCTTTTCATCAACCTTCTCCTAGTCTATATCATTTGGCAAGTAGTTGACACTTATATAATTGAGAAACCCAACATCTATTTCTGACACATGGCTTTTGACATGAAAGGATAAATTGAGTAAAAGGTCAGTAGAGCAGATCTGAGCACAAAACCTCCCCTGCTGTGAAACACGGACCTGCCCTGGCTGTCACATTCAGCTCCTTGGTTCGCTTCAAAGTGTCACTCTGAGCTCTCCTCCTCTCTGCTGCAAAGATGGCATCATAAGCAACAAGACTCCTCATGCTGAATTTCTAAAGATAGACGAAAACAAGAAACATCCTCCACTCTTCCCTAATTTATTACAGAGAATTGGCTTAGGGGTATGCCAGGAGAACAATGTCAAGCCCCAAAGATATAATCTAGACACTTAAGAAAATATACACATAAAAGATTTATGAGAAGAGAGAAAATAAAGCAAGAAGAAAGCTGAGTGCAGCACAGCAACAACTCATAAAAATACAAGTCATGATTATTGAATGGCACATGAACTCATGGAAGCAGTGGGAGTTCTGAGATCTGAAAAAGAATATTGCACAAAGCAAAAAGTAATGGAAACATACATCTATCATGGTTCAATTGTAGTAAGTCCTTTATCCTCATGAACAATGTTCTACTCTCAAGAAACATAAATATAATTTTTTCCAAGCATTTCCATTTCCTAAACAATGGGGCAATGTCATTCTTTCTGATGGAGACATAGAATTCTATTGTGTATATATACCACATTTTATTGATTCATTCATCTACTGAGGGGCATCTGGGTTGGTTCCATATCTTAGCTATGGTAAATAATGTTGCAATAAACATAGTTGTGCTGGTAGCTTTAGTGTGGTCTTTTTTGTAAACATTAGGGTAAATGCCCAAAAGTGTGATTGCTGGGTCGTAGGGGAGCTCTATGTGGAGT
This sequence comes from Dipodomys ordii, assembly GCF_000151885.1. Classification (NCBI taxonomy): domain Eukaryota; kingdom Metazoa; phylum Chordata; class Mammalia; order Rodentia; family Heteromyidae; genus Dipodomys; species Dipodomys ordii. The sequence goes on from NW_012284233.1 coordinate 701,447, forward strand.
CTTTTGAGGAACCTCCATACTACTTTCCAAAGTGGTTGAACAAGTTTACACTCCCACCAACAATGAAGTAAGGTTCCCTTCTGTCCACATCCCCTCCAGCATATGTTGTTATTAGAGTTCTTGATTTTAGCCATTCTAACTGGGTTGAGGTGGTATCTCAATGCTGTTTTGATTTGCATTTCTTTTATGGCTAAGGAGGAGCATTTCTTCATGTGTCTATTGGCAATCCTTCTTTCTTCTTCAGAGAAGTTTCTCTTTAAGTCTTTAGCCCACTTATTTATTGGACAGTTGTTTCTTTGAGTATTTGTTGTTGGGGGATTTAATTTTTTGAGTTCCAAGTATATTTTAGATATGAGACCCTTGTCCGTTGTATGGCTAGTGAAGATCTTCTCCCAATCCGTGGTAAGCCAAGCCCAAAGAAACATAGGTCCCATGGTTTCCCTTATTTGCAATATCTAGTATATGTATGAGTCAAGCAGAAAAGGTCAGATAAGGTGATGTTAGGAAAATGAACCCTTAGATATGTATTTAAATGTTTTTTTCTTTCATGCAATTATTTCTAATGCATTTATAAGATTATATCTTTGTTGCTTTGTATGTTCCTCCCCTGCAGTATAACCCCTGCTTTCACTATATTTGATGTCGGTATAATTTGTGGAGGAGGAGGGGAAACAAGTCGTTTAAGGATACAGATGGACCTGTTGCAGCAATGAGAAGTACAAGTTGTCATGTCGAAAACTGACTTTACAACTTTGGTGGGGAGGAGGACTGGGTAGGGGGTGAGGGGAGGCTGGGAAGGGATATGAAGGGTAAACAAAGAAGGAGGCTGCAATGCTTGATAAGAAATGTCCTCCTTACCTTGCCCATGTAATTGTAACACCTCTGTACAGTATGTTCACAAAAAAAGAAACATAAATACACAGTGACCCTCTATAACACTAACCTACTCTGTTATGAACTTAAGTAAGGTAACTGCAATTATGGTATTTTTGTCACCAGGAAATATTTTTCTGAACAAAATGTGAATTAAAATAAATCAAACTATGCAGTAGTTTGTTTTTCTAATGGGGAACAGTGATAAGTGTGGATCAAGGATATTCTAGGTGTCAAAATGAACAAAGTATTGAGAGCTAGGAGGAAGCAAATAAGAAGATACAGTAGCAGCAGTGTGAAACAACAAAAACTATGATGGTAAAACTACTTCCTTCAGATTTCCCTACAGATATCAGAGAAGAGGCACTATCAAAATTTCTAGTGTCAGTGGTAAAGCAACTAATTAGAATTTTCACTATAAAAAAATCAAGTTTCCTTTCTCATGATTCTATGTGTGGGGTGGCATTCCACAAAGAATCAAAAGAGTAACTGTGCAACTTTGACATGTTCGAACATGAGTTTACACTATCCTCTTAATGTGACTATATCCCAGCTGAGAAAGAAGCAATTAAAAAACTCTCCTGGTGTGGTAAAAACTCTAGGGGGGTCTAGAAATCAAATGCAAAATTGCTCTGGGGGATGCATTAAATCATGTAGGATTTAGAACGTGTAAATGAAAGACAGGTCTAGACTAAATTGAGGTTACAAGCTTAAAAATCAGAAATTGCAAAATCTGTGATAGGTGAATGTCAGCAGCTACAATCTCCAGGAGCACTCAAGCTTTGGGACTTAAAACATCAAAGTAAAGGAGGAGACCTTGAGATCCTAGAACATAGAAAGATGACAAATGTATGAGTACATACATATGGCCTGAGTTTGAAAACATTGTGGAAGGACAGAATCTTAAAGTATCAGATGTAGAGACCAACGAGGAAGCTAATGCACCCCATATAGAGCCTCCAGAAGCCATGGTAATTGGTGGTAGCAATGACTGAAAAGCAAATGAAGATGACCTTAAAACTAATGAAAGTGACTGACAATTTAAAAATTGAGCAGTGTTCTCTCCACAATCCATTCAGAGAGGAGACCTCAGCTTCCCTACTCAAAAGAGGATTTAAGAGTCTATTACAGAGAGCGTAACACAGCAATTCTCCCATCTGGAAGGAAAAGCTGAAGGTTCAGAGAGTAGACTGCTCCCAGTCATGTTAGGGAACATCAGCACTCCCAGTACACATGTTCTAACTGAGGAAAAGGTGACCGCCATTCAGGCAGGAAATAAGCTGTAGACATAATCTTCTTCACAATGCATAATATGTCCAAGACAAAATGCAAAAGCTATCTGCAATAGATCATCATCAATGCTTTCTACAATAATCAATGCCAGCAACCTCATCCTTGGGCCAATGAAGCGATGGGAAATCATCCAAACTTGTACAAAGCTAACTATATCAAAGTCACAAGAGAAGCCACTGATGCAAAACAAAAATTAACTTAAATGAAATGTGAGGGGGTGGAAATCAGTAAGTATACTCAGAGAAAATAACTTTGGCTATCTTGCTATGGGTTGGATATATTTTGAGTGTATCTTCTAAAGACTCAGAGACAGAAAATGCTGGAACCTTCAGGAGGTGGTACCTACTGTGAGAAGAATGCTGGAGATGTTGCCTTTGGAGATTGTTTAAAGTGGTTCTCCTAGAACCATGAAGCTTTCCAGAGGATCGCTACCAAAGTCTTCCTGCTCTATGGCTTCTTTCTCATCAGGGGAACTTTCTCTCTCAAACACCTTCTTTCCATGATGTCCGCCATACAGAGACTTTCTGCCAGAGGCTGGAAGTAAGGGGTTCAATCTTAAGTGTTCCAAAATGTTGAGCATTGGGTTATAAACTTCTCATCTGAGATATATTTTCATAGCAATGAAAAAAAAATGAACTAGAAGAAATATTCAGCTCAAGGCAAGCGCTCTACTGCTTGAGCCACAGTGCCACTTCCGGTTTTCGAGTGGTTTATTGTAGATAAGAGTCTCACGGACTTTCCTGCCCAGGCTGGCATTGAACCGAGATCCTCAATATCTCAGCCTCCTGAGTAGCTAGGATAACAGACGTGAGCCACCAGCGCCCGAGATGAGTGAACTTTTATATCTATGAATATACAATGTTGCATTAGATAAAGTATGTCAGATATATTTAAAATAGTTATATATGTATATTTATTGTGTATAATTTCCCTGTTATATATATGAATATTAATACCATTTTAATGGTTTAATATCATATGTATTAAATAATTTGTAATAAACACACTGAACATGTCAAGTGACCATATGCTTTGAATATTTATGATGAAATAATAATGAATGTAACGTGGAGAAAGACTTGTTACATTCCCGATTTCAAGGATAGAGTATTCCATTTTTCTGCTCCCAAGGCTGACACTATTTGTACCCTTATCTTATGTTCTACCTTGGGTTAAGGAAGTACAGTCTGTAGCATGCACGGAAGTATGCCATGTAATTGGCTCATTATCTGATAATGTGCGTTAGACAGAATAAAGTTTGTTCACAAACTCTAGCTGGTCATGATTCTTACAAGTATTTTGCTACATAAAGTAACATCAAACGTACCAGAAGCTGATCCTAGCTAATGACTAAGCATAATGTGAGTGCTTGAACAGTAATAGACCTGCTTTATAAGTGAGTAAATCATGGTAAAACTTTTTGCTTGTATCAGGCTGGCTGATACTTTCCCAGGGCTGTAGAGTGTGACTTTCTAGCTACTTTTCTTTCCTATCATTTCCCCCTCATCTTTGCCTAGATCTCTCTCATTGTTATTTCTCCTCTCTGTATCAGAGAATGGAATTCCAAATCTATTGAAAGCATCATTTAAATGGAAACATATATTTTTTGACGAAATAACAAATACGAAGAAATATACTAGTAATGACCCTGCTCTAAAATAAATTCTTCAGGGAAAGAACAAAGATCAAATGGAAAATGTGATCCTATACAAAAGAATCTAATGTGTTGTAAACTTGTTAATCATTGTATACATAGGGTTGTTGGGCCTTCTTTTTATTAGTTTATAATAGTGACACAGCAAGGAGATTTACATTTTACCAGGTCTTTTATAAAACTAGTAGAACATGAAAAGTTACTGGAATTGAAAATTAAACAAAATATATAGAGATTGCTTATATATTATCCTTTCAATAAATGAAGATCCTCTCTCATTACCACCACCATGCATGCACTAGTTAAGCTATGAACATGAAGACAAAGTGCTGATATCAGCCACCTCTGAGTGGAAGGACATTTTCAGAAGTGTTAGTAATCATGACAGGGACAGCCTGACTGATCACAGCAGTGCACATGGTGGTAGACAAGAAGAAAAAGAGAGACAGGTATAGGAGGACAAGAGTGATCCAAGAATCTCTTTCTAGCTACATGAATTACTTCCTCCAGCAAGGTCCTTATATCAAGGAATTAAGACACTGATTAGGCCAGAGAACTCAGAATCAACCAGAGAACTCAGAATCAACTGGACACCAACACACATCTCCTTATAATGTAACACTTCACCCTTGGCTTCTTAAAACGTATTGTTCCTGCCTCATAATACAAAATGTATTTAGTTCCTCTATACACATTTCTGTAAGCTTGACAGTTCCAAAATTGCTCAGAAGCTCAAACTGAAAGTGTTTTTTCTGAGACTCAAGATAAACTTTGGAGAAAAAAAAATACTTCCAAAACCTAATGGAACAGAGTGAACATTTCTTTCCAAATAGTAAATTAACAAGGAAGGATAAGAACAAAAACAAAGCAAAACCCCCTATACCTACATTTCCAGATCCAGAGTACATGATGTCTTGATGTGAGGTCAAAGATGCTTTAAGCTGGACACTGGTGGCTCATGTCTGTAATCCTAGCTACTCAGGAGGCTGAAATCTGAGGATCTTGGTTCAAAGCCAGCCCAGGCAGGAAAGTGGGTAAGACTCTTATTTCTAATAAACACCTAGAAAACCAGAAGTGGTGCTGTGACTCAAGTGGTAGAGCACTCACCTTGAGCTGAAGAGCTGAGGAACAGCACCCAGGCCCAGAGTTCAAGCTCCATAACTGACAAAAAAAGCTTTAATACCACCACTCATACAGATTGACCTTCTGAAGCCACCTGGCCTCTATCCTGGATGGGCTGCACTTTCTATTTTTTCCACTTCCCTTAGTGTCTGTTTCCTGTTCCTGGAATTTTGAAATCTTTTGCTCTCAATTTCTGGATAAGGGCTGGGAAGGTGGCTCAGTGGTAGAGCACTTGCCTTGCATGCCTGAGGCCCTGGGTTCAATTCCTCAGCACCACATAAGCAAAAAGAAAAAAGCCAGAAGTGGCACTGTGGCTCAAGTGGTAGAGTGCTAGCCTTGAGCTGAAGAGCTGAGGGACAGCGCCCAGGCTCAGAGTTCAGGCCCCATGACCGGACCCCCCTAAAAAATCAATTTCTGGTTAAGAGTCACCCTGAGATTCATATATCACCCTCTGAGAGGATCCTTGAAGGAAATCTAACATGGCTACACATTACCTTTTTTTTTGAAATCTCAGTAGAAAATTACTTGACCCCATAAATATCCCATACTATGTATCTGAAAAACTAGACCTATGCGGACAAGTCTTGCCAGAGTCTTGAGCAGTTGACAGTGTTCTCTGAGCCATGTCTGTAGGTACCTCTCAACGTCTGTATGTAAACTCAGGAAAATGCTTTGGTAGATGGCTGTACGTAAGCCTGCCACTATGGTTACTCTCTCTTCTCAAGGGAAAGTGCAATCGTTATTTAATACCTGAGATTCTCTAAGGACATTTTTCATATTGCTTCAAGGAAATGTGCTTCACTTCAGTTTAATGTTGGATTCTTTTTAAAAACCATGTGCTCTTTGTCCATGATCTTAACTTTCTCCTTTCTGGCCAAACTGCACTTTTTACTTATTTATTTTCTTCCATTTTTCCTCTTGGCTTTTCCTCTAGATTCTCCCTGTCAAATTAATCAGGAATAAAAGAATCATGGCCTAAATGCTGTCATGAATTTCCTCCTGCAAATTAATTAGGGTTAAAGTTTAAGGGCACAGACAAAATATAGACAAATTCTATTCCAGATTTTAACACAAATGATCTCTAATAAAATTCCCCGTAGAGTTCTTGTTTCCATCTGAAATCTCATGTGCATCGTCCACATTCTCATTAGCATGTTGGTCTTTTGAACTCAACAGAATATTTCCTTAAGCTCTTCTTGCAACATTTGAGGCTTTCTCCAAACCCTTCCAAATTCCTCACACAAACCCTGTCCAAAGGCTTAAGAAAGTTGCAGTCAGTTTGTTGCAGAAACAACCTAACTAAAAATATTAATTCTGTGTGTTATTTTGTCTATTCACAGATATGGAGAAATTTCCAGATAATAGCAATCAAAGCTAGCAGGGTTTTATTTCTATAGTGAAAATAATTATGGTGGGGAGGGCAAGCCAGAAGAAAACAGTTACACTGTAGCAGACAGGAAGCAGGGAAAGGGAGAGAAGAGGGCCTTCTTTCTTCTGCTACATCACAACCTTTACTTTTGATTTCATTCTAATACTAATATCATATTATGATTCCACCAAAGCATTAAATCACATAAAATCTACTTATCTGTGGAAACACCTTCACAGAGTCAGAAGTATAATTTATTAATCACTTACATGTTTGTTAATCCAATTAACTACTAAAACTGATCACAACCAATTCAGTGATTGGACAGATCATTGTTCCATATAGTCTATCTATTGCATTTCACAACTGTTTTGCATTCTATCAGTTTAGATAATTTTATAATGTCACATATCACCAACTATAATGATATTCATGGTATTTTAACTGCCATACAATCCTGGATGTTGCATCTTTTCATCCCTGTCTCCCTACCTCCACTGAGCTTTTAATTTTCTCCATAGTTATACAATTTGAATAATTTTATGTGGTTGCAATCAGGGGTTATGTGTCATTTTGAGATTAGCTTAGATCACAGGGTGACGTGCATATATGAATTTTCTACACTATTTTGAGGATTGGAGAACTCAGTGTTAAATTTCTAAGTAGTATATCATCATACAGATATATCATAGTTTATTGACACATTGAACTTGTTTCTAAAGTTTGGTGTGAACAAAGCAAGCACACACGTATATGCAGTTGGTGACTTTGAATAAATACTGAGCAGTGGGATTGCTACATTGTAATGTAAGACTGTGTTTAAGTTTAGTGAATCTCATGTGCTGTGCTCTAAACCATACTGGTTGTGTATTTCCTTTAACACCAACTATGAAAGTCAGTTTTTACAGCTCATCCTTACTAGAACACATTGTTACTTATGAGATTTTGGCTACTCTAAAATATATCTAGTGTCTCAAGGCTGTTTCCCTAGTTATATATTTGATTTACCTTATTAATTGTGACTATATGTTCTCTAAGCATTTTATCATTCTATTTAATAGCATGTCTTTTCCAATATTTTTGTTTGAACAGATGTGTTTGTATTTAGAGATAGTTTATATAAGCAAAAAGTCTTACTATTCACTGAACTAGACACTTTTGAAAAGCTTCATTCAAAGATAAATTACTAATAGCCATGTAGTATTTAAGTCTCTAGTGGTCAAGGATTTGTGTGTGTGTGTGTGTGCACGGGCACTACCCTGTGCTACTCTCCAGGCCTGAACTCCTATCTTAGATACTATCTGGTCTTCTCTGCTCCAGGCTAGTATTTTACCACTTGAGCCACAGCACTACTTCCAGCATTTTGGTGATTAATAGAAGATAATAACAAATGGTGAGACAAAGGACAGAGGGAAACCCAATGTAACAAATACTCAGGAAATAATATGGCAGAAATGAACTTTACCACATGGGAAGAGAGAAATAAAGGAGGGGATAACAATGTTCTAAAACAAATATTACTTTATATTTTAAACTGTAAGCATTCTATACCTCACATTGACAATAAAATTAAATTAAAAACAAGAACCTCACAGGCTGTCCAGATTAGGCTGACTTTAAACCATGATCCTGTGATCATAGCCTCTTGTATAGCTAAAATAACAGACATTGAGGCCCAGTCCCCTGCAAAGCATTTGAGTTTTATTTACATCATTTTTAACTCATTCAAATTTATTTTGTCATTTACCTTTATGTAATATGCCACCTACTGACAAAATTATGGGATTTGTGTTAAAATTTTACAAATACTACTCTAATGTTTTATAAATCTAAGTTTTATCATTTAAATATTTTTTCTCAATTCTGATATTTTATAGACACATTTTGTGATATTTTATTTTCCCATATAAATAATTTTATGTGAACTCATTACAATTTTAAAAATTTAAACAATACAATGAAAGTAAAAAATATTATTTGAATCCATTTATATGTAATCCCCGATACTTCTCTTTATACAGTGCAAATATCTTCATCAGTTAGCATTTCAATTCTGCATAAAGAACACCTGTAATGACTTTTTGAATAAAATTTGTTCAAGAGTTACCTGTAAATTTTCTCTGAAGTCTGAAAAATTTGGAAACAATATTTTACTGTACATAATAAATGTATTATTTTAGGAATTGTATGCAATTTGAAAAATGCTTTCATCTTATATTCATTTTTGTTTTCCTTCTTATAAGTTATTAGTAACTTATGTTGTTCTACTCTACATAGTTAATACTTCTATACTAATATTTTATCTATTTAAAATTTGTTGTTTGAAATAATTCATTGATGATATTTTAGATGTAATTTTATTTATATATATTTTGAATTTCTGCTAAATATCTTGGATAAGATTAATATTTGGAATTTGTAGAGATGCCCTAGTCTGCTTCATTTGTCATTTTCCTTTGTATTTCTTTTCAATAGACATTGTAGTTGCTCTTTGTGTGTAAATATATATATATATATGCTAAAATTCATTGGCTCTTTCACCTCTGATACAGTCCACACAGGAAGTCTTCAAACTAAAATGAAAGAAAAATATAAACCAACTAAAAGTTTATAATTTCGAAATTATAACTAAAATAATTATAATTCATTTAAAATTATCTTAAAATATTGTAAAATGATGTACATGGGTCTGCATAAGTCAGGTTATGAGTACATTTTCTTATGAAAACTGTCATCTTCTCCCTCATTCTCTCACTGTTTATCCCCACAGTTTCCCCCCTACCCCAAGGTGCACAGCTCATTCCCAACACAGTGTCTAGTGAACATCACAGCTGAATTGTATCATGCTTTGTCACACCATTTCTGTGCTCCCCTTCCCTTCTCGAAATCAAACTTATATATAAGCCAAAAGTTACAGAAATAAAAAAATGACAAAAAACATGCCTAAAGAGTTAAAAAAGTATTCAATTCAGCACGAATAATATAGAAAAGTGAAAGGTACGTGAAATTATTAATTTGCTTCTAGTCTATCTTTTAAAAATAGAGAATAGAATTAAAGTATAAGAAACAGCAGAAGATATATTTTCTAAAATGTCATATAAAAGATAAGTCTATAAATGTTTTAAAATCCATGCAGTATAAATGAATACAAAACAACAGTAAAATATTTGGGGGAAAAAAGAGAAAAATTCTAAAATTTCTAATTTTAAATATGCAATTATAAAGCTAGATCCTTATATATCACCCTGCACCAGAATCAACTCCAAATGGATCAAAGACCTTGAACTCAAAGCAGATACTCTGAAAACATTACAGGATGGAAGAGGAGAAACCCTAGGTCTCCTTGGCTCAGGCCGAAATTTTCTGAATAGAGACCCAGAAACACAACAAATCAAAGAAAGGTTGGACAAATGGGATTGCATAAGGTTGCAGAGCTTCTGCAGGGCAAATGACATAGCTAGCAAGATCAATAGAAAGCCCACGGATTGGGAGAAGATCTTTACTAGCCATACAACAGACAAGGGTCTCATATCTAAAATATACTTGGAACTCAAAAAATTAAACCACCCAACAACAAATCCTCAAAGAAACAACTGCCCGATAAATAAGTGGGCGAAAGACTTAAAGAGAAGCTTCTCTGAAGAAGAAAGAAGGATGGCCAATAGACACATGAAGAAATGTTCAACATCCCTAGCCATAAAAGAAATGCAAATCAAAACAACATTGAAATATCACCTCACTCCAGTTAGAATGGCAAAAATCAAGAACTCTAACAACAACAGAAGCTGGAGGGGATGTGGACAGAAAGGAACCTTACTTCATTGTTGGTGGGAATGTAAACTTGTTCAACCACTTTGGAAAGCAGTATGGAGGTTCCTCAAAAGACTTCACATAGAACACCCCTATGACCCAGCAATCCCATTTTGGGCATTTACCCTAATGTTTACAAAAAAGACCACACTAAAGCTACCAGCACAACTATGTATATTGCAGCATTATTTACCTTAGCTAAGATATGGAACCAACCCAGATGCCCCTCAGTAGATGAATGGATCAAGAAAATGTGGTATATATACACAATGGAATTCTATGCCTCCATCAGAAAGAATGACATTGCCCCATTTGTTAGGAAATGGAAAAACTTGGAAAAAATTATATTAAGTGAAGTAAGCCAGGCCCAAAGAAACATAGGTCCCATGGTTTCCCTTATTTGCAATATCTAGTATAGGTATGAGTCAAGCTGAAAAGGTCAGATAATGTGATGTTAGGAAAACGAACCCTTAAATATGTATTTTAATGTTTTCGTTTCTTTCATCCATGTGTTTCTAACGCATTTAAAAGATTATTTCTTTGTTGCTTTGTATGTCCCTCCCCCACAGTGTAACCCCCGCTTTCACTATATTTGATGTCAGTATAACATGTGGAGGAAATGGGGACAAACAAGTCGTTTAAGGATTCAGGTGGACCTGTTGCAACAATGAGAAGTACAAAATGTCATGACAAAACCAGCTTTACAATGTCGGTGTGGGGGGGAGGAGGGCGTATGGTTGGGTGGGGGTGGAGGGGGGAGGCTGGGAAGGGAGGTGAAGGGTAAACAAAGGAGGAGATTGCAATGCTTGGTAAGTAATGTATGCATTATCCTGCCCATGTAATTGTAACCCCTCTGTACAGCATGTTCTCAAATAAAATAAAATAAATAAAAATAAAAAATGTATAAAACATATTGAGTTACAGTTAAAGAAAACATTAGAACAAATAAATAAGTTGGGCAACTTATTTATTTCAGAATGTTTAAAATAGCACATCCAAATAAGTGTGAATTTCAAATAAATGAATATAAGTTTCAAATAAAAGTATACTAAAAATTGAAAAATAAATAAATAAATATGCATTTATTTTACTTAAATAGTATATCTACCAACTGTATCAGCAAATTCAAGGGAATAATAGAATTACCTCTCTAATAATAAGTAATTTCTAATGGATTAAATCAATAATTATTGCAATATTTCTCCAAAATTAAAGCAATATTTGAAAACACTAAAACTGGATATACTTTTTATTATCTTGCCTACACAAAATACAGTTTTATAGAGTGAAGAGAAATGATCCAAGCCAGATATGAAAATAAAAACCTGTACTTTGATAAGGAATGGAATATCAGTGGAGACAAATTTTGTAATTTCAACTCCATGGGTCTATTAGATGAATGGATGGATAGAATGAATTTAAATTAGACATTGATCAGTTAACAGATATATACTAAAAGATATGAGAAGCAGAGCAGTATAAATGGAATAAAAATTCCCTCCTTCATTATATTTTAAAGTAGCTTAGCTTAAAAGGGATGAGGTTGTCTGACTCGAAAAAGGCCATTCATTTTCTGGTTTGTGAAAGGTAGAAATTCAATGCCCAGGTGACTAACATCTTAAAGAAAGTGAACATGAAAGAGTTTGAAACCAACCTTATTTGGTGGGTTAGATTAAAATAAAGTGTATTTTAAATAGTTGGCAATATATAAGCAAGAGAAAATGGAGGAGTAAAATGCAAGTAAACTATCACCGATCAACTGAAATTATGCTCCAAAATGGTTCATTCAGGCGCTTCTCTTACATGCCTATTTGGCAGCATTTTAGTTAATATTCCAAGTACATTTTATTTTTCCATTTGACACACAATTATTTAATTCTGTTAAGCTATTTTATGAGTAGCATTAACTCTTAATTTCCACTTCTTGATAGATTATTGCATCATGACTTTGTGGTAATAGAGCACTCATTGCATTTATTTTTGTACTCATCATTTTTGAGGGGTCTCAAGCCCTCAATAGCATCTTATTAACATCCTCTATGTCTCATACATTCCATGATACAAAGACATTAAATAAAAGATCTATGAGTTAAGAACACAGTTTCTGAGCAAGGCAAACTAGATAAGCTAGTTACAAGAGAAGGTTTAATCAGACTTCAGGCAACATGTAGATGTTATCATTTTAATGCTTCATTGCATTATTTGTTAAATGTACTTCAAGAAAAACTTTGTCATTTCTTTGTTTTTCAATATATTTTTATTGTGAAAATACCATACAGAGAGGTTACAACTACATGGACAAGGTAATGAGTACATTTCTTATCAAGCATTTTTGCCTTCTCCTTTGTTTCCCCATACCATCCCTTTGTCATTTCTTGATTATGCAATGAAGTTTTACTCTAAATTTTGAAAATAGTTTACTTTTGTTTTTGAAAATAAAAATGTTGACATTCAAATAAATGGCAAAAGAACAAGGTATAATCTTCTGAAGAAACTCAGGAAACCATTTTCTAAACTAAAATTGTAATGTTGAATCCTTTCCTTTTCTCTTGTATGCTTCTGTTGTTTCACATATTTTTCTCCATTTGCAAGTTCACATGTTAGAAAATAGTCCGTGTCATCATTCTGAAGCTTAACTTTCTACTGTTTGAAACCAGGTCACAAGTAGGATTGAGTAGGTCACAAGTTGGTCATGCAGTAGTGAAAAACGCTTAGTGTTCTAATTTTAACTTTTGGCTTAATAATTTGATAATAAAACCAAGTGTAATTATACCTTAATGTCATATCATATATATTTTAATCTCATAAACATTGTATGGTAAAACAAAGTTGTAGTGAAAATAAAAAGAGTGTTTCAAGTGTAACATGGGAAATGAGGGTTTCTAGGAAGGAAAAATAAAACAAAACACTAAAAGATACATAAATATAATTTCTCAATTGTAGTACAACTCCAATACCTTCTCTTTTAAGATTAATTTTCTGTTTCTTGAAAATATTTAGTAGAATGGTTGCACAGTGATTTTACAAATTGGGTAAATTAATGACACAAGAATTATTTGTAATTCTAGATATTCTCCAAAAATACATGAAATAAGAAAACTTTTTTTCAAAGTTGAGATAAAATATTTAGCTAACTTATTTTTTTCATTCAGAAGTTAATAAAAGTATATAAAATGGTTATCAGAACATACTAATTCTGGTAACAAGCTATACTAACATGTACTTGTGCATATGAAAGCTTTAATTTTGATTTTCATATTCAATTACTTTTCTTAAATTTAATATTGCATTAATAGTTTCAAAACATATCTTAGTAACTTATTTTCCTCGATCTATATGAAATTACCAAACTTGCTGCAGAAATAATTCAAATTCCATAGAAAAATTTTCATCAGATGTGATGCATTATCTGTGAAAATAATTAAAACCAAATTTTAAAAATGTGAGGGGACATACAAAAAAGAGGTAAATTTAAAAAAAGAACCTTAAGATACTTGTTTTCATTACCATTCTTCAGGTCTGAATTTATAAGGGAAAATGCAGAGTTGGAAACAGTGCAAACTATTAGAGTATTAGATATTAGGTGGCAAATTTCTTTCCTGTCTTTGGAGAACAAACAGTGTATTATCAGAAAGAATAACATCGCCCCATTTGTTAGGAAGTGAAAAGACTTGGAATAAATATATTAAGTGAATAAACCAGGCCCAAGGAAACATAGGTCCCATGGTTTCCCTTATTTGCAATAGCTAGTATATATCTGGGACAAGTAGAAAATGTCAAAAGCTATATACATATGACCAGATAAGATGAAGTTGAGCAAAATGAACCCTAAGATAGGGACACAAATGGTTGCATCTTTCTTGCTATTGTTTTAGTGTATTTATAAGGTACTACATGAATGTTTTGTTGCTTTGTATGTCCCCCCTCCTGTTTTTACTGTATTTGATGTAGGGCTAACTTGGGGAGGGGAAGGGAAACAACAAAATGTTTAAATAGGGATACAGGCTGACATATTGCAACAATGAGATGTGCAAGACATTATGGTGAAAAATGAACTTTACAATTTAAGCAGGTGGGGGAGTATAGTTGTGGAGGTGGGAGGGAAGGGATGGTGGGGGAAAAACAAAGGAGGAGGCAACAATGCTTGTTAAGAAATGTACTCATTACCTTGTTCATGTAACTGTAATCCCTCTGTACAGTATTTTCACAATAAAAATATAAAAAAGAAAGCTTATGGGCTGATCTCAAATTGTCAGTGTGCATATAACTGAAGTAGGAATATGATTCTTTTGTTTCCTTTACCAACATTTCCTAGTCTGACTCATTTGGACACTTCCAGGCCAAGAAAGTACATTGTGTTTCAAAAAACTTGCAATTGTCTTGTGATGTTCTGGTACCATGGAGCAGTTATACACCTGGAAATACCCAGCTCCAGATGTAAAAATACCATATCTATATAAAAACATACTATATTGAAAATAAAATGTTGCTAGAAAAATTGAATGATAAGGTACCTGCAGAGAATGAGTCTTGGAATATACCAGCGACATTAAAATATTCAGTAAATCCAGACAGAAAAAACCTGGCACTTAATGAGTACATCAAATGTCAAATAATGGTTAGCAATTTGTCTTGAATCTTTGCCTCAGAGCACATTGATTTATTGTTTTAAATGCACTTAAGGTATTTTCCCCAGGAAAGAGTGGTCCCAGGGCCTCTTACTTGCTAAGCAATATACTGTTTTAGTCACACATCAAGTCCTAGGCTATTTTATATAATGAGATGTACCCAACTATAGTTAAACTTTTACTACTATGACTCTTAGAAAAAAGATGATAATAAATTTCCTTGAGAATTATTCAGGCAAAAATAAATATAAAGCTTCCTAAATCTGCCCAACTAATCGTGTCTATAGATTTAGTGATTTAGGCTGCCTATTTTGTGCTACAATAGAAAATACGGTTATTGTCCTATGTATTCATATATTTTACTGATTTCTCCCAAGAATACTTTCTTCTAGAGTATGATCTTATTCAATCAAAAAGAAATTGCCCATTATCTGAACACTAAACCCTAGTTCTTTGACTGTGTATCTTTAACAAGCAAAATAGAAAGCACATTGTCAAAGTATTTTACAATAAACTTACCTTATTTGTAAGAATTATTGCATGACATTTTCATGAAGGATAGCCAAAAATAAATGAATAAACCAAAAGAGATTTCAAAAACGAAAATTTAATTTTTGTTAAATTTTTGTACATTGCCCATGTAGAATGCAGCTCAGTTGATACAGAGAAGCTCTGTCAGCCCTGCACAGCTCTCAGCCAGCCCCGCACTCTTATCCTCTGTGTTTACACCGTTGTGTGACACTGGAGAATTTCATTGTCTTTAATTCTGTAAATATATGCCCCCACAAAGGAAAATATGAAAAAGCAAGGTAAAATTTATGCAAATTTCTCCAAGCAAAAAGGGATACATCCATAATGTGTTTGAGAACATGATGAACTGAAAGGTTAAAATGGTTGAAAGATATTGTGCACTATGTGCTGAATTATGGGGGGAAAACTGAATCAAGAACTTCAGTCGAGTTCTAAACTAGAAGTCCCAGAACATTCACAGATTTTCAGTACAGCAATCTCATTGGATCCACGTACCCACTATACTGTGTCATGCCAGTGCTTTTGAGGATCATGTCATAGACAAGAATCAACCATCGCAATGATGACTGTGTATTTAATATGCAGCAAAATAATTCTCTATCTTTTCAAAAATCTTCTTAAAAATAGAAATGTACAATTTGTATCTATCTTCTAAAAGTGCATAATTAAAGTGAGCCCGCATTTAATAATTTGTTGGAGTGAGACAAGGGTCAAAACTTGAATTAGCTCTTCTTTTAACCTCCAGAGTTGGCATGATTTGCTTGCTAAAGTCCTCATCTTATTCTTCTACATTTGCACTGCAGCCAGGTTAGACTAGGGTTAGGTTGTACATCACAAATTCAGCAGTTTTTGTAACTTACATCCACCTGTGTTATATGGAGTGTTCACTCAGGTATTTCATTCTGAGATCCAGGTCTTTATTTATATTTCTAGCTTTAACACATTCTTGAGAAATAATTAATATTCATTAAACTATGTTGAACAATAATAATAGATGAACAACATATTTTATTGAAATATATTATATATTGGAAATTATCTTAGATGTATATGTAGTTATAAGTGTATGTGTTGTCTATTTTTGATCTCTCTAACTACCTATACCTGTCAATCTATCTACCATCTATATATCTACCAGTTATCTAGAGGAATGTTCTAACCAGAATTTGTTCTTAGAAATACAATTTATACAAACTATTAATTGCAAGGGGAGAAGGAAAAGAAAGTAAAATGAAAAGCTCTAAATGAAGGTAAAATGGGGACTATTAATAATTACAGTACATGAAGGATTCTTGAGGAAGATTGAAAAAATCCAATAATTTAGAAATTTTTTCTGAAAAAATTTATAAAGTTGGAGAATCAGAGTTCTCAGACTTGATTTGTTTCTTTAAGGGAAGCTCTTAGAAGGAAATTCTCTGCAAGTTTCTTCATCAAAATCATCTATTCCATAAGTTCAACAGGTAAGAGTTCTCTATTAAAAATAAATCTTGTTTCACATGTTAAATTTACTCATTACTTGTCATAAAACTATTGAAATGTATTAGAAATTCAAGTTATTCTAAAATGTACATATTTTAAAACTTTTGTTTTTATCAGTTTTACCATCTTTCTCCAAATCACATTATTCTTTGTCCTAATAAAGTCATAGTTCATCTACAAATGAGGAATGAGATAATATTTTTCATTTCATTTTATATTTCATTTATTTCATTATTTTCAAATATTTTCTTTGAAAAATTAGAAGAAATTAAAATTAATAACTCACCTCATAATGTCCCTGAACCAATGTGTGGTCATTTGTTAAAGACTGGATATTATGTTTTTGTGATAATAGTCATATTCTTCTGTTGTGAATACTAGCCCCTTGAGAATGCAGCATTTGAAATGTGGATAATAAGTCTGCATAGCTAATTTAAATTTTTCATTGTAGTTTATTCAAACATAAAGAACTCCACTTGGCACTTAGCTGAGAGATCAGAAATTGCCACCTGGTATTCTTTCTTTCTTTCTTTCCTATTCCCTACTTCTGCTATGTCTTCATCTCTACTCTTTTCTCGCCTTTTCTTACTGATGCTGATTGAATCTAGCTACTTTTTCATATCATAAACTTATTTCTACTCTGATTCTAGCTATCGTTTTAGAGCACAGACTTATTTCTGATTTGGAGACTAGCTATGTTTTCTAATTATAGAGTCTTTGGCTTAACTAAGGGAAACCATAAACTAGGTACTTCAGGTGTAAGCATCAGGGACAGATTCTTTTCATAACATTACCTTTCCTGGAAGCATGTCCGTGGAATGCTGACTGAAGCTGTTTGAAACTTTCACTCATTCAGTTGTGACCAACTCTGAGGGGATGTATTCCACACTCACACACTTTTTCTCCCTATTACTGTTGAACTCTACATAAATCAGACCCTTCAAGGCACTTTCAAGTCCATGATTCTTCAAATGAGTTGCAAGCAAGGATATCTTACATGGCTTTAATCTTGTGCAATGTAATCTTTTGTCATCTGCCTTCAGGTCTTTTTTTAATTCTTAATTTTTTTTATAATTTGACCTAGTTACTTATTGATCTTATAGGTTTTATATAGTCTTGCCTTTCAGAGAAGATATCTATTATTATATGTTTTAAATCTTATCAGGTAGTATTAAGTTGATCCCAAAATTTGATTTATATAGACATCACTCAACTTAGAGCAGTGAGCTCAATACCAACATCTTAAAATCAATTTTATCAGCCATTTCTTTATTAAAAACATCAATTTGAACAACTAATCAGTTATAAAAATATATTCATAAGATTTAAGCAACTACCATGACAAATTATAACAACTTAATAGAGCACAAAGACAGGAAAAAGACAATTGAAAGATGACTTGCACATTCTTTGCATCAGTCCAACAAAGTATAGACAGAATGAAGCTCTAGGTGAAGAAAGGAGAATGAAGTAAGCCATCCCAACGAACTGTGGCACAGGCTGGTATCAACTGGTCTACTTACCCAGTCACATACTCATCTTTGTGGCCCCAGATTTTAGTACTGTCCTATGTCCAGTCAACTGATGTGGTCTTCACATTCAGGCCCATCTACACATCCCATTGCATTTCATCTCCATACACCAAGAAAGCCCCCTTACCAACATGTAAACATGCCTGGAGATATAAGAGTTCGGTGCTCCACTAATTAAAAGAACTGAAAACAGAATGAAAATGAAGTGGGAAAACCATGCTAACTCTAATTAGCCAAAGATGGCAAAAAGCATGATTGGCTGTAGTTATGTTACTCAATAAATATTTTAAGTCAAATTCATCTGAGGAGAAAAATAAAAGTCAATTTATAATTATGAAGTGGTTTATTTACAAGATGATATAACAGTTATAGCAACATATTCATATATATGTATATCAAATAATAAAAATTTAAGCAACCATGAACTGATCTTCAGGAAAAAGTTTATAGCAATACACCAATAGTAGGAAAATTCAGTGCCTCAATCTACAACACATGGATATTCAGACAGAAAGAAAAAAATGAAAGAAAAAAAGAAAGAGAGAGAGAGAGGAGGGAGGGAGGGAGGGAAGGAAAAAGGAAGGAAGGAAGGAAGGAAGGAAGGAAACAAAATGAGTTAGCAGCATTACAGACTACATAAAATTTAAGAATATATGTACACCCCATCCAATAGCAAAAAGTATATATGAGTCTATACATATAGGATATTCTTCAGAATAGAAAATATTTAATGATACCAATCTTCAAAGAACAATGTGGATTAAAATAATATGTATCCATAATTATCATCATTATAAATTTTACATAATTTTGTAATAATAATAGGGAATTTTAAGAATTCATTCATATTAATAAATTAAGCAGTACAATCTTAATGAATCAGAGAAGAAGTAACACTAATAAATATTGACAAATATAAATACATAAACACAATATACTAAAGTTGTTAAAGGCAGCTTAAACACTTCTGAGATGTAAGTATTGAGTCATGCATGTCTATATTCTAGTTGACAAGAACAAAATCTATACACATAGGAAAAAAACGGCCTCTTCACAAATTACATTGTGTAACTAATAGTCTACAAAATGAGAAATGCTAGTCTCTTCATTAAAACCATTGCGAAAATAATTGTCCACTATGCAGAAAAGATTGAAAATAAAATATTCCCATAGACTACAGGCAAATTTAAGTTGAAATTAATTAATGTATTAACTGAAAGTTATGACAATTATAAAAGTCCTATAAGACTAAACAGAGAAATCCTCTTGACATTCTTTTTCACAATGATATTTGGGGTATGATTTCAACAGCCCAAGTGACAAAGTAGAGGTAAATAAATGAAAACATTTTCACAGATGTAAGCGAATCAGTAAAATAGGCCAACAAAAATATAATTAAATGTCTTACAGTTAGGATTGTTTCATTTTTCCATGGAGTGTCAAAGTCTACTTGTCAATCTCTGTATATCACCAGTAGCCTGCTTTTGCACATTCTTTCACACAGTTGGTAACAATATATAATTTAAAGCTCAGTTTGCTATTTTGAAAAGCACTAGTCTTTTCTAGTAGTTTTTCAGTTTTCTACTGTGAACAACCTGGAGTGATAGTTTTAAAAAAATATTATAGGGAAATAAACACATAAGTTACAGATAAGATTACTCCCTTATTTCAAATTGTGGCTAGCGTTTAGTAGAATTCTTGTTAAAAATGTTAAGGAACTAAAATAATCCCAATGACCTTGGGAAGCATTTAGCTCCAGATATCCATCTTCTGGTTCTGGAATTAGCATAAACAAAGAAAAATATTCATAAAAAACATTTTGACTGAATTACCTCAGTCCCTTTGTTTGCTAACAATAACCCTCACCCTCAACCTAACCCAAACCCTAACAATAAACCTAACCCTAACCGTAACCCTCATGA